>NC_061119.1:73667501-73710656 GCF_002878395.1 Capsicum annuum | reverse complement strand
AAAACTTCAAATCTCGGTGGGCAAAGTAGGTCTAACCCAATCACAAACTGCTGCAGCCTTGACTGAATTAACCATAATACCTTTTTTAGTCACCACATAACCCAAGAAAGAAACAGACTCTAACTAAAACCAGCACTTAGAGAACTTAGCATACAACTCCTCATCCCTCAATCTCTGAAGAACAATTCATAAATGCTCCTCATGCTCAATCTCACTCTTGGAATACACTAAGAAATCATCTATAAACATAATAACAAAGGAGTCGAAATATGGTTGAAATACCCAATTCATCAACTCCATGAACGAGGTAGGGGGATTGGTTAACCCAAAAGACATGACCAAGAATTTATAAAAATCATATTGAGTCTGAAAAGCTATTTTCAGAATATCCAAAGCTCTAATCCCCAACTAGTGATAACCAGACCATAAATCAATCTTTAAAAATACCGCAGGACCCTGAAACTAATCAAATAAATCATCGATGTGGGGAAGAGGATACTTATTCTTAACCGTCACCTTATCCAACTATCGATAATCAATTCACATCTGCATAGACCCATTATTTCTCTTCACAAACAAGACATCCGCACCCCAAGGTGAAACATTAAGTCGAATAAATACCTTATCCAATAACTCCTACACTGATTCTTCAGTTCCTTCAAATCTTCTAGGGCCATCCTATAAGAAGAAATAGAAATAGGCTTGATGCCTGACTCAACATCAATAATAAAATTAATATCTCGATCCGAAGGCATACTAGGCAAGTCCATAGAAAACACCTCCATAAACTCACGGACAACACGAACATAATCCAAAGAAGGAAGTGAAATAACATTTGTGTCTTAAATATGGGCCAAGTAAGATAAACATCCCCTCCCAACCAATTTACGAGCCTAAATATAAGATATGACCCTCTTAGGACCCGATCAAAGTGTACCCTTCCAAGCTACCCTTGGCACACCCAACGAAGCTAAAGTCCCAGTCTTGGCTAAATAATCTAAGACAGCATAATAAGGAGCCAACTAATTCATACCTAAAATAATATCAAAATCAACCATATCTAGTACAAGCAAATCTACCAAAATCTCACGCCAAGCAAAAATCCCAACACAAGATCCATACGCCCGATCCACCGCTAAAGAATCACTTACTCGAGTAGATACACGAATAGGCATAGCAAGAGGCTCACTAACAGAATTAAAACCTAAACTACAGATACATAGGAGAAAGTCCATCCGAAATCAAATAATACAGATACAGGTCTAAAATAAACGAGGAAGGTACTGTAATCACAACATCAGAAGCCTCTGCCTCAGGTCTGGCTGGTATAGCATAACACTATCCACGACTACCAACTGGTTGAGTAGCCCCACGTACCAATATGGGCTCTACCATCTCTACCTCTTGCACCTTTGGTAGAACCCCTACTTCTCACAGTTGAAATAGGAGTAGCTCTAAACACACAGTAAGAACATTCCTTGGCCACATAGCCAATCTCATCACACATATAGCAACCACTACGACCAGTCTCAATAAGAGAAAGTACAAATGAGCCTAAACGCCCACCCTGAACTTCTGAACTAGAAGATCCACCAGCTGAACTCTATAAATCACCTGCACTAGCCTACTATGGTATCCATGAGAATCTCTAAAATCTCTACCTCGATAGGTCTAACTCCTAAACTCACCAAAATAATGCACCCTTTTGGAGCCTCCCTAAGATGCATTAATAATACCCCCTGTCATCTTAGCGTGGCCCATAATACCCTAAAGAGTAGCTCCAAGCACAATTATCTGAGACACAGCCAACTGAAGGGAGACAACCAAACCCTTTACAAATATTCAAATCTTCTCAAACTCAGTGGAAATGCTATCTTAGGAATATCTGGATAGGGAATAGAGGCATACCTTATACTCAAAAACTATCATGGAGCCCTACTCTAAATGATCAAACTCGTCCCTTAAACAATCTCTCAAACTAAAAGGCACAAATCTTTCCATAAAGGCATCAACAAACTGATCCCATGATAACTCAGGAGCATCAATAAGCCTACAATCGATAAATGATATCAACTAATGTCTCATAATATCTCTTAACTAATTTGTAGTATAAGCCACACCATCCACGTAGAAAGAGTGAAACACAACTCAGAACATAAGATATGAAAAAATTCGCACGATAAAGAATAAAATGAGGGAGGTTTCCTAATGACATCTTATAGCCTCTCAAAAATAGATACAGATGTCTACGTACAATTTATGAGACTCTATTAGACATCTCGTTCTTACACCGTGAGACAATGAAACTTGGACGCTCTAATATGAATTTGTCACGACCCAGAAATGAGGGTCATAATGGCACTTGTTGTGGTATACCTTAAAAAATAAGCCTATCACCCAAACTGATATGAAAAGAGGAAAAGACAAAAATATCCCAAGGTAAGGCTTCTAGAATGAAGCCAAACCATATAAATAATCAAAACAATGTAAAAAAAACTTATCCAAAATACCAATCATGCCCAAAACTAGTAGTCAATAGTGTAAGAACTACTAATACAATCCAAGAGTCAAATACATCAACAAAATAACCACAAAGGAATAACAATTTTCTCTGAATACTAATAAAAACATAACTACTATAGAAAGATAGAGGTGAACTTCGACCGCATGAATGTCCAACCGCTATCTTGGAAGCTCTAACAATTGCCCGAGTCAATCAAGCTGACGCGTACTCGAGCTAGGACCACACCGAAAAGGTGCAATAGACATGAGTATGGTCCACTTGTATTCAGTAGGTATCATAGGCTGACCGAGAAAAATAGTAAATAAAGCTTACAAAATATACACTAAGGTCACGTCACATGCAATCAGAAAATGTGTCACAATGGTAGCCCACACCTCTTGCACTAACAGTTCTAATATATCTCACATATTACAATAATACACGAAGATATAGAACACAAGTATACATTATGTCACATATAAATAGAATAAGAGAGAACATGTGGATACAAGATCATCAAATACAAGTAAAGGAAGGTAAGGCAAATACATAGATGATAAGTCAATAAGGCAATACAACACAACATAAACATAATAAATTAAGTGCAATGCATATGATGACAATGATGATGATGGACGAGGTCATCGCACAACCTTTAGGATCGTTGCACAATCCCCGTATACACCTATGGAGCTAAAGCTTCCCGACTAGGACCCATGGGGGATCCATCAACCCGTATACAATCTACATATCTCATAACTCCTTTTTGGTACATCCCTCAGAAAGGGTTTTATAAGGTGTTACAGTATCTTTTAAAAAGGTATTGTCAGTGTTTCTCAGATGTTACCATGGTGGTACTAATGTTTCATGAATGAGTATGGTATAAAGATGCAATAATCACAACCAATCATAATGAGTATTTCCACAACCAACCACATGATATATTTCCACAACCAACCATAATGATATATTTCCACAACCACATGAGTTAATATCTACTCATTATTTTTGCTTCATCCATGAATTTCCACATGTCTCATATGCCAATAAGGTATGATTATAATCACAATACACCAATAGTACCACATTAAACATTTAATAATACAATATAATTATTTACATGTATTCAAGGCTATCAATATCACATAGGATCCCACACAGTCACACATATCGCATAATAACTCCATTTCGACAATTACATCACATATAGGCCCCCACACGAGCACAACACATAAATAGTTATTTTTCATGATTAGTTTCCACCCGTAACATGCATTTTGTATCATCATTTACTACCCGGCCTAGTTTGAAAGAGTTAATCCATAACCAACCTCGAAAGCTGAAATCGGTCCGTTATACTTGAACCTGCGACCTTAATTTTCACGAACAATTCCAAAATCCACTAAAAATATGAAATATGAAATCTATGCTTTAAGACAAAACCAATGACATCTATATTGACTACTTTTGGTTTGAGGTAAAAATAAACCCCCAAAATGAGTTTCCAAAAAAGAAGGGGAAAATGGAAATTTACTTTAAAAACATGTTTCCCATATTTTTAGAAATCTAAAGCTGAAAACTCAAGTTAAATCGAGTCAAAAAATGGGGTTCAAATCGAAGAAAAATAATTTTTTAGCTTTACCGGGTACAATCTTTGAAATTCGGGTTAAAATAAAGAATCAGAGTTGTTTTGAAGGTTAAATTGATGAAAACTAGTAATTATAAGAGAAAAACATTGTTCAAGTGAAATGGAGTGAAATTTGGGTTTAAAATCATGCCTTAAGTTTTTTGGGGTTTTGAGAAATTAATCAAGAAATTACTAAGAAAAGGGTGAATTCTTACCTTTAATCCGTAATAAAATCAAGAAAAGGGTATTAATATAGATTTTCAAGCTCTCACAAACTATAATTTTAAGCTCACACACTATTTTAGGGTTCAACTCCCAATAGGCAAGATGAAAAATGAACAAAAACGGTCAAAAAGAGGTATTTCTATGCAGAAAAATCTGGTATTGCACCAGAGTTTTCACTTCAAATTCACCTCGAATTTTGACGGGGTGCACGGGATTCGTTCGGAGTCTGATGTACACAAATAAACTATGCAATCATACTAAATTCAACGTATCAAATGGAATGACGATATCATATTTTAAAAAAACATTGATTTCACAAAGTTGACCCCGAAATTCGAAAACACAATTTTCCAAATCGAGGATCGAAATGAGATTTAAAAGTCGTAAAATCATACCAAATATGCTAACACCCTAAAATCGACATTTCAGATCTAATGGCGAAGTTGGATTTTCCATCCGAGATCGTTTCGATCAAATGTGGTTCACACATCTATATTTTTAATTTTTTATTTTTCCTACCAATAGGTCGAACTGAGCTCGGGTGCACCAGGACCCAAACCAAAGGTGGCCTAAAATTGATATTTCAAAGCTACTGGTATAGACCGTTCGGCCATCCATCTCACGGATCAAAAGAAATCCACATAAGTAAAAAATAAGACTCTCGAAGCCATCAAAAACCACAATATTACATAAATGATACCAAAATGCATCGAAAATCTTTCCAATCACTCCCACACCTCAAAAATATCGTGATGCAACTAGGAGAGGGATAAAATAGTTAAATCATATAAAATTATAAATTTCACATATTTCATCAAATTTTTAGGTTGTTACAGGAAGAGTAACATGCCTTAGACACACAAAGATTTGTGAGCAATTGTGACATTAAAACGCGAATGATGAATGTACATTGTAACCCATATGATTTCTTAGGGTTTGGAGTTTGAGATGAAATAATCGATGTTGTGTCGTGAAAACTAATGGGAATATGCTTATGTAATTTAAAAGTCGCTTCTGGGAGAAAGGACCTCATTACCCCTCATCCCAATTAAATAAAACAAAACAACTACATTCTTACATAGGTCCGTGGCACGGACCTTATCGCTGAGACTAAACTCCGTGTCGCAGGCCTTAATGCGGAGACTAACCTCTGTGTTACAGAGGCTATCGAGGAAGCCAGCCTTCGTGGCACGTCGATATTGCGGAGCTTATTGCCTCCATGACCCAAAACCACCCCGAATTCCGTTCGAAAATTCCAAAATTCCCATGGAACACCCCTTTAACATATCTAAGTACAATTTAGGTCAAAAATCAATATTTCAAACGCAGAGAGGCCATAAATAAAAATGCTCAAAATTGGAGGGTGTCACAGATTTATTATACTTTTTCTTCCATTTCTACTTAAGTGTCACTGATATAATTTTTAGAGTCAGCCTTTAAATTTTTTAAGTTGTTAATTATTGTGATTTATAGGTTTTTTTTACGTATTTTTTGAAATATGTAACAAATTAATCTTTTTTAGTATTTTAAACTGTTAACTATTGTAATTTATAATACTTTTTATGTAATTTTCACATAATATATATTATTCTCGTTGTCCAAACTTTTGTCGCATTAAAAATCAATTATATTTTCTAAAATAATTTAAGTTTTTAATTATTGTAATTTTATAATACGTTTTCTTCTATTCTAATTTAAGCAACACAATGCTTAAATAACCATAATAATTAAATTAGGGTGCTATAGTAAAATCATGATTGAAGTAGCGAAGGATACATGTCTTAAATGACTTACAACAACTAATTAGAAATGATATAACAAAATTACTATAAAAAATATCTCTGAAAAAAATTAAGTGGGCCTTATATAAGACATCAAGTTTATTTAAAACATCAAGAGTTAATTTATTATTTTATATCTCTTTTACCTTTTTAATTAAATATTATTAATTTTGTAATATTTAGATGACTTATATTAATTAATTATGGGTGATATTTAGTAAAATTATGATTGAAGTAGATGAAACAGACATATCATAACTGTCATAAGACGTCAATTTAAAACACCAAGAGTCAATTTATCCTTTTATGTTTATTTTATATTTTTTATTAAATATTATTAATTTTTTAGTATAAAAATAAATTATAATAATTAATTAGGAGTGATATGGTAAAATCATGATTGAAGTATGCAGCTGAAGTATGTTCGTCGAAATCGCGTCTTCTATATTATAGAAATGCCTAAACAATTTCTCCTTATAATTAATCATTAGGCAAGTGGACAATTCATTTATTTTGCCTATTCATATTCCATTATATATATATATTTAATATTGGGGTCGTTTTTATATCTTTAAGTTTTAAGTATATTATCATCATTTTATAAAAGGCTGATACACATGTAGTTGTTTGACATGAAGAGGTAAATCAAGAATCTACTTTATTAATATCATTGTTATTTAAGTTTTTGTAAGATTTTATTTTAATTTTTGGAATATAAGTTTCAATTCTTTAGAGATAGTTTATTTATAGGAATCTATATCTATATTTACATGTTCACATAATTGCGGGCAATGGAGAATATGTGAAGTAAGATGTCATGTCTCATAGGCTAGTTCTTCGTCGGAACTTTTCTTCTTTCATAGGTAAAAAATTAGGGCTTTAGTTATTAAGGAAAAGAGGAACTTGAGTCAACTTCTCTTCTAGTATTGGTTAACAATTTTAATATTTGCTGCTTAAATTTGAAATAAGGATTGAAGAAAAACCTAATTTCTGATATTTCTTCTCTTCTCTTTTCAGAGTAAAATATAATTTTTTGTTGTTATTGTAGTTCTTGTTGTCGAACTATTGATTCGATTTGTTGGTGTCTGTTGAAATTTTTGAAGTTTGATTTTTGTTATTTGTGTCTGTACAAACAAAACAACAATTTTGGTGTTTTTGGTCACAGTTGATGTTCTTGGTGTTTGTGCTGTGTTGGTATTGTTGGATTGATTTGTTGTTGTTCTGGGTAAAATGGAGTATTTGATATTAAATGGTGATATTGTTGTTGTTCTATTAAACAAAATCTTGCTATTATTTTTTTTTTTTGCAATAGATGAACCATCTGATGCAACAGGTAAACTATCTGATGCAATAGATGAACCATCTGATGCAATAGTAGACCCATTTGATGCAACAACTGAACCATCTTATGCAACAGATGAATCATCCGATGCAACAGATGAATAATATTTTGGATGAAATCCTATCAACCATTCCAACAGGACAACATGTCCAAGACTTTGAGTCAAATTAATTTACTTGAAAGAAGACTCACTGCATCATTTGGAGGGTTAAAGAAATAAACCTCCTTAATTCTTGTGTTGCTCTTTGCAGCCAACCACCTAAGGATTCTTGGATGAGAAACCTCATTCGGGTAATCCTTGACCTGCTTTTAGAGGAGAGGAATGACTTTAAATGGCCAAGCCTAAAAAATATAAATAGAAAGCAAACCAAAAAAATTCATAATAATTATTCAATATAAAATAATGCAAGAGTATACAAATAGTGATTAAATTTACCATGAAAGCCCAAGGAAATCTGTACAAGGTGATCGTCCTTGGGATAACTTTGTCAATAAATATTTGACAGTGAACTTGTAACTATCATATCCCCAGGGATAATTGTTGAATTTCTAAATATCCTCAGTAAGCTCTAACAAATCATCTTCTATGACTTTGTTGACTTCTCTTGCCCATATAACAGAATGGGCAAACCAAACTAAGCACAATTGCTATTGTACTTCTTTGGTATGGATTTATCCTTGAGATGTTGTAACAACATCATCGCTCTGTAGCCATGTCAAGTAATATCCAACAACCCGTCTATTTTCTCCTTGTGTTTGTTGGTTTTTGTGGGTGGTCGCTTGGACAATGCCTTACCTTTTATTTGATGGTGGTGGTTTGGTTGTCCTGCTTGCCTTGGAATTCTTGTAGGGTGCTTCCTTGATGAGAGGTTCTTTTGGAAGATCGCATCTCAAGCCTGTCACTATGGCAAACTCTTTCATGCCAAAACAAATCGGCATGCCACAGTAGTTGATCCAGATTTAATCCATTTTTGTGCCCCCTCCTTTAAATCTTTATCATCCCGCACATACTTGATCTTGCACTTGAGAAGACCATATACCATGCTCATTTAGGAACGGGCATTATTGTCCTTAGGCAGCTCAAGAAAGTGTCCAAAACAGCTCTTCTTTAAAAATTCCTCTAGTTTTTACTTCTTCATAGTATCCCTAAATTCATCAAAAGGTTTTACCAATTGAGATTTAACAACAAAATCACCAGTTACTTCTATAGGGTTATCTATCGGTTTCTCAACTTGAAACCTATCAATACTCATAGTTTTGACAGTATCATGCTAGGATTTTGATCTTAATTCATGCCCCATTGGCGATGCATTATCATCATGTTGATCAATATTGTCTTTCTCACTTTCTACTTCCTCCTCTTTTTGTTTATCTTCTTCTTCTTCCTCCTCACTTTTATTTTCCTCACCAACCTCTACATACCCTTCTCCACCCCTCTCAACATTGTTCTCAGAACTTTTCTCAGCTTTACTTTTTTCTGACTGAAATTGTTCAGTAAGTTTCTCCGAATCCATCTGTACTCTAGTCTTTTCTGTTAGGTGGTCAGAAATTGATCCACTTTCAGTTTCTTTTCTTTTGGGAGACATCTTTTAACTACAAATAACAGAAAATAAAAAATACATTACAATTGAGGACTGCATAATTTTTAAAAAAATTTAAGACAAATTTTAATAAAATTTTATATGCTACATAACAGAAAAATATTCCAACCGATAACCCATCAGTTGGAATAGATGAATCATTTGTTACGACAGATGCATAACCTGTTGCAAAAGATGAACAACCTGATGTGTAAGATCAAAACACTCTTGCTACTAGTGTGTCTAATGCCAACAACTAAAATATTTGTTGCAACAGATGGAGGATCTATTGAAAACCTATGTTAATATCTCCCAACAGATGTTCTACCTGTTGCAAGATGGACCACCAATACCAATGTTGTCACCATCAACACCACCAATACCACCACCAATCCACCACCAAAACCACCACTAACACCACCACAAAAACCATTATCACCAATACCACCAATACCACCACCAACACCACTATAAACACCACCAATACCACCACCAACACCACCAATACCAACATCAAGACGAGTAACACAACCACCAAGACCACCAACACTACCTCCAACACCACCAATACTAATACCACCAACACCACCACCAAATCCACCAATATCAACACCAAGATCACCAACACAACCACCAAGACCACCACCACACCACCACCACTAGAAACACCACCACCAATGACACCAATCCCACCAACACCACCAACAAGACCACCAACACCATCCAACAATATAACAACAGTAAATGGAATACTTTTATAAAAACTATTAGCATCATAACTTAAAATTATTAACCCATTCTTGAAGCTAATACAACTAAAAGTATTTTTTTCATCATTAACTAAAAAGCCAAAATTTTTATAAAAAGGAAAAAATGTAGAACTCTTTTTAAACTCTGTTGCCTGTGAAGGCAGAGAAAACTATGGATACAAGCAAGAATGAAGTCAAAATAACAACTACATGGTGGAAAATGTGAAGAAAATTTATCTGTTATGAAGAGTTAAGCAATATGTTGAGTAGTTATTGTTTGTATTATTGAGAGAGAAAGAAAAGAGTGAGAACTTGAGATCTGAAAAGATGAAATATTTTTCCCGCAAATAGATGATTTTTATGGGTTGATTTGTATTTTGAAAAGAATTATAAGTTTTGAAAATGTTAATTTGGTTCGAATTGATCTTAATTAATTTTTTAAAAGAGATAAACTATAAATGTTTCATCATAATAAATTGTATTAAGTCTAATTGGAACATTAATAAATTTAATAATATTACAAAAAATAATTTAATATGAATCATTTCAACTCAAATTGATCAGTCGACGACTAAGTCAGGACAAACATAATACCAACAACATGCAATTGCAACGACTCAATTTAAATTGTAGTTGATGCTATCAACCCATCCCTAATTCTAGATAAATAAATTTAGATATTTTAATTTAATATGAATCGTTTAAAATCAAATTGATCAATCGACGACTCAGGTCAGGACGAACGTAATACCAACAACATGCAATTGCAATGACTCAATTGAAATTGTAGCTAACCCTATCAACCCATACCTAATTCTAGCTAAATCAATTTAGATATTTCAAATAATGGCTTGATATGAATCGTTTTAGCTCAAATTGATCAGTCGATGACTTAGGCAAGGACGAACACAATACTAACAACATGCAATTGTGACGACTCAATTGAAATTGTAGTTGACCTTATCAACCCATCCTTAATTCTAGATAAATCAATTTAGATATTTCAAAAAATATTTAATACAAATTATTTAAACTCAAATTGATCAGTCGATGACTCATGTCAGGAAAAACACAATACCAACAACATCTAATTGTAAAAACTAAATTAAAATTATAGTTGACCCTATCAGTCCATACCTAATTCTAGCTAAATCAATTTAATGATATTTCAAATAATGACTTGATATGAATGAATAGAGGACTAACCTATTGAAACAGGTGACACATCTGTTGAAAATTATCAAACAATCATGGTTAACTATTAAAATAGATGTTTAACCTATTGCAATAGATGATGATTTATTGGTTATTATCTAACCGATAATGTCATATGTTGTAACAGATGACTTATCTATTGAAAATTATTAAACAGATAATGACATCTATTGCAATATATGAATTATCTACTAGAAATTAACAAATAGATATTTCCATCTGTTGTGACAGATGACTGATCCATTAAAAATTTTCAAACAAATGTAGACATCTGTTGCAACATATAACTTATCTATTCTAAGATTTTTTAAAAAATTTTAAAGAAATTTTTTGACCAAAATAAATTTTAAAAAATACTAAGCAGGTAAAATTTTTGTTGGATAACTCAAAAATCACCTTATTGAGTTGTCTTATCTTGTATTTTCAATGTCACTGTCATCGTCTCCTAGTTCTCCTCAAAGAGTTTCACAACCATAAATTATTAATAAATATTTTAACCCATATGATCTCCTTCAACCACATATAAAATAATTCATCTCTCTTCTTTCTCTTTCTCTCTTCTTTAGGATAATACCAAACATCTCTTGTTTTTTCTCTATGTTCTTTTTTTCTCTCTCCTCTTTCGCTTGAGGATCTTTTGGATCTCAACCAATCTATATCTTTTTTCAACTAAAATTGGTGTTTTGATCCCTTTGCTTTTGACATCCAAGTATGATTCACTATTAGATCTACGCTCTTTGCTATTTTTCTTGCCTTCTCGTCTTTTTATGCCTATTTCATCAAATTTATTATGTTTTTATAATGAAAATTAAAATTATGAACATCATATTTTTACATTTCTTATTTAAATTAGTTATTTGCATCTGTTGTTTTTATTTATTTACCATTACCCATATCCTATTTATTAAGAAGATTGAAGAAAAGGTGTCTTTTGAGTCTTGGATGAACGAACCGTTGTTTTTAGTAAAATATGCAAAAAGGTCATCAGACCGGAGAACTTAAAAAGACTTGTTGGTTATTTATTGTTTGTTTATTTGTTGTTGATATTGGTGTTGGTGTTGGTGTTGCAACAGGTGCAACTGATGAATCAGTATCAGTCTTCCAGCAGATTCCCCATCTGTTGCAACTGATGAATCAGATATTGGAATACCCTTCTATTGCAATAGACGGAGCACTTATTGGAAGAAATCAAACCATTAACAAGGATTATTTGATTCCTGGCAACAGATGACCCACCTATTGCAACAAATGTGTCACCTGTTGCAATAGATAGGTCACTAATTGCAACAAATGGGTTTTTTGTGTTACCCCTTTATTGAATTTTGTGTTAACCATTTTTTAAACTATACAGACATTAATTTTAATGTTATTTTTGTTTTTCTCTTGTTTGTAGATAAAATATGTTTCCCAAAAGAAAAAAAAGTGAAAGTGGATCAACTTTTGCTCGACCAACATAAAAGGCTAGAGTAATGATGGGTTCGAAGGAATAAGCTGCTTGCTGGTGGAACCACTTCATATGTGAGAGGTATGTATTACTAATTGTGTTATCTTGAAAACACACATAGAGTACACTAATTTTGTGAATGAATTTTTTTACCGATTAGACATTAATCATTCAAACAAGATATTGCATTTTACAGTTAAGATTGATAGGTTTGAACTGATAAGGACAAGGGACCAAGTAGGTGGTGTCGATACCCTGTTATGGTTTAAGGATTGTTTTGCTAATGTTTATGTGTCAAGTTAGGAGAAAAGACCAAGTTTTTGGTGGTAGTGTAACGATTTAATAGTGATTGGACTGATTTTAAGGGTTCAATAGACTTTTGAAAGGCCTCTGAATACTCACACTGCTACAACCAAGAATGGAAAGCAATATAGTTATTGCGTTGGTCCAAATTTATATGGCTGGGTTGCTCGGGGTGACGCTTAGACAGCAAAAAATATGTGGGAGAATATCTGTGAGGGAAAGGAGAGGTGTTAAAGACTATATATCAACTCAGACCTTATTAAAGAAGAAACATAGGGTAGTAAGGAACATGTAGCAAATCTGGCCGATGAAATTGACATGAAAAATGAAAAAAACTGAATAAGCTAAAAAAATAAAAGTGTTTCCCAAAATGAAAATCCATCAACCGATTTTGAAAAGAAAAATGGTGAAATGGACTAGAGTTGTGCACTTTAATAGGGAACTACAACTAGCAAGTGTGGCCTGATTAATGACCCACAAAGCGCAGGATCAGAACTCTAAAGTTGCAGCTTTGCAAGCACCGAGGGTGGTAAGATGGTTAGTCAGGAACGAAACTTGAACCAACAACTCCTGAAGTAAAAATAAGGGATCAAGCCAAGGTGGCAATTTCTGAAGTTAGACTTGTATCCCAGGCCTTCTGCTTGTGGTTCTGGTCATGTCAAAGGAAGTGGAAACAGTAATGCATGGGATTTCTACCCAACTTTAGACCTTTTTGTTTCTACTACCATTGACCTGATTAGAACCATAAACAAAAGGCATAGGATACAAGTTAGACTTCAGAAATTGACGCCTTGGCTTCCCTTATTTTTTACTTCAGGAGTTGTTGGTTTAAGTTTCATTCTTGACTGAAAATCTTACCAATCCTCGGTGCTCACCAAACTTCTTCCTTAGAGTTCTGATCCTGCTCTTTGTGGGTCTTCAGTCAAGCCATGCTATCTAGTCGTAGTTCCCTAGCAAAGTGTCCAGCTCCAGTCCACTTTACCATTTTTTTTTCAACAACGATTTTAATTTTTGGATACACTTTCATATTGGCCAGATTGGCTAGAAGTTCTTACTTGCTTCCCTGTGTTTCCTCTTAGATAAGGTTTGAGATGATATATGGTCTTCTATACCTCCTCTTTCCCACATAGGTATTCTCTCAAGCACCTTCTACTATATAATAGTCTCTCCGAGCAACCCATACATATAAATTTGGACCATGGGAATTTCTATTGGTTTTCCATTCTTGTTTATTGCAGTGGGAGGCTTTGAAGGCCTTCTAAAAGTATGTTGCACCATTAAATTGGTCCAATCACTATTGAATGTCTATAATGCCATTAAATATTGATCCCTTCTCAAAACTTGAAGCATAAACATGAGCAAAACCATAATTAAATTGTAACAGGGGATTGACACCACCTTCTTAGAACCCTTCAGCCTTATTAGTGCGCACCTATCAAATTTAACTATAAAATACATGATCTTGTTTGAAGAATTAATGCCTAAATGGTAAAAAATTGCATTCACAAAATCATTGTACTTTATGTGTGTTATTTCGTTAACCTGATCAGTAATACATAACTCTCATGCATGAAAGTGGATTCATCCATCTGCATACACCTTATTATTCCTACCCCATCAATGTCAAATAATGTTTAATCTTCAGTTCCCATCATGAATTAGTTTACAAAAGTATGGAGGCTCAATGGGTAACCATCTTGAACGTCAAAGTACTACATGCCCGTTAAGTAAAAGCAAGTGCTACGTGTGTAATGCACCGTGATCGTTATAATAGTAAACTTGTGTTGTTGACTGATATGGACTTTGATAATTTTAATTCATTGTTGGGGATGTAAATATTACTATTTGTTATATAAAATATTTTTTTAATAACTTGTGCATCAATAAAAAGAGGTAACCAAACAGGAACTAAATACGACAGACTACAAAAAATATATTCAGCAGATTACCCATGTGTTACAACATATGGACATTGGTTGGAAGAACACAATACACTTCATCAGACTGCATTGCATTCAACCAATAGATGATCAATATGTTGCAACATATGGAACATCTGTTGCACAGATCTGCTGAAAGAACAAAATATAGTTCTTGCCACTGATTTGTGTTCTTCGAACAGATGACAAATATGTTTCAACAGATGGTCCATCTGTTTGAAAAACTGACTAAAAATGGTTATTAATAAAAAAAAGGGTTATTGAAAGGGTGAAAAGTCATGACTTTTCAATTATTTAATAAAGAAAAATAGTTCATAAATAAATAATAAGAAAATAAATGATAAACACAATTTAAAATCATAAAAAAATGGTTATTTAATTTTAATGAACTGAGGTTAATATTAAATAGGCGAAAAGCCATGACTTTTTACCTTTATTATTTTTAAATCTATTTTTTAATTTAAATAATCAAAAAGTCACCAGTTTAAATTGACTAAGGTACAAGGAGATTATTAAAAAAGATGCCCCCAACAAATGGTCTATCTGTTGCATCAGATAACTCACCTGTTACTAAAGATGGATCATTTGTTGCACAGACAGATTATTTGTTGCACAGATGGGTCATTTATTGCAACATATCTAAAATCTATTGCCACAAATGGGTTATCTGATGCAAAAAATGGACCGTATATTGCCACAACTCAATAAAAATAGATATTATTAAAATAAATAGTAATTGAAAAGGTGAGAAGTCTTTGATTATTTAATTAAGAAAAATGATTATTTAATTTTAAGAACTAATTAATATTTAAGATATTGAATAGTCACGACTTATCACGATAATCAAAAAGTCACCATCTTGATTTAATTAAGTCATGACTTTTCACAATAAAAAGTCACCATATTGAATGTAATTAATAAAATAGAGGTGAATAGTCATGCCTTTTTACCTACCATATTCAGATTCAATCCTCTATAAATAGGTCCCTCCATACTCGTTCATTCTAATCCGCTTAATTTATTTCTTGCATTTTGTCTTTCATATTACATCTTCAACCACTTCTCTTCAAAGAGAATATTCTTTTCGCATTGAGGTAAGTTTTTTTTCTCTTTTGGTAAATTTACCAGTTCGTAGTATACGTTGTATTACATTCGGACTCTTTTCTTTACTTTTGTGTTTATGTTTTTTATCAATTTATGTTTGTTCCAGATATGGCTGATCCTATTTGTTACATTGCTATTCTGCGTGACACTGTGTAGGAACTTTAGAGGCAGGTTAATGAACTCCAGTGGGAGTTGGCCGCCGTGAGAGCAAGAAAGCTATGAGAGATTCATAGGCTGAGGAGGGCCCTGCTGCTGCCTGTTGACGATTGGACGACTGAGAATAATAATAATAATATTAATTATAATTAAGTTATGTTTTTTCTTTTAGCATATGTATTTTTATTTTTCTATATCAAATCTACCTACCTAATGTATTTTATTTTTGTTTAATGAAAAATTTATGTTTGGTCGACTTTAATTTTTCATTCTTATTTAATTTTCATTCTGTATATTTTTCCTTCTCAACAAACATGTCGAAAGTTGGAGGTAATGAAAAATTTTGTATCCAGTAGCAATAACAAGAGTTTTGTGTTCTTTCAATAGATGGACCATCTCCCATCTTTTGCAATAGATTGGTCATCTATTGGCGGAACACATTAAGTTTGATGAGCTGTATTGCATTCTTTCCACAAATGTCTATCTATTGCAATAGATGGGTAATCTGCTGAAAATAGTTTTATGGTATGTTGTATTTAGTTCATGTTTTACCTCTTTTTATTGATGCAAAAGTTAATAAAAAGATATTTTTTATAATAAATAATAACATTTACGTTCACAACAATGAGTTAAAAATATCAATGTCCATAACAAACAACAACACAAGTTTTGCTATTACAACAATCATGATGGATTACGATCTGGGTATGTAGTACTTTTGTGGCCAGTATTCTTACATACGATGCACTTGTTTTTTCTTGATGGAAATGATTCTCCAACTCTATGCCTCCTCTTATATCACCTTCTTTCCAGTTTGATAGTGCTTGTTTTAATATATGGAGGAAGTATTAATCTCCCCAAAAACTCTATAGGAATAACCCAAGATTCTTTGGGAGGCACCGAATTAATGTTCTTACTATATGACATTATATATATTTCCACTGAATAATATGGATATGAGCACTCATAAATTTTAGTTCCATATTATGCATTGTATTGGGGTCGAAGCACTGCCATAGCATGTGGACATGGTATTTTATCCAAGTAAAAAACTCTACACGTACAAGATCTTGTTTGAAAATTGGCTGTGGAAACATCACCATGACCATCGATACTAAAGTTGTAATCTGCTATCTGATGAGCAAATAACCTATTCCTCAAACTGGCGTTCATTGATATTTATTTTTTCGCTTTTAGAACAAATATAGTTCCTGCATTCGTGAATTGCATACGCCTTGATATGAAATTCTCTTTCAACGCCAAATAATTAATTCACCGATTCAACAATGTTTGACATCATAATATTATAGCTATATAAAATAATCACTTAGTATGACATCATAATAAACTTGTAACTCAATCAAGACATTAAATTCATAAGAATGTACCTACTTTCTATACAGAATGCTCCTTCACTCAAAATCGACATGTACGAGATGTTCTGCTGCCTTCGGATGCATATCCATTATTTGATTGAAAAGTTCAAAAAACTCATCTCTATTATATGCTTTAGCTGCTCTATAAAAAGGATCACGACCCTTTCATTGTGAAAGTTATTTTGAATATTATCTCTAAGATGCCTCATGTAACAACTAAAGTGAGCTAAAGTGTAAAAAATTGAACCCAACTTTGGGATACTTGGATGCCTATCCGAAATAAAATACAACTCTTTAGTATCTCCGATATAGCTTGGTAATTGTTCAAAAAAATATCCATATGAGGCATCACATTCCTTTTCCGCTAGACAAAAATGACAGGAAAGATGTGACTCTCCGTATCCTGTGCCACCGCCGCTACAAAAACTCCATTATACTTGCTCCTCAAGAAGGTCCCATTGATGGCTATGACTTCTCGCAAATGTTAAAAATCAAGAATCCAAGCACCATAGGATACAAAAAAGTACTTGAACCTTTCATTTTCATCAACATACAACCTCATATTACTTTCGAGATTTGTGGACTCAAGCATGTAATGGTAGGCATCAAGGATTGCATACCCATGCTCGTGTGTCCCCCGAACCAAGTCCTTGGAAATCCCATGGACGTACATATCTTCCAATAAATGATCATAACACCTAATTCTGTAAGTAGTTGATTGGTCATATCACTTGTAGAAGGTTCTTTGCCATTGGGGAATCTATTCTGGAAATATTGATTGAGGACCTCTGCTGTGGCGTGAGGATTTTGGCTCTTAGTGTGCTCCGAACCATATATGTGATACTTTTGATAAGCATTAATGATAAATATTTCAGAGCTTAAGTATTTCACAACCCGTAACCACCACTTGCAGGTCGGATTAACACTTCTGAAGGAAAAGACTTTGCTCGAATTAATCACCTTTTTTACTCTAAATTTTTTTTTCAAGCAAGTAATAAATAAGGAAGTAGATAGTTCTTTCTAAATATTGAATGACATTCCTTTATAAAAGCCAGTCTCATCATCTTGACGATTACCCGACTGTGTTGACTAAGAAGAACTACCCACCATATTGCTTGCAACAACAGGCGTAGGTGGTTGATCATCATCTAGAATATTCATGTCCAGATCATCCAGCTTATTGTTGTTGTTGTTGTTGTTGTTGTTGTTGTTCTTCTTCTTCTTCTTCTTCTTCTTCTTCTTCTTCTATATTCTGGTTCTCATTCTCTCACGATTTTTCAACCACGTACTTCCTTAACACCGGCATAGCTGAATCACTAAGATAAGCATGCAATCGAACCTGATCGATTTTATTGAAAGGTAATACTCTCTGATTTTCAAAGGAGCTGTGCATGTAGCTGATGACGAGTTCTTTCGATTGATAATTCAGTCCACAATAGCTGATGATTAAATTCACAAAATCATCATACAAAACATCACTTTGGATTGTCATAACTATCGTCTCTAGCATTTCACCCTCCTAAATGCCATACATATCGATTGCTCTTCTCGATCTATTCACCATGACAACCCACCCCTATTGTTATTGATCCATCCATTAGTGGTACCTAAATAAAGATATTTGTTAAAAAAAGTTAATAATGACATCATAATAAAATTAATAGTGATTTTATAGTATCGTAACATGAACCCCAACAGATGAGTAATCTGTTGCAACAGGTGAGTAATATGTTGCACTAGGTGAGTTATATGTTGCAACAGATGACTTAACCTGTTGGTAATACATACTACAGTACTATAGAACCTTAAGTTGATTCCAATAGATGAGTCATCTACTGGAATATATGACTCATATGATGCAACAGATTATACATCTGTTGCAACAGATGACTCACCTATTGGGATGTACTAAGAACCTTTGAAGTTGATTCCAACAGATGAGTCACCTGTTGCAAAAGATCACTAACTTATTGCAACAGATTGCTCACTTGTTGCAACTGATGACGCATTTGTTGATATCAACTTCAGGTTTTATTACAACAGGTGAGTAATTTATGTCAGCAGATGACTCCTCTGTTCCAACAGATGAGTCACCTGTTGCAAAAGATCACTAACTTATTGCAACAGATTGCTCACTTGTTGCAACTGATGACACATTTGTTGATATCAACTTCAGGTTCTATTACAACAGGTGAGTAATTTATGTCAGCAGATGACTCCTCTGTTACAACAGATAACTCGTCTGTTGCAACAAATGACCCATCTATTCTATTTATGTTACAACACTATAGAACTATAAACATGAATCCAATATACAAGTCTTCTGTTACAACAAATGATTTATCTATCGCAACAGATGAGTCATCTATCACAACAAATGAGTTTTATGTTGAAACAGATGAATCTTTTATTGGGTTCATGTTCGGGTTCTATTCGTTTGTCTTAAAAACAATAGTAGTAGTGTACCCAAATGAGAAATTCAACTAAAAATCATAATTTTACTTACTAACATCACCTATGAAGTAATGCCAAAGTGATGTACGAGACTAAATTTGACCTAAAAAATTAGTCAAGTAACAGCAGTAGCGGTAACAACAATAATAATGGTAAACAAGAAGAAGATGATGATAATGAAGCACAAGATGATGAATAAAGCAGCAGCAACAATGAACAACAAAAATGTCGAAGAGAGAAAAAACAACAAATAATGAGAAGAGAGAGAAAATGTGCCCCCCTCGTTTCTAGTTATATTAGGTTTTACTTAGATCAAAGTGTAAATTAAAAAACTTGTGGGTTATTCTCAAACTTTCCCAACTTTCTTAATCACTAATAAAGTAATTATCACCTACACTCAATTTTTAAAACTTGAGTCACCTACACCTCATTTCAAAACTCTTTTGTCACTTTTAGCTAAATTGCCCCAGTATCTATGAGTAATATAAATTTATGTTAATTCAAAACTCTTTTGCCACTTTTAGCTAAATTGCCCCAGTATCTATGAGTAATATAAATTTACTAATGTTATTTTTAACCGCGCTAAGCACAACCATTATCACTAGCTATAGATAAAGAGAGAAACACAGAAATTACATTTTCTTAAAAATTAAGGGAGATTACTAGAATCGGATGTTCATGAAATACATTGATGTTAACTTGATTGAAGTGTCTAGATGGTCATAGTGAAAGTTTTTAAATTTTGTTAAAACCCAAAGTTTCTAAATACAAATATTTAACCATTGTAAAGACTACTATTATTTTTTAATTTTTGGATTGAGATGTTTTTCATTTACTTTTCCTCAGTATAATTGTTCTTTTATTTTTAAACTGAGAAAGATCTAAGTTGATAGATAGAAGTTAAGAATCTTCACTAAGATGGTAATGCGATGTAGCTGCCACTTATATTTAACAGTAGTTGTTTTTCCTAATTTATTATTAAAGTGCCATGGCGCTAGATCATAAATACTGAATCATATTAGTTGATATTTGTTTGTAGAAATACTGGATGGGCATGACCAGTGCTTGACCACGGGCCAAATATTTATATTTTAGCAATAATTAGTGTTTGGAAGTTTTGCATAGTTATTTGGTCAAGAAGGATAGTAGTAAGGAACATAAAAGAACGGCAAATTACCACATGAAAAAGATCACATAGTAGATTGTATAGAGTAACATAAATATTGCATTGGTCATTGGGTATATCTTGCTTAAAAATGTATATTTGGCTAACATTATCAAACCAAAGCTAATCTGCCAACATAGATCAGGTAAAAAGGGAATATTCAAAACTAACATACTTGCTAAAGATGCTACAAGACACATTCACAGATATAGTGATGCAAAGGTATGTCTCGTGAAGAGTTTCAACATCTCTTTCGCTTCTTGAAGCCCAACATTGATTCCGCAGTCCTTGTTGGGGCTGATAGACTCAAAAGATCCCATACACAATTATGGTACAATTGATATGTGAGTAAAAGATTCTCATTGTCTGCATTTTATCAACCTATTAAATTAGTTCATAAAATATAGACGAAAACAGAAAACAGAAAACAGAAAGAAAATATGTGTATCCATGAAACATTAAAAATGTGCAGGAATCAGATAACTTAAAGTTAATACTGTGGTCAGGAATTCTCACATTCATGTACAAAGGCAGTTAACGGAAGAAGAAGATGTGCCAAAATGTAAACTTTAACAAGAAGTTCAGATATCAGTAAGAAGATACAATAATAATATACCAGTAGAATTCCATAGGTGAGATCTGGGAGGACAAAGTGTACGCAAATCTTACCAGTACCTCAGAAAAGATACCAAAAAAAAAATTTAGCAGTTGTTGGTTGCACAATTAGAGTAAAAGCAATCTCAGTACCGGATGTTATGATAGAAAGAGCTAGCTTTACTCCAGAACCTTTTATGAAATTCTATTTACACATATTACTTAAGTAAAACGACCGCTACCTTTCATAGCTCAAAGTAAAGGAAACTAAACAAAAATATTATAGCACAAACCAAGAAATTAGCACTTTAGTGAAATTCAGCATACACTCCTAAGCCGTAACTCATTTGGGATGATCACAACTTTTTATTGGCTCAAAGATAAGAGAAACTATGCATGAAAGAGAAAGCTAATAGTGGCACAATTCTTCTTTACTATAGCCACGGGAGGACTTGCCAAAAGGCCAAGATGAAGAAATTGTCCAGATGCAAGTACTAAACCAAAAGGATACAGTAATGTGCATAATTAGAATTGGCGATACCAAGCATTGAAAAGAGGCAAAAGTTGGATGATAAATTGCAAAAACCAGCTAGAATAGCCTCTTCTCTCATGGGTGTAGATGAGAAACTCCTTCTCGCGTTCACAAGGACAGATCTAATAAGAAAATTTGAGAAAGATCTTTGTTATAAACCATCACATTCAATTTTGGAGCTCGAGCTTGTGACCATCGCAGGACCGCAAACCAATAACAATGAAAGAATCAGCAAAGTCTAATATATATCTATAAGAGCTTAGTTACTTTATTATAAAGAAATAGAAGAAAAGTAGAGTTTATATAATTTCCAAACAAATTGTTTGGAAGGTGTATAAAAAAACGATCGTTTCAAGTCATTTTTCAAAGTTTTGGTTCTTCTCACTTTTACTTATTTGATCAACTACCCTTGTATCCCAGAAATAAATAGCATCAGTTAGTCATTTACTTGAAAATCTAACAACGAAATTCTAAATAGGAAGATTGATCAAAAAAAAATAGCACACGAACCAAGGGAGGATGAATAGAAGTACCTTTAAATTATAAAATACAAAGCTTTTACGATGAATTTAGAAACTTGAACTTTTGGAAAAAAACATACTTTTGTTCTGGTTGGAATTTCATCAGGACAAAGTTGTTAACCTTTAACCTTCAAGTTGAATGTAGATCTTTGCTACATCTTCTTCCTTTTCTGGGATGGTTGAGCCTTACCTCACAAAGTAATTGGGTGCCTAAAGTGATGGCAAGCATATCTAGTCAATTAATAATATTTGAAAGAACTTAAAATGTAATTAAATCAAGATTAGTATCAATACTCGGAGCCCTCCATCCAAATCATTTTGAAATAATTTCATAAAGGTAGAAATCATTAAGACATGTATCTCCGAAGTGCTAGTGGAAACAAATGAACGATTTGTCAAATTTAACGACATTAAGGAAAAACAGAGAAGGGAATAAAGATATCTCTTATCACCAAGGTCACCAACATATTCATATATGGATTAACTTCACTAACACATGCTATCCGAACAGAGATGGCATCAAACCTCAACCCGAGAATTTGAGAAACTCCTTCCCGGGTTCACAAGGCCAGAACTACTAAGAAAATTTGAGAAAGATCTTTGTTGTAAACCATCACATTCAATTTTGGAGCTCGAGCTTGTGACCATCGCAGGACAGCAAATCAATAACAATGAAAGAATGAGCAAAGTCTAATATATCTATATAAGAGCTTAGTTATTTTATTATAAAGAAATAGAAGAAAAGTAGAGTATTATACAATTTCCAAACAAATTGTTTGGAAGGTGTATAAAAAAACGACCGTTTCAAGTCATTTTTCAAAGATTTGGTTCTTCTCACTTTTACTTATTTGATCCACTACCCTTGTGTCCCTTGTGTCCCTGAAATAAATAGCATCAGTTAGTCATTTACTTGAAAATCTAACAACGAAATTCTAAATAGGAAGATTGATTAAAAAAAAATTAGCACACGAACCAAGGGAGGATGAATAGAAGTACCTTTAAATTGAAAAATCCAAAGCTTTTACGATGAATTTAGAAACTTGAACTTTTTGAAAAAAACTTACTTTTGTTCTGGTTGGAATTTCATCAGAACATTATTTGTCCTGTTGTTAACCTTTAACCTTCAAGTTGAATGTAGATCTTTGTTACATCTTCCTTTTCTGGGATGGTTGAGCCTTACATCACAAAGTACAAGCATATCCAGTCAATAATATTTGTAAGAACTTAAAATGTAATTAAATCAAGATTAGTATCAATACTCGGAACCCTACATCCAAATAATTTTGAAATAATTTCATAAATATAGAAATCATTAAGACATGTATCTCCGAAGGGCTAGTGGAAACAAATGAAAGATTTGTCAAATTTAACGACATTAAGAAGGACAAACAGAGAAGGGAATAAAGATATCTCTTATCACAAAGGTCACCAACATATTCATATATGGATTAGCTTCTCTAACACATGCTATCCGAACAGAGATAGCATCAAACCTCAACCCGAGAATTTAATAATTAAAAAAACACAATAAGTAAGAAATCTAAAAAGTAAAAAAGTATAATACGGTGCATTAAAACTTCGGCTATGCATGAATTCAGAGAGCCGAATCACGAAAGTGTATTAAAAATAAACTAAATTTTTTATAGACAATTTTTAGAAGAACAGACCAAAGTAATTGTAATTAAAAGACTTCTGTAAAAGATGGAGCAAGTTCAAATTTCATCATATAATGAATTTTGAAAGTAATAGCTAATTTTTCAGCATGATGATGTACTAAGTTTTAGCCCAAGCTAGTGATCATGGAAAGGTATCGCTAGTGAATTCCCCTGCAGTTTTTAATAATTTATTCATTTTGTCACCTTTGTAACCAATTGTGTTATGAAAACATCTAAACATATTTGTCGATAAGTAACTGAAGCATTAATCCTTGTTTTTAAATCATCATTGTAACCCTTAACTTTGTTGATATCAAGGCTGCCAACTTTATCAAAATATATTCTTAGATCATCAATAGACACATCCAGAAGAGCTTCAAAAGTTTGAAGAACATCTTAGATTCTAGAATTTTTGGCGGCCTCCTTGATCAAGTTAATTTTTTAATGAAATTTTTATGTAAGTGTTGGTTGGTTTCATATGTCACTTATATAAGTTTCTTTCGATCAGTAGTGTTCTTGGATTGATGCGAAATTGTTCACACTTCTCACACAACAGACTTGCCATCAATTCCTAATAGTCCCTCAAGGCTACCATAAGCATTTCAACAATTGGATTGAGAGAAGTAAAATTTCCAGCATCATAAGGCCACATGATGGCCATGATTATGCCTCTCGAGGCTTATCCAGAGAATCATTAAGAAGATAAGCTTCACTATTGATCAAATCATCTTTCTTGACTTTCCCTGTGACGCTATAAGAGAGATTATTGAACCGAAGATCCTGTCCTAGAATTAGCTTTGCAAATAGGCTGCTTCGCCAAATACTACTTTTAATCTTATTCAATGTCGCTGATTAGTCCAAATCAGCAAGCTATCTAAGCTTTTGCTCATGTCTGTTCTCTAAACTTTGTCATTTTTTGGTTTCTATAGCACTTATTTTCCTCCTTATTGTTATTCCCCCATCATGACATAGACCCGTATGATTTCACATTATCAATGTAGGAGATCGCTAGTTCCATATAGATGAAGAATTTAAACTCATAATGACCAAACAACCTATACCATTTCAAAAGTGTATCTTTACTACTTGGTCCTATAATATATAAATTGTTTGTTATACAAACGACACAAACAGAATAAACGTTGTATTTCTATACAAAGAACACAAACTAAGAAGCAAACAAAAATAATAGTTTTCGTGACATAAGTATACTCATATTGGAATTTCTTATTGTCACTTAAGAAGCTCAATTAACATAGCGATGCTCTAGGGTTCATGTAATTGTATAGGAAGGATAAGTAGCAATATAATAGAATTTTGTGTTTTCATCATTCCTACAAAGTTAAAAAGTTATTAAATTACAGTAATAAGGAACATTATCAATATCAGTTGTACAGAATTAACACTTTTCTTTGCAGCAGAAACTTAATCCTGAATAATATTTCGTCTTCAAATAACATAAGATTTACACATACTTAAGTGACATCTCTACTTTTAACTTAAATGAAAGCAATAAGGGGAGAGAGAAATTGCATACCCACTGTGTGGTGTATATTCTCCCCTCTCACTGTGCCAAGTCTAGCCTCACAGCACGGTCCAAAAGATCTCTTCCATTTAGTGCAAGCGCCTAACTTGATATAACAGATTTTAGCATTTCATTCACAGGGAGTTGAAAAAATTAATCAGGTCAATTGTTCGTAATGAATGGTGGTCATCTTCTGTACATAATTATGAAAATCATGTTTCAATTTTCAGAGAGACTGAGTGACAGGAGACAAAGATGGAAACTGAGAGTTAGATGAAGGTTACCTCGGGTCTTTAGAATAGATGCAGAAGATGCATTTTGCGTTGCACACACGTGGATTTAAAGTCCTTCCACATGTTCAAGAGTCAACCAAAGTGGCATTGAACTATCTCACAAGGTTCTGAATAGAGCTCACATACGAACGACTTTAATGGACGAATAACCCAACCCTTGAAACATACAATAGCTCCGAGTGGCAAAGAGCTGATATTAAGGCGTCAAACCTTTTCCTAGATGTGAACTCCTCTCACCAGCAACAGGTAACTCTATCCTAGATGGGAAGAAATCACATATAATGCATTTGGTTAGTGAAAGTTGTACCTAAAATGCTACCTATGCTTAGCTTTTTGTATCAATATCAACCATCTGTTCTCCATTTCTGACTAAAGACTTCCTCATTGAAGAAAAAAGAGAGTCAATTCCTATGCTAGGTAGTTCGCTGTCATGCAAAAGTTAGCAAGATAAATCGAGCACTTCCTGCAGTCACAGAAACTTGGAGGCAGTGGATGTGTGAAGAGAATCATAATCGCAAAGAAATTCAGACCTAATTACTGACATTTGATAAACTCCATGGTATGTGTAATTTTATTTTCTCGCTGAAGAAATAGGAATCGATCTTAGGGGAAAGATTTAAAGAGAGCAGCTTGAGTAAAATACACACCAATATAATTATCTAAAGCTAACAATCAAGAAAATAACTTTATAAATCTTCACTTACAGATTTAGAAGGGAGGTCCCTGATAGTGTCTTTTGTCATGGTTGATGTAAAACATCTAAAACAATAGAGTTCCTTTTGATTTTAGCTTCAAAAATGTTAGCACAATCAATACTCAGTAAAATAAGGAGTCAGGACCCTTAACCTAATTCAATTCAAAATTCGGTCAAAAATATCATAAGCATAAAAGTCTTCACTACCTTCAATTACTATTTTTTTGTTCCTGATGTCAATTCGGAATGCTTTCACTGAAGATCTTAAACAAACAATCACATGCAGGTGCAAACCCCAACTGGAAAACATGAACAAAAAGGAAGAACATATTAGTACAAATCAAATTATGAAGATGCCCTTGTCAGTTTGTACTGCAAATGGTACAACTTTTTGGTGCGGGTTCGTACTTCGTACTTCTCTTGTTAGCTTTTTCATGCAACAATTGCCGAGTATGATTTGGTATTTCTAAATCAATAATCTCTTAGGAAAAAAGAGTCGAAAACACTTTCACAAGAGTTTGGAATTTAATCCTCACCTTTAAATGGAATTTATCTTTTTACACGATCAAACTTAGACGATTTTGGACCGTCCAGTCATTTGCAAAATCTTCACCGACATTCTTTGGGGAAAGACCGAGCGGCTAATTCTTGTAGCAGAATCATTGTTCATACAGTTGTGAAGCAGCGGAGAGCATTGCTATGTTTTGTTCACTTTTATAGCATACGTGCTTAACAATAATATCGCCACGTGTTGTCACAAAGAGGAGAAAGTACCATTTAGATTGCTTTTGGTACAATTGGTTAGTGCCGTGTTCGTCCTTGCTGTTGTTGACTTATATAATAAGAGAATATAAAAGAAAGTAAATCAACTACGTGAAGGTCGATAGTTTCATTTCACTAGTTAATAAAACAATAGAATTTGTCTAATCAAATTATTCGGAAGGGATTAATTAGCCTATCACTAAGGTACCAGTTACATTAAATACTTTAATTTAATGGAATTAGTAAAGTTATATATCAATAAAATTTAACATCAAATCACACCACAAATTTATAATGAGGCAAAATTTCTAATGAGGGAACAGTGGTATCTTCGAATATCACAAATTTGAAATCAAGTTCTATAGCAATTCGAATGCATACAATACAAATTTAACTTTTATAAGTGAAAGAATATCAAAGTGAAAAATATTTATTATTACTAGAAAATGGAAGAATCAGTAATTATTATTTTTAAGGTATGTTATCACGCACATCAAAGTTATCAGTTATCAATCGAAAACTTATTTCATGTTATGAAGATAATAACGATTAAAGTAGATATTCATTTGGGCAAGAGACTTGTGTTTATAACATGTTATAATATAATCATAGAAAAAAAGAGAACAAGTAAAAGAAAAAGAGAAGAATTTTTATCTCTCTTGATCGATGAACTATAATAAAGAAAACCTCTCCATTTATAGAAAAAAATTAATATGATCACAAAATGAGTGCTCCTCAACTTTTGTAGAAATGATAAGACATTCGCTATCACGTAGAGCAATACTATTCTTATTGAACTTTTACCATTGTTCCCAACAATATGCACATTTCAGTTAGAGTATTTTCAAGGAAATACATGCCTTATCATTACATAATATCTCAGTGATCTCTGCAATAATTACCTTAACAAAATAAAGCAGTTCAAACTCTACAAGGTTACATGATCTTTGGAATATTTCTAGGCTAAACTCATCGACAACCTCTAAACTTGGAACGATCTTTCACTTTGAAATCATAAGTGAACGTTGTTCACTTTTGACACCTTAAGTAGACGTTGTTCACTTTTGACACCACAAGTAGCCATACAGTGTCATTTTGACACCTTTTGCTGATTCAGCAAAGAAAATGTATTACACTCGCTTTTGGGCAAGTGACAGAGATATTTTCATAAAGTTTTCATCTTTCTTCTCTTTCTTCTTCACTCTTTCAAGCCATTAACTTTCCCACATCATTATATACCCCCCAATTATTTTTAAAAAAGACCAAAATTGTCTTTTCTTCTTCAAGCTTAACCTCCATTAATGGAGGTTGAGGAACATGCCTCCTCATTCTCTTTACAAGTGTAATTAGTTTAAGAAACACCCGAGCCCTCCCCCCCTCCCCCAACCAACCAAATCTCCTTCTCCAAATACCCAACACCCCACCTACGAATCATTCTCTAAAACATTCCAACCCTCTTCTATTTTCGTACACTATCAATAACATTATTTTTTTTTCAAGCAAAGAATAATGTCAAGCACTAATGATTGACGAAAATGGTTAATTTTTTTTTAAAAAAATAAGCTTAAAATTCAAAAAAAATGATAGAAAATTTTTCTTGATTTTCCCTTTTTTCTATTAGTTTAATCAAAGAAGAGAAACCATTTTAAGAAGAGAACTCATTTTAAGAAACAAGAATGGTTAAAATTAATGGAAGAAAAAATAACACATTTTATAGCTTGTGTCTGAATGGAGATGTACGTTTTCGTGAAGCATGTGTTTGAAAATGACACATTTTATAGCTTGTGTCTTAAATTTGTGAAGCTTTTAATGCGTATCTGTCAACCTTAGAGAATGTGAGGTTAAGAAGGTTGGGTAGGGAAGACATTGTTGGGGTTTATTTTTGCAATTATTTGGTAAAAAAAATATTTGTCATTAATTTATTGGACATAAATATGATGTGGCAATTTAAATGAGTTGGCACAAAGCAATTGGCCATTTTATCCATGTTGGCAGTGAGTGAGATACACTCACCAGTGTTGATGTCGAAAGGTGTCAAAATGACACATTTTATGGCTACTTGAGGTGCCAAAATAAAAAACCGTGCCAAGTTTAGGGGGTTGTCGATGGGTTTGGCCATATTTCTATTTCTTTTTTTTATCTAATTGAAATGCCAATAGTCAAAATACAATTTGAACCTATCAGATTTTATAAAGTGAGCACCTTGAACTAAGTATAAAACATGTACAACAACAACATAGTATATTCCCACAAAATGGGGTTTGGGGAGAATAAGTGTGATGTGTGGTAGTTTTATGATACTTTTGATGCTTAAAACAATGAATATATGCTACGTCAAGAGATCGTTTATATGGATGTGATCTTCTTATGATACTTTCATAGGAAAACATGGTTCAAAAGTAAATGACTGAAAAGGAAGAAAAATGGCACAAGTGTGGAAACTGACACTAGGTTACAAGTCATAAGGTCTCGATACGGCTCATAGCCACAGTCGTTGTGATGGTAGAAACTCAGGCTTGGAAATTTAAGAAGTGTAGTCTAGCTACGTGGGTAGGCTACAACCCGTTGAGTGACATTATGAGTCATACCCCATAATAATTGGGACACTAGTGCATTTTTGCGCCTTGAGAAGTTCAAGTACAGGTTGACTGCGACAAGAGCCTACGCCATAGGGTGAGACGTCCTAAGTCCTGTAGATGTGTAAGTTGGTGTTTGTAGTGACGAGTGCGGCCTATGAGTCTTCACTATACCTTACGAGTCATCGCCTAGACTCATCCTAAGTGTGATTGAAAAAATTCTGCAAAGGTGAGAAACTTGACCTAGTGGCAATAAGTCACCCTACGAATCGTAGAGTGACTATACTAGTCGTCACCAACATCGAAGAAGAAAGGTAATGGATGATTTGAAAATAGGCAATGACTCATTATCAGACCTTATGACTCGTCGCCAGAGACATAGTCATTGTCGATCTTGTAATTCAAATTTGTTTAGGATAGATTTTCTTATTGTTGATAACTCTCCTAATGGGTCTAAAGTTTTAGTTTACATTCTATTACTACTTTTAGGGCATATTATTGTTTTTCCAAGTACGAACATCAAATTTTAGGGTCTAAATTCAAGGAATAATTTGTGATTTTCTTCTTATTCTTTGTAAGTTCATAATTATGATTTCTTCTCAGAATTATTATTGTGTACTTACAATTAAGAGTATCTAAACAACGCAACGTGGATTATGGAAACCATAACGGATTAAAAAAATAGTTTTCGTGGTATAAAGTGATTCTCGAATAGTGTTTGGGCATATATTGTTTGTTCTCTTTGATTTTATTGCTTTTTAATGGATGCGTAAGTTAGAACTCACCTTATCATTACTCTAGATGAAAGAAGGAGCAGCAGATAGAAAAAGATATAAATTAATAGATCATTGGACCTATCAAAATTCAATGAATAACTTGAGCTGATAATCTAAAAGAGCTAATGCGGGGATCCAAGATAGGGGTTAGTAATGCAAAACTCATGAGAAAAGAAAACTTACTTAAGGATAGTTGCTTAAACAAGCATGTAAAGCCATTTAGGTGAACTCAAACTATCGGGTTAAGCTTGCACGTGGTGAGAGTATATAGCTCAACTCAGACTTTAGCTAGAGTAGTTATATGTTCCCATGTGAGAATTATAAGTTGAAGAAAATAAGAATAGTAGTTAACAAAAAAGTATAGTTGAGGGGGTATTTTAGAAGTGTGGCTAAGCTTGAAAGTTAGAAATTCTATTACCTAAGGCTCTGTAATTTTATCCTACTTTATATTCTATAGGCCTATATTCCATGTCATAAAGTTGTAGCCTTGTTTTGATTCCTTATTCAGATATCATATTTATATTATGCCCAAGATTCTTTGATCCCTAATGTTATTAGAACTTCTTGCATAGAGTGTTGAAGAGATACTCTAATTGAGTATGAGCTCTCAGTATGATTCAGTCCGTATAGCCAACAATTTAGATTAGCAGTCAGACAGACAAGTTTCGATGGTTTTCCATCTAGTCTCACTATCCGAAGTTTCATGAGTATGTCTATTCCATGAGGTATTGGAGTTCAGTCTATGCATCATATCTAAAATTCAAATATTTAGTCATGATTCAATTCACAAGTGTTCAGTGAATGATCTTAGTTTTCCAAGTATTCCAGCTCAGAAAGTTTAATACCTATTATATAATCTTAGTCTTGTGTCTCATGATTGGTGCTTACATAATGTACTTAGTGTTGCCATAAAACACTTTTCTTTTGATTCTTATACGTGTTTTGTTGAGGAACAATTCCTAGTGAGAATTTACATATTTTATTCCATCATTTGTAACTCTTGGAATATTATTGCATCAGTTATCACTTTACAATTCTATATGTAAGATCATATCATGAGCATTTCTAGTGAGTTCTAATCCCTCAGCATGAATCAGCCCCTTATAAGTTAGTAGAGTCAAGTCAGCTCAGAAATTAATTTCATGATAGAAGTTTTAATGTTTCAACTCAGTTATATCCATTGCTAGTAGATATTTTATGTCTATATTATTCATACTTCTAAAGTCTCAATAAGTTCCAATCCATCATTTGAGGATGAATGTTCCCAACGGGGAGATGTTGTACCACCCCATACGTTTCTAAGCTAGAAATCGAACCTTCATTTCTACGTGTGTAAACTCTAGTCCTATGATTCATACTAAAATTCATCTTTCATGATCATTGACCTAGTGTGAAGAGAGTTTATGAGGTGGGAAAGATGTTCATAAGAGTCACTTAGAGCAAAGTGAGCTAAGAGCCTTTGATTCAGCCATATTTTGGTGTTTGATTCCACAGGGTCAACTTTAGATGAGTATAACTTTATGTATATATGGAATTTGGCAGATTAAGATTCATCAAATTTTAGATAATCAAAATAGCTTTCAAGTGATATAAATTTTGCCTTAATCTGATACCCGAGCAAAAAGTTATGGCTATGCAAAGGGTTGTGCGTCACCTCAGAATCACCTAAGGCTACTAGAATAGGCATGCGATTGGCTAGGTGTCGCCCAACAAAGGGCTAGGTGATTAGCCATGAGTCACCCATCCTAGGGCTAGGCGATTGGCCATACATTGCCAACCTTGGTTTGGGCGATTGGCTGGGCGTTGCCTAAGTCATTGCCCAGTGCCAAAAAGGCTCCATTTTGACTTAAATCAAGGATATTGAAGTCATTTCACACCCTATACCATCCTTAATCACTTCAAAAGGATTTGATGAGATATTAAACACATTAACTCCTCTCCCTTAACCCTAAGCAATTAGTAAACAAATAAAAAACCCTCCTCCATTCCCAAGAACAAAAATCCAAGTGTCATCTCTCAAGAATCAAGAAGTTAAGTTCTAAATTCAAAGTTCTCTCCAAGGATTCTTTCAATCAAGGTATGTGGGATTTATGAACAAGGATACTCTTTCATCCTTGTACCAAAACTTGTTTTAAAGTTAAGATTATATGATTTGCAATTAGGGTTGATACCCAAATTATTTTGTTTTGAGTTTATGGATTTATAAAGAGATTGAAGTATTAAAGTGCCTAATTGTTATCATTTATTTATGTCTTGACTTGAAGAATTCTCTTTTATGATTTGAATACCATGAGTATGATTTGAGACATTGATTAAAGATTTTCAATTGAGTTTTAAGCATGATATTATATTACATATTATATGAAAAAAAGCATGGGATTCAAGGCTTTAAGTGCATCAAGATTACATATGCTCATGTTTTGGTTTATAAGATTCATATTGTGATTTTGATTTCATTATCTTGACTGAATTTATTAAAGTATTTCAAGAAGATTACTGAGCATGAAGTTTTGTCATAAATTTCCAAGCATTTAAGCATATATATTATAAGCCCTAAGTTCAAGTTTTGAGATTTCAAGAAGATGATGCTTTTAAGCTCCTTTGATAAGTCTATACTAAGATTTAAAGCAAGGATTGATCTTTTCATCTTAAGATAAGATATTGAATCCATAGTTGTTCATCTTGATTATGATTTAAAGAAAGATAAACACAACTGGTTTTCATTCTATAAACCCTTATGCTATTTTAAGGTGGATTTCCTAAAAGTATGAGCATATAAGTTATATGAGAGTAGTATTTAGCACCGAGTTGGGTATGAATCCAAGGTCACATGCCCCATAACTACGTGCCACCATAGGTTTAAGTCCCATTGTGGGTTAAGTATGGTGATCACTTAAGTTAAGGTTCTATTCCGATTACAAGGGTAGGACAACTCTTCCCAACGTGGGTAAGACGTTGGACTCCATGTTAACTCACATGGTTTATGTTAGTTAGAAGAACCTCCCAAAGGAAATAATAAATAGTAAAGCTTTTAGAACTAAGTGTTATGTCTCACAAAGTTTATCCGTATGCTTCATAGCTCATGCTTATGATTTTACAGCCTTTGTCTTATTCAAGATCAAGGTGAGTCATCTACACTTAGCATGCATTATTTGAAAGTCTATGAGCATATTCAGTTATTGTTTTACTTATGCATTCTCCCCCACATACTCAGTACATTTCAAAAGTACTGACCCATATATATGTCTATGTGCTATATTGTCTCATAATATAGGTACCAGTTGTAGCCCACACATCATAATCAAACAGTATGCAGCTTCCAATCAGTATGTGATGAGGTTTTTTTCTTTGAGGGATCGAATCAATCATTGTTTGAGTAGCATTTTGTTTTCTTTATTTAGTAGTATTGATTAGGGATAGATGGGGGTCATATACCGGCTACCTATAGTCAATATTAGTAGAGGTTTCATAGACAGTTAGTAGAGTTAATATATTTGATTCCAGTTTTGTTTTGTATGGATTTGTAATTAGTTTAAATAGTCTTGTTGTGATTATGTTTAACTAAAGACTTTTATTTTGTTTATTGCTTTTTAGTTTTTATGTATTTAAATCAGCAGATCAAGCAATATGCCATTACAGGGGTTAGCTTGGGATCACTTGTGGTCCTAAGTAGCGTGTGATGTCCAGGGGTGGTCTCAAGGTATTACAAACTTGGTATCAGAGCATAGAGTTCAAGTGTCCTAGGGTGTCTATGAAGTCGGGTCTAGTAGAGTCTTGTGGAATAATACGAAGACGACTGTACTTTTCTTTGAGAGGCTATAGGGTATTTAAGAAATGTCTTATTTCTTTCATGCTCTAGATTGTGCAGTTAAGCTGTTCTTTTAGAAACTTTTGTAAATTCGTGTGTTACTCTATAATTCTCAATCTAGGACTTTTGAGATAACATGAGTATGAGATTCCAATTTCTCCAAAGATGATGGTCTCATATTTACTATCTGTAACTCTAGAAATCATACAAGGGGTTTAAGAGGAGCTCGTTAGTGTGTCATAAGTCCCTTAAGTTGAAATCTTATGTCCTCATCCATATGAGTTTTGCAGTTAAAATAGAATATGGTATGTGTTAAAATTCCTTATTAACCCCTTTTATCTAGATAGTGCTCGTAAGAGGAGATAGTATAAGCCCAGATTGTTAAATAGAGCTTGCATTTGAGGGATATTATGACATTGAGTGTTATGATTCATAGGTAGTATAAACTTCTTCTAGTTAGAAGTATGAGTATAGAAGTGTAGTGACAAGAAGGTTGGTGATGGCGATTAATTCAATGTATATAGATAAAATTTTGCATATAATTGAATTAGTAGTAAGGTGATACGTTCTTGTATGTTAGTTTAGGGGTAAGGAATGTGATACAGTTCCTTGGTGGAAGGTAAAGAAGGAGTTATTAGTTAAGGTGAATTATTATTTGCTTGAAGTAGAAAGGGAGTTATTGATGGTATTTATTGTGTTAGAAAAGTATAGGATATTAATGACGTATTTGGTGGTTGAGTATTGTTAGTTTAGGCTTCCCTTGAGGTTGCAAAAGGAGTTTAGTTGAAACTTATCAAGCTATGAAAATAATTTAGGTGTATAGGTGGGTAAATAGTTGTAATGTGTAGAAGGAGGATGTGCTAATGAATTTTAATAAAGTATACCATAGGATTATGATTGATTTATCTTGTTATGAGGTTCTAGTGGACTATTTTTCTTGGTATTTTATTTTATATCTTTCAAGTGAGAATAGTATGTGAGGTTGTATTGTTAATCATGCCTAGCATTAGAAACTAAGTTTGAATACTGGATGATCATCAAGGTAGAAATAACGATTTCTTGGTTAGTGATGCTAGTTATATGGAGATGAACCACTAGGCTTGAAATAATGCATGCAAGAATTTAAGATTATTGATATGAGATTAAGTAGGATGTTTTAGGTTTGATTTAGATGTACCCAAGGTGATATATGGGTTGCATTATTTTCTAAGATTATTAAAGGTTGTGTGTAGTTAGTATCACCCTTGAGTTGCTAAACGGGAAGAAGGCTAGTTATATAGTGTATATGGTGTTCTTAATATCTAAGTTAAGGAATTATGGATAGATGATGTTAAGTCTTTTGGTATGATTTTGATCCGTGTGGTTTAGGGAAAATATAAGTTTATAAATGTGATATATGTTAGGTGTTTAATGAGATAGACATGTTTGTGGGGGAGAGTGTGAGTCTATGGCAATGATTATTAAAGATGGAGAAAGTTAATGATGGTATATATGAAGGAGATTGTCCAAGACTTAAGTTAGTATGTTTTAAATATAGTTCATTCGCGTGATTTGAGCATTTCTCTGTAGAACATTAGAGTGAGGAAATTATGGATATGTCCTAGAGATACAAAATAGATCCATAAGTTTAGAAGGATGGATTTAATCTAAGGGGGAGATGATAGTGGTGATGAAAGATTATTTATATGGGAGAGAGTAAATGTTTCTTGTTGAGGAAAGATTGTTGTATACATATTTTATCTAAGGCTATAAGTGTGAAGTAAGATTGATGCCAAGCTTTTGATATACGTCATGGTTAGTTGAGATTTTGTTTGTGTCTTCTTAGGAATAGTGCAAGAAAGTTGTTAATGATAAGGGTTTAGAGAATATGAGAAAGAGGATTTTATAGGTGTTTTCCTATAAGTTCATATGTGGTTATAATAATAGGCTTGAATGCCAGGTTGGTATATAAGTAGATGGGTGCATTGTGCGCTAATGAGTTCCTAGTAAGAGGTTGAATTTAGTTGTTGAAGTGATAAGAAGAGCTATCCTAGATAAAAGAAGTTGTTAAAATGTTTGGGGTATTGAATTCATGGTTCAGACTAGTATTATGGTGTCATGTGTAGTACCTTATGATTTTGGGTTAATTTTGAATGTGGTGAGAGTATGTAGCTCGACTCAGACTTTGGCTAGAGTAGTTATGTTATAATACCCCGCAAAATTCTCTTCTAGTCTGAGCCTTAGAGTGTATCCAGCAAGTAGAAAATCTGAGTCTAAAAGTTTTAGAAGTATTTTCCTAAGTATGAAACACTTTGAATCGTGTTTAATTTCCCTAATTTTTACTTTTAGTCATGTAGAGCATTGAACAAGCTTTCCATCGATACCAATTTCATCAAAATCCAACATCGAACGAAGAAGTTATAGCCGTTGTACTGAGCGTTGTCGGAATTGCAGGTTTTGATGGTCGATCTGATGGACCGCCAAGTCCTTGGTAGACCTTCAAGTATCCCGTCAGACCAAGGCAGTGTCTTCCTCTTTCGGTCATCATATGATGGCCAAAGTGGTGGACCGTCGAAAAGTTAACGACCGTCAAGGGGCCCATCACTCTGAGGAAGAACATCCCAGTTTTGGCACTTGAGTGACGGACGACTTGGTGGACCGCCAGTCCCTCTGACAGGCCGTCAGGTCGACCGTCACAGACCTCCGATTAGAATTTTCTAGATAAATTTTAAAGGGGCATTTTGGTCTTTTCCACATCCTCCCCCAATTCTATAAATACCGGGCCAAGGGCCTTCAACTACATTTTTCTTCTCTCTTCCACCCAAAAAATTAGGGTTTCCAAAAATCAAAATACTCTCTTCTCCTTTCATAAAAATTCAAGAGGGATCAAGAAAGATCTAGAGGAATCAAGAACTCCTTTCAAGAGTCTTCAAGAAAAGAAATTTCCAGGTATGTAGATGTTGATTCTTGGGTCCCTTTCATCCAAGAAGCTCAAGTACTCTTTTTTAAACTTAAGGATTTTATGTTTTGTGATATTCCATGATTTGTATGAGTTGAAGTTGATGTTACTTGTGTTGTTGAGTTTGGATTCATGATTGTTTGTAAGATTTATGGTCTTTGATCCTAGTATGTGGAATTTATGTAATGTTGTGATGATTCCTTTTGAAGTTGGTGTCTATGTGAGGTGTTCATGACATTAGGGTGTAGAGATGGTTGAATAAGCGGAGTATGCACCCCATAGGTTGGATGAAAGGCTGAGGTGAAGCATAGAGGGGCATTGTAGTATGTTAAAGGGGAAACCCAAAGTTGTGGGCTAGTCCATGCACACCTAGTGTTTGATAGAATGCCTTAGTGAGTAGAATGAACCATAATAATAATATAGAACCCCCAAGTAAGTGTAGAACTAGACATGTCTAGTGGTTGTCGAAAGACCGTAGTGAGTAAGTTGAGACGAAATAGCGGTAAATCTCCTAAGTGAGTGCTCTTTGATTTATTTTAAGTTTTGATACATGCTAAGTGGTTAGGAAGAGAGTAATGACATGATAGTATGAAGTTTTCCCAAAATCTCATGATATCTAGATATATGTCGAGATCGATATAGGTGTGAAGTACTTGATGCAAAACTTCATTGAATGGGGTATAATTTAATAGCATCTCTTTCTTAAGGTAGTTTGTGACGATGAATCGATATTGATGACCCCCTGAATGTTGGGAGCGATCCTTTGGTAATCATGATGGTGAATAGAGGTTTATATTTCCTAAATGATAGATGCGATGTCGTAAGGTTTGTGAGGGGGAAAGTATGTTATGATTTTGAAACACTTAGACTGACCCCTTGGTAGTTGTGATGATGAGTAGACATTTGTGAATCCTTGGAGGCTTGAAATGATGTTCTAATGATTGTGAAATTGAATATATGGCATGATTTCTGAGTTTCTTGTGAATATGCCTGAATGATGGTAATGATGTATGAATTTCTGTAATGCTTGAATGAATGATGATGCTTTACTTCTATGTTATCGAGTCCTGGGGGTATTTATACCCAAAAATAGAGTTGTTGTCTAGAGTCCGTGTCAGTTTCTCAATAATTCCAACCGAGCCATGATTTTCAAAACTCAGTGAACTATAGAACTCCTCAGACAAGTGAGAATCTTAATAAAGCTCAGTAATTTCAGTTATCTCTGTAATCTCTGTATCGCTAGTAATATAGCCTCAGACCTATACTCAGCCCAGTACTAATGAAACTCAAGTGATTCAATTCTAATCTTCGAAATGATTTGAATAATCTAATCAAGCTATGTATTATCAGTCAGATACCGTGATTCGATATTATTTTTGTCGAATAAGGAACCAAGTGATCTTAGCATATTTTAGCTAGATCATTTGAGAAACATGATCATGTAAATAGATTTAACTTTATTGCGTTTATTCTAAGGATTCAGTGAGAGTCTTTTAGTTGGGAGTAAAAACTAGCACCGAGCGAGGAAAGGGATGGCGATTCCTCCCATTAGAGAGAGAGGCTGGAGTCGTTAATAGAAATCCCTAAACTCCAGAACTACGTATCCAGCAGGATACAGGAGACCCTATGAGTAGAGGCTATCATTGTCGGAGAGGTTGACTATTATATTGCCTCAGGTCGACTTCCTATGAGGGTCATCCCATTAGAGAGGCTTGACCCGAGAGTGAGTCTTTACCCGTGGCACGGTATTGATGCCCCTCCAGCTAGAGTTACAGGTTGGACCCCACCTGTGGTAGGTCGGGGTATGTCGGTTAAGTAACTAGTTCCCATAGTTGCAATCTTAGTATCAATCTTCAGAAGTCAGGATCGTGTGGTACAATCATCTATCTCAGTAAGGAACTCAGATAGTTCCATTGATTCATGGACCATCCTGTGAGATAGGCTTGGCCTCATATACAGATGCTTACTATCATATTTAAAGATCTCCCATCAGAGAGGCTTGATCTCAGTCTCAGATCATGTTGAATATTCTTATTATCATATTTAAAGATCTCCTGTCAGATAGGATTGGTCTCCTTCTCAGAATTTGTTGAGTATTTTTGTTGTCGAATTCAGATATAATCCTATTTTCTTATCATTGATAAAGCTTCTGAAGTTATCTGTTAGAAAATTTGAATCTTTAATTTCGTCGGTTGAAAGCGGTAAGCTCAGAACTCAATCTTTGATATAAGTATACTCAGATCCTCAGTTATCAGTACCAGATGAGTCAGTGGTTCAGTATCTTAGTGATGGTAGTAAGTTTAGCTTGCAGTAAAGCGGTACCCAAGGTCAAGTCTCTAGAATTATGATGATTATGAGTATGATTCATGCATTCTTGTATGTGTGCTTATTTTCGTGCAGTATTCTCATGATCATTTAGGTTATACATATTTTGCATGTATGGGCCCTTGCATTTAGCCTTAACCCATCTACATACTCGGCACATTTTGTGCTAACGCGTTTGCGCTATGGTGTCTCATTTGACACTATAGGTTTAGAGGCACAGGACCCAGAGTATCATCAACAGATCAGTCCCAGTCAGCAACAATAGTAGTGAGTCCTCTTCTTTCGAGGATGAGTTTTAATTTTCTATTATTGTAACCAAAATTTTATTTACTTTCAGTTGCCGGAGTTAGTTAGGGACCTGTCCCATCAACTCCACAGTTCAGTCAGAGTAGAGGCTTTTCAAATGGATGTATTTTATAGCTTTTCAAATGGATGTATTTTATAGTATTCAGTTTTATATTTTGAGTATTTATAGATATGTTGAACCTTATGGCCAGTTTCTACATTTATTCTAGGTATTATGCAGTATACGGGTACAGATATAAGTAAAGGGTTAACTTGTGGTCCTTCGGGATCACAAGCACCGTGTGACATCTCGGATGGGATCTCGAGACATTACATATATGTGCCCATGTGAGAATTATGATTTGTATCAAATGAGCATGGTTTTAAAGGGGAAAGTATAGTTGAGGAAGTACTTTAGAAGTGAGGCTAAGCTTGAAAGTTAGTAGTTCCATTGCCTAAGGGTCAGTAATTTTATCCTAGCTTGTGTTCTATAGGCCTATATTCCATGTCATAAAGTTGTAGCCATTTTTCGATTCCTTATTCAAATATTGTATTTAGATCATGCCCAAGATTCTTTGATCTCTAATGTTATTAGAAATTCTTGCATAGAGTGTTGAAGAAATACTCTAATTGAGTATGAGCTTTCAGTATGATTCAGACTGTATAGCCATCAATTTAGTTTAGCAGTCAGGCAGAAAAGTTCCAATGGTTTTCCATCTTTCCATCTAGTCTTACTATCTGAAGTTTTATGAGTATGTCTATTCAATGAGGTAATTCAGTTCAGTCCCTGCATCATATCTAAAATTTTGATATTTAGTCATGATTCAGTTCATAAGTGTTCAGTGAATGATCTTAGTTTTCCAAGTATTCCAACTCAGACAGTGTAATACCCATTGTACGATATTAGTCTCGTTGTCTAATGATTCATGCTTACAAAATGTACTTGGCGATGCCATGAAGCCCTTTTCTTTTGATTCTTATATGTGTTTTATTGAGGAACAATTCCTAATAAGAAGTTATGTACTTTATTCCATCCTTAGTAACTCTTGGAATATTATTGCATCAGTTATCACTTCGTAATTCTATATGTAAGATGATATCATGAGCATTTCAAGCGAGTTCTAATCTCTCAGCATAAATCAACCCCTTATAAGTCAATAGAGTCAAGTCAGCTCAGAAATCAATTTCATGATAAAAGTTTTAATGTTTCAGCTCAGCTATATCCTTCTTTAGCAAATATTTTATGTCTACATTATTTCGTACTTCTAAAGTCTCAATAAGTTCTAATCCATATTTTGAGGACTCATGTTCCCAAAGGAGAAATGTTGTAACACCCTATATGTTTCTATGCTAGAAATCAAACCTTCGTTCCTACGTGTGTAAAATCTAGTCCTGTTATTCATACTTGAATCCATGATTCATGATCATTAACCTAGTGTGAAGAGATTTTATGAGGTAGGAAAGATGTTCATAAGAGTCACTTAGAGCAAAGTAAGTTAAGAGCCTTTGATTTGGCTAAATTTTGATGTTCGATTCACAAAGGTCAGATTTGAAAGAGTATAACTTTATGTATATGTGTTATTTTGAATATTAAGACCAATCATATTGTAGATAATTGAATTAGATTTAAATCGGTACTAATCTCGTCTTAATCCGATACTCGAACAAAAAGTTATGGCCATGCAAAGGGTTGTGCGTCACCTAACAATCACGTAAGCCTACTGGAATGGGTGTGTGATTGGCTAGGAGTCGCCCAACAAAGGTCTAGGCGATTAGCCATGCGTTTCCCAGCCTAGGAATAGGCAATTGGCTATACATTGCCAACCTTAGCATGGATGATTGGCTGGGTGTCGCCTAGTTCATTGCCAAGTGCCAAAAACTCTTTGTTTTCACTTAATCTTGGGTGTTGAAGTCATTTCACACCCCTAAACCATCCCTAATCATTTTAAAATGATTTGATGAAGTATTAAACACATTAAATCCTCTCCTTTAACCCTAAGTAATCAGTAAAAAGATAAAAAAACCCATCCTCCATTCCCAAGAACAAAAATCCAAGTGTCATCTCTCAAGATCAAGAAATTAAGTTCCAAATTCAAAGTTCTCTCCAAGGATTCTTTTAATCAAGGTATGTGGCGTTTATGAACAAGTATATTCTTTTATCTTTGTGCCAAAACTTGTTTTAAAGTTACGATTATATAATTTGTAATTAGGGTTGATACACAAATTATCTTGTTTTATGTTTATGGTTTATAAAGAGATTGAAGTATTAAAGTGCATAATTGTTCTTATTTATTTATGTCTTGACTTGAAGAATTATCTTTTATGATTTGAATACCATGAGTAAGATTTGATACATTGATTAAAGATTTTCAATTGAGTTTTAAGCATGATATTGTGTTAGAAGTTATATGAAAGAAAGCATGAGATTCAAGGCTTTAAGTGCATCAAGATTACATATGCTCATGTTTTGGTTTATAAGATTCATATTGTGATTTTGATTTCATTATATTGACTGAAATTATTGAAGTATTTCAAGAATATTATTGAGCATGAAGTTTTGTTATAAATTTCTAAGCATTTAAGCATATATATTATAAAGCCTAAGTACAAGTTTTGAGATTTCAAGAAGATGATGCTCTTAAGCTCCTTTGATAAGTCTATACCAAGATTTAAAGCAAGGATTGATCTTTTCATCTTAAGATAAGATATGGAATCCACATTTGTTCATCGTAATTTTGATTTAAAGAAAGATAAGCATAACTGGTTGTCATTCTATAAACCCTTATACTATTTTAAGGTGGATTTTCTAAAAGTACGAGCATATAAGTAATATAGGAGTAGTATTTAGCACCGAGTTGGGTATGGGTCCAAGGTCACATGCCCCAGAACTACGTGCCACCATAGGTT
>NC_061119.1:73526029-73664501 GCF_002878395.1 Capsicum annuum | reverse complement strand
TATGGGTCCAAGGTCACATGCCCCAGAACTACGTGCCACCATAGGTTGAAGTCCCTTTATGGGTTAAGTATAGTGATCACTAAACCCTCTTGCTATGCCTGGTCATAAAGATACATTTAGAGGGTAGAGTTCCTATCTTGTCTGAGGTAGATAAGTTTATAATGGTTCGACAAACCATATATTTGGGATTAATTTGGATAAAAAATTGTATTTTAAGACAAAAGGTTAAAGCTAGTGCTATATTTCTATAGAGTGCATTCCAATCAAATGCACTAATGGACATCAATACCCCTATTTTATAAAATTTTGGGGAGACACAGGTTGAGTCTCAAACTGAGATCGAGAGGACCAATCCTTAAGCCGCAACTGAGGGGACTACTTTCGTAGTCTCTAGACCTCCATTAATCCTCATTTTACCTACTACTCCTCCCAAATCATCTATGCCTCACCCATCTGTCGGTGGATACACCTTGGTCTTTCATGATTTTATAAATAATGTACTGAAAATATTATTTAATGTGGAGCAAAAGGTGGCAAGCATTGAGCAGGGAATCAAGTTTTGGATAAAGAATGAGATTAGAATTGAATTGTGTGGGATGCAAACCCGCTTTGATAGCTTCAAAAAATATAACACTAATAAGGTTAAAAGGGTACAATCTCATGATTTAGCAGGGATTAAAGATAAGTTAGCCATAGTTTGATATACTATTGAGGAGATGAATTCGAGGTCATACTCGGGTTTTCTAACTTCCACGATGCCTAATATTGAAAAGATCGAGGTAGATGAGGTACCCAATATATGGGGCACAAAAGGTAAGGAGAAGAAAACTAAAGTTAGAGGTGAAAGGGAGAGCAAAAAATGAAACATAAAGAGATAAAAAGAGGAATTTAATAAAGTAATAGAGGAAATCAAACAATCCTCCCAGGATTATTTATTCGAGTTAAATGGGATAAGGCATGGAGCCAGGAGCTCTAGATTTTATGAGGCCCCACCTGCTGATGCTGCTATTAACAAGGAGAATAGAGGTATGGCAATTGCCTTAATTATTTTGACACCATTGAGTGCACTAGCCTCCATCGGTGCCAATATTAAATTCGGTGACATAGCCACTGCTGAGGCCACTATTGATGAGACTGAGGTTACTGCTAAGAACCCAACTGAGGATACGACATGATATGGAGATTTTAGTATTGAAGGTATGACTTTACCCCTCATTCTTATTTTATACTGATATGTATAAAGTGAGGACACTGCATGTTCTCAAAGTTGGGGTGAGAGGTGTACCACCACTTTGGTATTTTTGTCATGTTTCTTTTCCCTCGGAAATGCTATCATAGTAGAACCAACATGTTAAGGGTGTTCTTAAATTTTTTTATTGACATATGTATATTAAGTATCCAGGAGAAAAGTAGGTAAACCTTAATATAGTCATGTTTGGTTCTAAGTTTGGGGTAAAGTCTGATAACCCCAAAAGTTCATTTTAAGGATACCCTTCCAGAAAAAGAATTAACTTATGATTTTGTTTCCATTGTGACTATTGTGGAACTTGTCATGGAACTATTGTTATAGGCATAATAACCAGAGCTTAAAAATGCATGAACTGGATATGGAGTAAGTGAGAGTGTAACCATATGCTATGTGTGTGTAATGATACATACCTAGTTCACTTTGTGTGTGCAATCCAGAACTTGCCTAGTTAGTCTTGCATAGATTGTAGGGTAGTTGATTAAGAAAGAATCATAGGTCATTGATTAACTTATTCCACTTTTAGCCTAAAAGTTTGACCAAACAAAATGTTTGACCTTTGATCCCAAGTTTTAAGCCTAATTAAACCATCTATTTTCTTAACTAATTAACCATCCTATTTTTTTTATAATAAGCATGTTTTTGCCTAGTCCCTTCTTAGACACTGTGTACCTTAACTCAGGCTAATCGCCTAAGTTGAGGGTGACTATCATAGGGGTACATAACACCAAGTCGGTAAAAAAAAGAAATAGGATTCGAGGTCGTAAAAAGAAAAAAAAGAAAAAAGAAAAAAAATTATGCTTGAATAGAGTTTAAAAAGAAACCACGTCCGAAATCCAAGGAAAAAATAAAGGATAATAAGGAGAAGAAAATAAAAAGGGTTTAAAAGGGAGCCAAAAGTAGTTTAGTGTCAAGATAGCTACCGTACCTTTCCCAAAGACTACATTATAAGCCAAGGAATGTCCTTTAGTGATCCTAGTCTAACCAACTAAAAAACTAAGGCATGGAAAATAAGGGCAAGCCTATGTTATTTCATGCACATTGTTCAAACTTCTTTAAGATAGTGAGCGTTTTGAATTCAAACCTTGATTATTGTTATATCATTAAGAATGTGAGAGTACGAGACCTCTTTGTTGTGAGGGCACATTGCATTGTTGATATCTATTTGTTTAGTCAAATGTCAATAGCACATATTGCTTGGTTATTTGTTTATAACTTGTGGCTATATCTTGATTCCTTTGTGTTATGATCTTGAGCAATGTATGTATGCATAGTGGTTTTTAAATTTGAGTGAAAAAAGGTGTCAAAAGTGTTGTGAACTGACTATCATAGGGCTCTTAGGTTTCACTAAGTTAAGCATCATAATTTTATGTGTTTTATTTGCGTAAGTACATGCAAATGTTCTAAGTTTAGGGTGTTGATGTGTAGTGGTTTTATGATACTTTTGATGCTTAAACAAAGGAAAATATGATAAGTCAAGGGCTTATTTATATGTATATGATATTTTTGTGGTAATTTGTGGGAAAATGGGGTTTGAAAGTGAATGGCTAAAAAAAGATGAAAAATAGCAAAAGTATGGAAACTGATACTAGGCTATGAGTCATTGGGTAACTATATGACTCATAGCTACAGTTATTGTGATGGAGAAACTCAGTCTTAGAAATTGAACAAATGTAGTCTGGCTACGTGGCAGGCTAGGACTCGTTAGGTCACATTACGAGTCGTAGCCCATAACCATTAGGACTCCACTGCATTTTTGGGCCTTGAGAAGTTGAAGTACAAGCTGACTATTCTAAGAGCCTTTGACTTATTAGATCACAATATGAGTCATAGGGTAAGACATCCTGAGTAAATTGATCAAAAGTCCCACAAATAAGTCTATGTCAGTGGCAATGAGTGCAGCCTACGAGTCATTACTAGACAATATGAGTCATCGCCTACACTCGTCTTGTGTGTGATTGACAAAGTTTTGTAAAGGGAATAGACCTGACCCGGTGGAAATGAGTCACCCTACGACTTGTAGGGTGACTATATGGGTCATCACCAATATCAAAGAATAAAAGGTAATGGATAATCTAAATATAGGAAACAAGTGGTTATCAGACCCTACGAATAGTTGCTAGAGGCGTAGTAATTGGCGACCTTGTAATTCAAATTTGTTTAGGATAGATTTCTTTTTTATCTACATACTCTTAATGGGCTTATTGTTTTAGTTTACATTCTAGCACTACTTTAAAGGCATATTATTATTTTTGCAATTAGAAACACCGATTTTTAGGGTTTCAATTCAAAGGAGTGATTTGTGATTTTCATTTTTTTTTGTAAGTTCATAATTATGATTTCTTCTCAAAATTATTATTATCTGCTGCAATATGGTAGCTAAACACCGCAACTAGTATTGTGGGAACCATAATGGATTAACAAAGAAGTGTTCATAGTACAAAGTGATTGTCAAAGTGTGTTTAGGCACGTATTATTTGCTCTCTTCTATTTGATTATTTTTTAATGGATGCATACATTAGAACTCGCTTTATCACTACTCTAGATAAATGAAGGAGTAATGGATGGGAAAAGTAATTAAACAATAGATTGTTGAACTATTAACCTTCAATGAATAGATTGAGTTGATAATTTGGGAAAGACAATGTTGGGATCCAAGATAGGGGTTAGTAATACATAAATCAAGATAAGAGAAAACATACTTGAGCATAGTAGCTTAATAAAGCACAGAAAGCCATTTAGGTGGACATAACCTATTGATTCTGCATGTCAGGCACCACTAGAGATCATTAAGTACAAAGATCCTATGGAGTTATGTAAGACCCCACAAAATTCTAAGCGTAACTCAGTCCGTTAAAGCTTGAAAAGAGGTCCCAGACATAGAAATTTCAGCTAAGTGTTTAAACCTAGGAGTACTTTAGTCTTCGTAAGTTGGCGATCCTATTTTACGACCTTTATGACCTTAAAGTATCAATTTTTAGGTTTATTCGTGATCAGGAATGTCAGTAGCTCACTTCGGGTGAGTTTCAAATTTTTTTAACCTCGTTTAAACCATGTTCAGGTGACCAAAATAGTGGGTCAACGCGATCTCAACACATCGTGTTGTCTATCGTGTCGATAGTTAATTTTCCCCTAGATTTCAATGCAATTTTAGTGAACCAATACAAACTCAAAGCGGTGTGTTGGTTATCACATTGATGCCATTAGTGCAGTTCGTCGGTCTGCGCGTCACTGGGTACGCTTTCATTCATTAAAATCCCACGTCTAGAGAGGTATTTGGGTCATTATCCCACCCATTTTCAGCTCCAAAACATACAATCAAACGACCCTAGAGGCTAAATTGCTCACTTTCTTTCAAATTTTCTAAAATTTACTCAAGAACAAACCCTAGGACTTTTAATTTCAGGAGCAAATCTTCAAGAACAAACCATCAGTCTTCGGAATTCAAGCACCAAGGTATGTTAGGTGTTCATTCAAGGGTTTTTTTCCACCCTTGGAGTTCAAGAACCTCTTTTAAACTTCAAGTTTATTGAATTCATGAATTCTATGTTGGGCTTGAACGTATTCATGATTATGATGTTAATTGAGTTTCTAATTCATGATTTATTACAATATTCATGTAAACTTATTTGGCATATGTGTAGTATTATATGAATTCATGTTAAAGCACTTGAATTTGTAAGTTGGGATTGGAAATCATGATGCCTATATATTGATTAGTATTACGTGCATATATTATGTTCCCCAAGTGTTTGATAAATTGTGCTTGTGGATTAAATGGGGAAATCATTACATGCTAGCATATGTACAAGCTTACATCTTACAAGTGTTTGATAAAATGTCTCTATGAATGAGTTATGAACATTATACTACTTTTTAAGATCATTCTATTCTTTATAATTTATGCTTTCGAGTCCTAAGGATATTTAATACCCGACAATCTAGCTGTTTACCTAGATTTACAGTAGTTTCAGAATAGTCTGAGTAATATCACGTCCAGTAGTACTCAAACAGTTATAGAACTCGGTGTATTCAATTAGTTACCAAAACTCAGTATACTCGTCAGTTAATATAAATCAGTAAACTCAGTTTAGTTCAGATAGACAGCACAATCAGTAATAATTTAGTCAAACTTAGTGTAATACCCCATACTTTTCCTAGGTTAAATCTGTTCATAGAATGTTAGGTATAGCTTCCAAAATAACTAATGTTTATTTAGGGTGGAAGTTTCTAATTTTAGACCCTTCAATGCATAGAAAATTGAATTAGCTTTCCAATGATATAAGATCCGCCTTAATCCGATAACCGAGTAAGAAGTTATGATAATTTTAAGTTTCAGTCATAAAACACTGTAATTTGGGTCCGTAGCGCATTTTGGAGAAGTGTAAAATCATAATTGTCAAATTCCAGTGAGATTTTGTGATTCCACCGGGTCGCAGAGGAGTCCCATTTCACATTTGACAATTTCCAGTGAGCCTCCGTAATAATGGCGCGTCGCGAAGGTGGCCAAAATGATATTCTAAAGGGACACCGCGATGGTGGCGCATCGTGAGTCTGGCCAGTTCCCAATTGCACAAATTCCAGTAAGCCACTGCTATAGTGGTGCATTGCGGTGGCCACCCAGTTCAGAAAAATGTGATATTTTCAGTTCTGTCCAGGAGTTTAAAGAGGACGTTTTGCTCAATTCCCAAGCCCCCAATCCGTCCAAACATAATATTTAAGCCTATTCTAAGAACTTTATACTTAATTTCATCCATTCTATCTCAAAGTAAAATCCTAAAGCTTTAAAACTTCTTCTCCAAAAAATCAAAAATCTTCCATAGATTCTCTAAGAAATCCCTAAATTGAGGATTCTCAAGGCAAGATAATCAAGAACTCATCTCCAAGAACTCAAATGGGAATCCATAATTCAAGAATCTCCATCTAATCATCAATCAAGGTATGTGAGGTTTATGAACAAGGATCTTCTTCCTTCCTTTTGTCCAAAATCAAGTTTTTACATTAAATTCATATGATTTTGAATGATACTACATGAGTTTTTAATTAGGGTTCATATCTATTATTTCTATTTGCAAAGTTATGAGTTTTTGAGATATTTTAAAGATGAATTGCGTGTCTATATTCATATTTTCATGCCTATTGTAGTAAATTACAAATTTTGAGATGAATTATCACTGTTTTCATTATCAAGTATGATTATTATGATTTTTTGACATAGGTTTGATACATGGATTACTAAGCCCCAAGTTTATATGTTGAGATTTTGAGAAAGATGATGCTTTAAGCATCTTATGAGCTGATTATATCAGATTTACAATAAAGTTTTGATCTTTTAGTCCTCAAATAAGTTTTGAAATCCACTTTACAGATTTACTATAGATTACAAAAAGTAAAATAGGTTCATTTACAGATTGATTCAAACAAATGGATAACTAGATTCATAATAAACTCTTATGCTAGTTTTAAAGTGGATTTCCAACAAGATGAGCATAGTAAATAAAAAGAGAGTAGTATGTAGTACCGAGTTGGGTATTATTCCAAGGTCTCATACCCAAGAACTACATGCCACCACAGAATTAAGATTAAGTGCCCATAGTGGGATGAGATATGATCACTTGAGATAAGGTTATGCTCCCTAGCAAGAGTACGACACCTTTCCCCAATGTGAGGTTTCTTCCTTAGGAAGATGAGACGTTGGAATCCATGTAGCTCGTATGGTTTATGTTGGTTAAGAGAACCTCCCTGCTAGTAAAGAAAATCTTTTAAAGAATTTCCCTTAAGATAAAGTATTTTCTCTAATAGAAAAGAATAATAGAAAAGCTTTTAGAAAACTGTGTAAAGGCTCACGAATTTATTCAGACTATGCTTTACAGAAAAACTTTAGCTATAATTTTCAGCTTTTAGATCTTAGATTTAAGAGTGAGACTTTTCTACACTCAGATAGTATGATTTAAAGAGAGAATATAAGTACAACTTTTAGAACTAAATGTTATGGCTCACGAGATTTACAAAGTGTGTTTTACTCTTTATTGCTACGTATTTTAGTATTTTAGATATTCCAGTTTAAGTAAGTCATTTACTTTTATCATGCATTGTTTTATAAATGATGATTATGAGATGATGTTTTACTTATGCATTCACCCCCATATACTCAGTACATCCTTAAAGTACTAATCCATATATACGTCCATGTGCTACATTATCTCATAATGTAGGTTCAGGTACTCAGTTCAGCAGCGTGAGTAGTTCGATCATCTCCGTCTATATTTGAAAGTTGGCAAGTCCTCATAGTTTGGGGACTTATTACTTAGATTTTACAGTTTATCAGTTTATGAGATTTTAGCATTTCTTTCAGACAGTTCGAGTTAGCTGGGGGTTTGTCCTAGTGACTCTCTAGTATTAGTAGTAGAGGCTTGTCAGACTGCCAGTTTTGATTCAAATTATTTAGTATGTTTCAGATATTATTCTCAAATATTATAAATAGTTTTTGCATTCTAGCATGACTTTTATATCTATATTTCCATTAATATGAGATTTAGGCTTAGTAGTATGCAGACAGGTTTAGCTTAGGGCTACTCATAGTATTAAGCATCGTGTGACATCTCGGGACCAGGTTTCAGGGCATTAAAAACTTGGTATCAGAGACTAAGGTTTTTAAGAGTCCTAGGGAGTCAGACAAGCCGCGTTACGTAGAGTCTTGGTCATGGGTGTGAAGTGCACCATATTTATGAGCAAGAGGCTACGGAACATCCTTAGGAAATCATCTATTTCTTTAATGATCTATCATGCTTACAATATCTCTATCTACCTTTAACTCATGCTTTTACGTGACAGTTGAATATGCCTCATTGTCGAGCTAATGCCTGTAGAAATGGTAACCAGCCACCCCAAACTACAGATTCTTTGAATGAGAATGTATCTCATGCTGAGTTTAGGGCCGCCTTTCAGGCATTAGCCCAAGCTGTGACTGCTAATGTTCAAAGCAACCATCAGAATCAAGATGCAGTCCCACTTTATTAGAATAGTGACTTAGCAGCAGCTAGAATCAGAGACTTTAGGAGGATGAATCCGTAAGAGTTCTTTGGGTCAAAAACAGGTGAGGACCTACAACTTTTCTTAGATTAGGTGAAGAAGATCACCCAATTATGTATGTTTCTAAGGAGGAGAGTGTAGAGTTAGCATCCTACAGATTGAAGGATGTAGCTTATGATTAGGTGGTTATATGGAGAAATGGTAGAGTCGAGAATGCAGTTCCTATGAGTTGGTAGGCATTTCAAGATATATTTCTAGATAGTTTATTCCCACGTGAGATAAGGGAAGCTAAGATAGAGGAGTTTGTAAATTTGAGGCAGGGCTCAATGATAGTAAAGGAGTACTGCCTTAAGTTCAATTAGTTGTCTAATTATTCCACTAATATGGTGGCTAATCCTAGGGAAAGTATGAGTAAGTTTATTAATGGAGTGTCTAGCTTGGTAGTCAAGGAGTGTAGGACTACCATGCCTATTGGAGACATGGATCTTCTAGATTGATGATGCATGCTCAGCAGATAGACGCAGAGAAGATGAAGAAAATAGAGATAGGGAGTAAAAAGGCTAGAACAAGGAAGTTTGAGTATGGCTAGGCTAGATCTCAAGGAGAAAATCATTCGCAGTTTCATAATAGTTCATCTATGCCAGCACCATCTTCAACTAGTACTCCCGCTCCTAGCGGTAGACAGAAGCAGTGGAGTAAGTATTCTATGTCCAGATCTCAGAATAGTATAAGTGGAAGACCTCGTTATTCTTTTTGTACTAAGTGTGAAAGAAATCAGCCCGATAAATGCTTGACTGGACAAAAGGGTTGCTTTGGTTGTGGTAAGTCGGGTCGTGGAATTAGAGATTGTTTATATATTAAGCAGGGTAATAGAGATATTCGTCCCCATACTCATACTACTAGTGCACTAGCTCATGTAGATCGCCCATTTTCTCCCCAGGGCGTATCATCAAGTACCAGAGGCGTTCAGCGCAAAAATTCATTTTATGTTTTACCATCCCGTCAAAAGCAGGAGGATTCACCAGATATTATTACCGGTATGTTTCATTTTTTTCATCATGATATTTACGTGTTGCTAGACCCTGGGTTGAGTTTATCTTATGTGACCTCATTTGTTGTAGTAAATTTTGAGATAAGTTCTGAAAAGATCCCTGAGACCTTCTTGGTTTCTACCCTAGTAGGTGAGTCAGCTATTGCTACACAAATATATAGAAAGTGTCCTATCACCGTCCTTCATAAAGTCATGTTAACAGATTTAATAGAGTTAGATATGGTTGATTTTGATCTTATTCTTAGTATAGATTGGATCCATTCTTGGTATGAATCTGTAGTTTGTCTCACCCGAGTGGGGAAGTTTTAGTTTCTAGATGAGCCAGTCTTTGAGGGTCAGGTAATTCAGTGCCTCCCAAAAGTCATTTCATATCTTATCTTAAAGACAGGAAGTTGATTTCTAAAGGGTGTATCTATTATCTAGTCCGAGTCAAAGACACTAAGTCTGCAACTCCAACAGTTCAGTCATTCAGTGTAGTTAATGAGTTTCCTGATATTTTTCCCAAAGATTTGCCAAGGGTACCTCTGGATAAAGAAATAGAATTAGGTATTGACCTTCTCCCAGATACTCAGCCTAGTTCTATTCCTCCTTATCGTATAGCTCCCGTCAAGCTTAAAGAGTTGAAAGAGAAACTCAAGGATCTTTTAGACAAATATTTCATAACGCCTAGTATTTCTCCATGGGGTACTCCCATCCTGTTCATATGAAAGAAAGATGGTTCTTTGCGTATGTGAATTGACTATCGGCAGCTGAACAAAGTCACAGTCAAAAACAAATATCCTCTTCCTAGAATTGATGACTTATTTGATCAACTCCAAGGTGTAAGTTATTTCTCAAAGATAGACCTTAGATTCGGCTATCATCAGCTTAAAGTAAGGGAGTGTGACATTCCAAAGACAGCTTTCAGAACCCGTTATGTTCATTTTAAGTTCCTAGTCATGTCCTTCGGGCAAACTAATGCCCTAGCTGCTTTCATGGACTTAATAAATAGAGTGTTCAAATAGTATATTAATATGTTTGTCATAGTCTTTATCGATGATATTCTTGTCAACTCTCGTAGTGAGGATGATTATGCAGACCATCTTAGAATTGTATTACAGACCCTTAGAGATCACTAGTAGTTTGCCAAATTTAGCAAGTGTGAATTTTGACTAAGGTCAGTAGCTTTCCTTGGTCATATTAATTCTAGTAAGGGTATTAAAGTTGATTCCCAAAAGATAGAAGCCGTATGGACTTGGCCTAGACTTATCTCTCCGTCAGACATTAGGAGTTTCTTGGGTCTAGTTGGTTATTATAGATGTTTTGTTAAGGGTTTCTCATCCATAGCATCTCCTGTGTCTAGATTGACCCAAAATAAAGTTAAGTTCCAGTCGTCAGATTTCTGCAAGAAGAGTTTTCAAGAGTTGAATACTCGACTCACTTCAGCCCCAATCCTAGCATTACCTGATGGTACAGATGGTTTTTGTGGTTTATTGTCATGCCTCCATAGTTGGTGTGGTTGTGTTTTGATACAGAGAGGTAAGGTCATAGACTATGCCTCTAGACGTCTTAAGCCCCATGAAAAGAATTACCCGACCCATGATCTTGAATTAGCTATTGTTGTGTTTGCTTTGAAAATCTGGAGACATTATTTGTATGGAGTACATACTGATGTGTTCATGGATCACAAAAGCCTACAGTATATGTTTACTCAGATGGAGTTGAATCTTCGGCAGAGAAGATGTTAGAATTGTTGAAAGATTATGATATGAGTACATTGTATCATCCAGGCAAGGCCAATGTAGTGGAAAACGCCCTTAGTAGACTGTTTATGGGCAGTGTTGCTCATGTGGTGAATGATAAGAAAGAGTTAGCTTGAGAAGTGCATCAATTAGCTAGATTTTTTGTTAAATTGGTTGATTCCACTGAAGGGAATGTTTGGGTTCAGAGTAGTTTTGAATCTTCCCTAGTTTCGAAAGTGAAAGAGAAGCAAGATAAGGATTCTAGTTTGGTCAAACTGGAGGAGTCGGTTAAAAACTAAAAGGTAGAGGTTTTCTCCCAAGGGGGAGATGGTCTGTTGAGATACCAAAGTAGATTATGTGTACTTTGTGTTAATGATTTGAGACACCGAATTATGGCGGAAGCGTATGGTGCGCATTATTCTATTCATCTCGGTGCTACCAATATGTATCGGAACTTGTGAGAAATCTATCGGTGGAGTGGTATAAAGAGAGATATATCCGAATTTGTGGCCAAGTGTTCAACTTGTCAACAGGTTAAGGTAGAGCACCAAAGACCTGGTGGTTCTTTGCAAGAGTTTAGTATTCCCACTTTAAAGTGGGAAGAGGTGAATATAGACTTTGTGAATGGTTTACCCCCATTAACGTCAACAACACGATTCGATTTGGGTTACTGTAGACAGATTTACTAAGTCAGCACATTTCTTTCCAGTTCATACGTCCTATACAGTTGAAGATTATGCTAAGTTGTATATCCGAGAGATGGTTAGATTTCATGGAGTTTTGTTGTCCATCATCTCAAATAAGGTTACTCAGTTTACCTCTCAGTTTTGGAGAGCCTTTCAAAAGGGTCTTGGTACCCAAGTTCATCTTAGTTCAACTTTTCATCTGCAGACAGATGATCAGGTAGAGAGGACCATTCAGACTTTAGAGGATATGTTGAGGGAATGTGTTCTTGACTTCAAAGGTAGTTGGGATAAGCATTTTCTATTGATTGAGTTTGCCCATCATAACAGTTATTATGCTAGTATTTAGATGGCTCCGTTTGAGGCTCTTTATGGGCGAAGACGTAGATCGCCAGTTGGTTGGTTCGAAGTGGGTGAGGCCACTTTGATTGGGCCATACATGGTGTTTGAGGCCATGGAGAAAGTTCAGTTGATCAGAGAGAGATTAAAAGCAGCCCAGATCCATCAGAAATCTTATGCAGACATAAGAAAAAAAGATCTTGAGTTTGAGTTTTATGATTTTATGTATTTGAAAGTTTCACCCATGAAAGGGGTTAAGATATTTGGAAAGAAGGGGAAACTTAGTCCCCATTATGTTGGTCCCTTCCGTATTTTGAGCCGTGTTAGGAAGGTAGTGTATGAGCTTGAGTTACCCACAGATTTATCCTCCGTTCATCTAATGTTCTATGTGTCCTTTTTGAAGAAGCGATGGATGATTTAACTATTGTAGTTTCTTTAGAAAGTACTGATATTCAGGATAACCTTTCGTACAAAGAAGTACCAGTAGAGATTTTTGATCGCCAGATTCATAGACTAAGGAACAAAGAAGTTCCTTTGGTGAAAGTTCTGTGGCAAATAAGTCTGTTGAGGGTGCCACTTGGGAAGTAGAAGCATACATGCATACCAAGAATCCTCATCTCTTCTCCATGAACTCAGATAAACCGAAGGTAATAGTCTTCCTTCATTTAGCTCTTTCCATGTCTCAGATTCAGCCATATACCTATTTTTCATGTAAACTCATGCACTCGTAAATCAGTTTAGTAACTCATTAGGTTGAGAATCAGTCACTCAATTTATTTTAATTGTGCATGATAGCTTATAGAATCAGATTCTTCAGTAATTTCAGCTTAACTATCCACATTCGAGGACGAATGTTTCCAAAGGGGAGATATTATAATACCCCATACTTTTACTAGCTTAAATTCATTCCTAGAATGTTAAGGGAGAACTTCTAAAATGAATATTGTTTATTTGGTATGGAATTTTCTAATTTTAGACCCTTCAATGAGTAGGAAATTGTATTAGCTTTCCAACGATATAAGATTTGCCTTAATCTGATAATCGAGTAAGAATTTATGGAGATTTTAAGTTTCAATCATTAAGCACCGTGATTTAGGCTCATAGCGCATCGTGGAGAAGTGTAAAATCAAATTTGTCAAATTCCAGTGAGACTCTATGATTCTACCGCATCGTGGAGGAGTCCCATTTCACATTTTGGCAATTTCCAGTGAGCCTCCGCGATAATGGTGCATCGCGAAGGTGGCCAAAATGACATTCCAATGGGACACCGCGATGGTGGCTCATCCCTGAGTCTGCCCAGCTCCTAATTATCCAAATTCCAGTAAGCCACCGCGATAGTGGCACTTCGCGGTGGCCACCCAGTTTGAAAAAATATGACGTATTTAGTTCCATCCAAAAGTTTAAAGAGGATGTTTTGGTCAATTCCCAAGACCCCAATTCGTCCAATCATAAGATTTAAGCCTATTCTAAGCACTTTATTCCCAATTTCATCCATTCTCTCTCAAACCAAATCCTAAAGCTCCAAAACTTCTTCTCCAAGAAATAAAAAATCCTCCATAAATTCTCCAAGAAAGCCCTAAATTGAGGATTCCCAAGGCAAGATAATCAAGAACTCATCTCTAAGAACTCAAATAGGAATCCATTATTTAAGAATATCCATCTAATCATCAATCAAGGTATGTGGGGTTTATGAACAAGGATCTTCTTCTATCCTTGTGCCCAAAACCAAGCTTTTACATTAAATTCATATGATTTTGAATGATATTACATGAATTTTGAATAAGGATTCATACCCATTATTGCTATTTGTAAAGTTAAGAGTTTTTGAGATATTTTGAAGATGAATTGCATGTCTATTTTCATATTTTCATGGCTATTGTAGTAAATTACAGATTTTGAGATGAATTATCACTATTTTCATTATCAATCATGATTATTATGATGTTTTGATATGAGTTTGATACATGGGTTATTAAGCCCCAAGTATATATGTTGAGATTTTAAGAAAGATGATGCTTTTAGCATCTTATGAGCTGATTATACCAGATTTACAATAAAGTTTTGATCTTTTGATCCTTAGATAAGTTTCGAAATCCACTTTAAAGATTTACTACAGATTACAAAAAGTAAAATAGCTTTATTTATAGATTAATTCAGATAAATGCATAACTAGATTCATAATAAACCCTTATGCTAATTTTAAAGTAGATTTCTAACAAGATGGGCCTAACAAATAAAAAGGGAGTAGTATTTAGCACCGGGTTGGGTATGGTTCCAAGGTGTCATGCCCCAGAACTATGTTCCACCATATAATTGAGATTAAGTGCCCATAGTGGGATGAGATATGATCACTTGAGATAAGGTTATGCTCCCTAGCAAGAGTACGACACCTTTCCCCAACATGAGGTTTGTTCCTTATGAAGATGAGACATTGGACTTCATGTAGCGCGCATGGTTTATGTTGGTTAAGAGAAACTCCCTGCTAGTAAAGAAAATCTTTTAAAGAATTTCCCTTAAGATAAAGTATTTTCTCTAATAGAAAAGAATAACATAAAAGCTTTTAGAAAACTATGTGTAAAGGCTCATGAATTTATTTAGACTATGCTTTACCGAAAGACTTTAGCTACAGTTTTCAGCTTTCAAATCTCAGATTTAAGAGTGAGTCCTTTCTACACTTAGAAAGTATGATTTAAAGAGAGAATACAAGTAAAACTTTTAGAACTAAATGTTATGGCTCACGAGATTTATAAAGTGTGTTTTACTCCTTATTGCTACGTATTTTAGTATTTTAGATATTCCAATTTATGTGAGTCATTTAAATTTAGCATGCATTGCTTTATAAATGATGATTATGAGATGATGTTTTACTTATGAATTCACCCCTATATACTTTGTACTTCCTTAAAGTACTGATCTACATATACGTCTATGTGCTATATTGTCTCATAATGTAGGTTCAGGTGCTCAGTATCAGCAGCGTGAGTAGTTCAAGCATCTCTGTCTATAACCAATAGTTGATGAGTCCTCATAGTTCGGGGACTTATTACTCAGATTTTGTAGTTTATAAGTTTATGAGATTTTAGCATTTCTTTCAGACAGTTCGAGTTAGCTGGGGGTTTGTCCCAATGATTCTCTAGTATTAGTAGTAGAGGCTTGTCAAAATGTCAGTTTTGATTTAGATTATCTAGTATTGATGTTTTAGATATTATTCTCATATATTATAGACAGTTTCTGCATTCTAGCATGACTTTTATATCTATATTTCCATCATTATGAGATTTAGGCTCAGTAGTATATAGATAGGGTTAGCTTAAGGCTACTCGTAGTCTTGAGCACCGTGTGACATCTTGGGACCAGGTTTTGGGGCATTACACTTAGTAAAGACTAAAAATTAGTTCATTGTCTATTTAGTTGGGAGTAGGATTCAGTACCGAGTGAACTTAGGGATGGGGGAATTCCTGTCAGTAAAAGGTTTGTCCCTTAGTAGCAATCCCTGCATTATAGAACTATGTAGCCAGTGTAGGTTGAGATGTCTTCTTATCAGTCTAGGGTTTATACATATCATATGAGTTTTCCTATCAGCGAGGGTTAACGAAAGAGCTCCCTGTCAGAGAGGGTTAACTCATAACCATTGTTAGTATCCGTTAGCAATGTGCTAACACCCTTCTAACTAGGGTCACAGGTTACACCCCAACTCAGTCATACTCGGGGTATGTCGAGTAGATGAATACTCCTATAGTTTTAGTTTCTGACTTAGTATAAACCTCAGTTTAGTTTCACAATTAGGACTATCAGATACAGTCACCCAGCTTAGTATAGAACTCAATTCAGTTCTACAAAATTAGGACTGTCAGAAATAGTCACTTAGTATACAGTAATTCAGTATTAATAAACTTAGATATTAGTCATTTAGTTATCAAAATTCAGTACCCAATGTTAACATGAATCTCAATTACAACATGCATAGTTATGAGCATATTATTGCATATTCAGTATTTACAGTAGTGTCAGATATACATAAATTCTCATTCAGTTATATTCATGTTACTTAGCCAGTATTGTTTATACATATGAATCCATGCATTCAGCCCTACCTTACTTAGCATACTAGTACATTCAAATTACTGACGCATACCTTTCTATTCCACTTTGATGTCTTATATCATAGGTTCAGACGTACGATCTCCTGATCGTACTTAGCAGCCTAGACTATCAGTAGCAGACCTAGTGGTGAGTCCTCATAGTTCGAGGACAAAGTTATCATATCATTTTAGTATTTCAATATTCAGTTTATTTTAGTAATCGAGGTTAGTTGGGGACTTGTTCCATCAACTCCAGTTTTAGACAGTTCAATTAGAGGCTTTTCATATTAGATTATTGCAGACAGTTCAGTTATTCAGTTTTTTAGATATGATTGTCAGATGTTCAGTATCCAGTATTTACTTATCAGTATATGATTTAGTTTTGAACCTTTGGCAATTTACACCTAATTTTTGCATTATACAGTATTATTATTCATTGATTCCAACAGGTACAAGTCATGGGTTAGCTTGTGGTCCTTCAGGATCACAAGCTATGAAGTGATTGAACAAAATCCTAGTTTTTCTCTCATATTGATTACAAATCTAATGAAATTAACTGTTGTTACTACTGAAATTTTGATCTATAAAACCTTCTATTTTACTGGAGATTATTTACTGATTGCTTAGATAAAAATGTGATAGATATATTGACCCATTCTTAATGGGATCGACCCCAACCTAGTTCGATTCTATATTTGATAAATGGTCTCTTTATTTATTGTATAGAGGTATAATTTAAGTAATATCAAAGTATATGCAGACTGTACCATTATCTTTGAGGTGAGGTAGAGAGGTTGTTTCTAATAGAACACTAGCTCAAGACAAAAAAACGTTCATAAATGACATAGTATAGGAACAATAGGTATTATCATAATAAAGAAAAATAGAATCAAGACTAACGTAAATTAATAATCCAATTGATCTATCTGAAATAATCAACATTACCAGAACACCACAAATAAGATAATATAAGAATAACACTATGACTGCTAACACAGAAGCCAAAAGAGAGCACTCCTACATACCAAAACAAGGAGATGCACATTTCTACAATTATCTTATCCTAATATGCACCCTCCATACCTTTCACTAGAAACGGCAAAGAGAAACTGAACAAAGTGGAAGGGTATACCCTAGTACAAAGTCATGAAGGATAATAGACCATTGGCTCAAGACATAAAATTGTTCATAAATAACATAGTATAGGAATAATAGGTATTAGCACAATAAATAAAAATAGAATCAAGACTAACGTAAAGTAATACTCCAATCGATCTATCTAAAATAATCAACATTACCAGAATACCACAAATAAGATAATATAAGCATAACACTATGACTACTAACCCAGAAGCTAAAAAAAAGTGCTCCTACATGCCAAAATAAGGAGATGCACATTTCTACAATTATCTTATCCTAATATCCATCCTTCATACCTTTCACTAAAAAGGGCAAAGAGGTAAAAAGATGGAAGATTAAAGCAAGAGGTTGCACAAGAGCTTGAAAATTCACTTTGGCGTGTCAGTAAAGTAAACAACATATCTCCAAATTTGAATCTCCATCACAAATTTTCACTAAAAAGGGCAAAGAGAAACTAAAAAAAATAATGTTGCAAGAAAGTATTTTAGTGCATTTTCATATCAATCGGCCCACTAGGTCGCCCATCGCCAAAAGAATAAAAACCACCTCAAAGGAGCCTAAAATTATGACAAATTAGTGAGCTTTAGTGAATCATCGATCCACTAGCCGATGGATCTTGCTCAGTCAATATTCAAGAGGCGACATTATCATAATTTAGTATCCCATTTTCCCTGATGCTATATAAGCATTTTGGTCTTTAGAAACCCAAATTATCATCAATTTTGGAGATTTAAAACTTGTATTTGATATTTCATTTTGAGAATTTAGATCTTCAAGCTGTAGATCTGGAATTATTTTCTTAAAGGAATCTAATTTTATTGCTTATATAGAGGAAGACTTTGGTATATCTCTTTTTTTCTTTGTCACGAGTAGCTAAATTTCTATACTTTGGGTCATGTATATGTGAGTGTTGACTATTGTGTGGGTAGTCGTGTTTGCTCTAGTATTTGATTATTTATTATGATTTTAGTCAAATATTTATGTATTAATCTATAGGTTGGGGTTGCAAACTTAATCAATCCTTGGATCGATTGCTTTACTTGATAGAGAGCAAAAGTGATAAGCTTTTGCTAGTAAACATTTTCTAACCCATGTGGTAGTGATGCCAGAAATAGATCAACCACTTTGAGGTAATAGGTTGTTTGGTGTTGCTCACTTATAGGTGTTTAAAAGAAACACATGCGATAATTGACAACAGTTCTACAGATTATTATTGATACTTAAATGTAGCATAGTCATAATCACTTTCAAATCTAGAGATGTCACTACTCAGCCATGCATGAAATCGACCCAATGGAAGAATGACCCCAGGTACTCTCAATTTTATTAATTATAAGTCTTAACAAACTCCATTGGTAATCTTTACAAATTGTTTAATCAATTTGAACTTGTTATTAAAACCTCCAATTTATTTTCTTGCATTTTTTTTGTTATATTCCGCATAACTCGTAATTGATTATAACACTTAGGAGTAAACCTTGTTCTAATTACATGAGGAATCGATCTCGGCTAGTGTTCAGTAAAATACTTGACAATGTACACTACACGTATTCAAGAGTGTAATTTGAGAGTTATCAAAATAGCATATTATCTTGGAATAAAACTTAGCATTTATTCCTCTTAGTGTTATAAGTTACTTTGAGTTAGTTGTAGTATTTATATTGCATGTTGTTTTTGTCTTATACAGGTGATAACATGAGTCAACAAGGTAGCAATCCCACTATTTTTTATGGGCATCTCGAGGATGAAGATCACCTTGGGGATGTCAAATGAGCTAGTGCCATTCGGATACTGCCCGTAGAGATCAATGTCGCATTTCACATTACAAGCGTCATGTTTCATTTACTAAAGATAAAGGGATTATTTGGATATCAAGCCCAGACTCAAAGTTTTATTTAAAGAATGTGATTGATGTTTTTTTTCAATTTGATACCGCCCGTATATCTCAAGAATCTATCTATTTATGACTTTTATGACTTTTACCATTCTCACTAATGTGGGACGTGGTGTTATGGTTGAGGGAGTTACCCATAGGTTTATTACCTAGTGGGTTGAACTGATAAAAGCATTCTTGGATTGGCTCTTCCCTCCATCATGGATGTTATAATCAAGGGATAAAATCATTAACTTTTTTCAATTAAGCACCAAACCACTTCATGAAGCTTGGGAATAGTTTAATAAGAAGTTATTGAAATGCTCGAATCTTGAGGTCCCAAAAAAATTATCCTTCACACCTTTTATCATGCATTAGATCAATTGAACAAACCTATGGAGGATAATGTGACTGGTAGATCTATAGTGCAAAAAACTTATGGTGTTGTAGCGGCATTGTTAGATCAAGTGATTAAGAAAATTAGAGATTGGCATATAAGAGATACCGAGGTGGCCATAGGGGCTCCCTCCAAATACCTTTTGATACAAGAACAAAAGAAGAAGGATGAGAATAGAGATTAGAATAGGGATAAGGTTATGACATATTTGGATTTTCTTACCAAACAAGTGACTTCTAAGAGGGCCAAAGAATATTTTCATGATGATGCGGTGTATCTTGAATGAACAAATCCAATTCTTGTCAAACCAAATGGGGGGCTAATACCTACCTATAAAAGACAAAGCGGGAATTAATGTTGGAAGAAAAGGGACCGTGATTGGAAGGACCATGAGTAGAAATATCATAATTGAGAAAGAAGTTAAAGAGACAAAGACAGAGATCAAGACCGTGATTGGAGAGATAAGGATTGCGATCATGAAAGATATATACCTCCATATGATAGAGTGAAAGTTATAGACTCTACCTTCATTGCTTTAGAAAAATATAAAAGTGAAGAAGTGCTTGCACACATACTTATAGAGGTTGACGGACGTGACAAAATGTAAAGAGAGATGAAAAGCAACTTTTCCCAACTAAATCAAACTATCAATTCACACTCTGCATCAATCAAAAAACTTGATAACTTATTGGGTTAAAATTTTTCTCATTTGAATGCTAGACAAAAAAGGGGGCTTTTTAGTGATACATATTAAATCCAAAAAATGATGCTCATGTTATGGCAATTATCACTAGGAGAAGTAAAACCCTAACACATGATATTGTGAATCTTGATGAAGGCCATAATAAGAAAGTAATTAATAAATAAGTGGGTGTAAAGAGAAAGAGACTCAATGCATCAAATAATAAAGTTACTATGCTAATAGAGTCTGGTGGGGAGAAATTGGGAATTAAAGAAGAGAAGAGTGGAGATGAAGAACAACCATAAGTGGTTAAAATGGTGTGTCAAAGTCAAATGAATACCCGATTATCTCAAAGCCACAAGTTAGAATTCCTCTTCTGTTTTCTCAAAGGCTCAAGAAGAAGAAGATGACTCAATATTCAAGAAGTTCCTTGAGAAGTTAGAAACCTATTTATAAATATTCTATTACTTGAAGCCTTACAAGAGATGTCGGATAAGCTAAATGTATGAAGGATTTGGTAACGAAGAATAAAGTCATGGATTTTGAAGTGATTAAGGTAATACACAACTGAAGTGCGATAATAAATAGCCAAATGGTGGTAAAGAAAAAAGACCCAAGAGCATGCACTATGTCATGCCCTATAGGGGTTTAAAAATCAGGAAAAGCTCTATGTAATCTTGGGGCAAATAGTAAATTGATCTCATTGGTCGTATATCATAAGCTAGTTTTGGGTTCTCTATAAAGAAGCCCATAGGTGTGTTATATGATGTACTTCTAAAAGTGGATCGATTCATTTTTTAGCTGATTTGGTGATCTTGGATTGCAAAATTGACCATAAGTTTCCCAATATTTTTGGTAGGCCGTTCTTAGCCATTGGTCGGGCATTGGTTGATTTAGAGTACAAAGAGATAATGTTCTAGGTGAACAATAAAGAAGTTTTGTTCAATATGTTCAAGTCATTGAAACAACACATGGATTTTCAAGTGATCTCGCTTATTGACAAAATTGATAATGAAGTGACCAATGCATTGGAAGTTGATTTCGTGAGCGATCCATTAGTAAGGCTATTGTGGAACTTTGGAAAGGATGAAATTTAGGAATATGATAGTGTGGTTGCATCATTGTCTGGTTTTAGGTCTTATACTAATAACCCATGTAAGTTGGAACCAACTTGAAAAATTAAGAAACACCTTCCACCAAACCCTCAACAACTGAACCCCCTCAACTTGAGTTAAAGTCCTTGCCTACTCATCTTTGGTACATATTCTTAGGATAGGGTAATGTTTTACCTATCATTATTGCAGAAGATCCTTTACCTTTGAAAGTGGAGTCCGTGATGTCTATAATGAGAAAGTATATCTGAGCAATAGGATGGACCATATCAAACATCATCAGGATAACTCTTAGGATTTGCACCCATAAAATTAAATTGGATATAGATCATGTTCTTAGTGTAAAAAACCAGTGGAGGCTAAACCCACTAATGCAAGAGATGGTTAAGAAGTAAATTATTAAATGGCTTGATATAGGTTTTGTGTACCCAATCTCAGATAGTACGTGGGTAATTCCGGTCTAATATGTTTCTAAGAAGGGTAGTATGATGATAGTCCTAAATGAAAATAATGAGCTTGTACTCTTTCGTATAGTCATGGGTTGGAAAGTATGTATGGATTACCATAAATTGAATTCTTGGATTGAAAGGACTATTTATCTATGTCATCCATGGACCAAATAGACCAACCATGACCACCAAAACCTTAACCTTTAAATCATTCCAAACCATTTAAGACCATGCCAAACATTTAAAGCATTTATATTATTTAAACAATTTAATGCATGGAAAATAATCCAAATCCCTTTAAGGTTCCATTACCAAACCAAACAATGCAAGATTTCCAATGAAAGTTCAACAATAGAATAAAAATATTCTTTGAGGCATTTTATCGAACATGTTGAGGGAACACCTTTACCAAGACCAAAACCAATGTGTAAATCACCAGAATTAGGGTTAATCAAGACCCATTAGTTAAACCATAACAAAAAAACAACCACATATGAAAATCATTACCGAAAACATGTAAAAACATAGTTTAAAACAACACCAAACCATATGCATAAAGACCTTCAACAATATTTAAAAATCCACCATTCATAATTCATAAAATACCATTTAAAACACAATACACATTCCTTTGTTTTGAAATAACAATGAGGGAAGGAGTAAATGCCTTATACAAGAAGATTCCAAGGAGAAACATGACTATTAAGCCTCTTTGAAGAACGCATGAGAAACCCTAGCCTCCAATCTTCCAAGAGAGTGTTTTAGAGGATATTTGAAGTGTTACGATCATTTTATATGTGTTATGGAAGGCCATATTGGGTTAAATAACATTAGGAAAATAAAGTTTAGGAGTAGGGAATTTCCAAACTACCCTTGACTTAAAAATTAAAATAATTCACGTCCAGGGGTGCGACTCACCTTACCATTTGTATCCAAGGGAATGAGTGGTACCCCCAACTCGTATCCAACCATGCCAAGACTTTGACAACTAGTTACTATATGATTTACCCTCTCGAACTCGTAACTAAGGGTATGAGTTGCAATCTTAACCATATCCACCAACCGTATAGTGGACAAATTACACTAGATAATACATATATGCACCATACGACTTGCCCTATACCACTCGTAAGCTCCCATATGAGTCATAACTTAGGCAGTAGATAATCCATCCTTACTGCCTAGGGTACGATTGGAACACCTAGGAACCCTTCAACTCATAACCAAGGGTATGAGTGACTCCTTTGAGTCGTACCACGAGTAAATGACATGAACCAACTATGTCCAACCATTATAACCAAAAGCCCTAACCTATAATTAAACACTCTAATTCAATATAGCTATTATGCCATGAAGACAATTGGTAAAACCATACCTCTCCAAACCTCTTAGCTACCCAATATATCTATGGGTATATCTACTAATCACAACATTCAAGCCTACCGCTCATACACCCATAGTATAATATACCCATCAAAATATCTAGCACCCTTTATAAATTCACAAAGGATTTTCACAACATATTCCTCCCCGAACCATTTCTTATGACAACAACCTTATCGCGTCTTCCAAAAACCTTAACTCCAGTAGTCACCCGGGACTCTTCCCCACTACTTCTACATTCCTCATTATAAAACATCACTGTGCTTCCCAAGCCACTACTACCCTAACATAAGAAGATCCATTAAAAAACCAAAGCACAAGAGTTATCCATGCCACCTAAAGCAAGACAAATAACCCTAAAACAAGACACGACACCATAGGCACAAAATACTTCATAACAAATGTCTGGGCCATGATAAAGAATCATCTCAACCAAACCATACCACCAAAGGAGTCCTCAGAAGTGGACATAGAAAGAAACATAACCACCTATACCATAAGTAATGCAGTGTAGAGCCAAGACTCACATCCCGAGAATAAGGCGAATACAAAATGCAACCCTTATATTAATGGCAGATTTCAAAATAATTTATGGACATGTAATTTTCTAAAACCAAAACCAAGTAATTAGGTAATCCACAGTATCCCAAAATTTATTACCATTCCCATACATCCCCCAGTGTTAATAAACATTAATAAAACATGAATAATGCATCATAATCCATGGAAAATCAATTAAATGAGTAGCTATGTCAAAGACCTCAATTTGTGCCAAAACTCATTTTCAAAACCATGAATTTTAATAACCAATTTCATGCAGACCATAAAGCAAAATTATAGGGACAAAGATATATGCAAGCTCCATGATTAAACCTATCCAATGACTAAACCCCCAAAATCTCCAAGTTCAACCAAACTCCTGGCCTATATGGCACAACTTTCTCACTATTGTATTCTTCAGGTCATCAACCTCAGCAGACCTACCAATTTACCCCTGCAATTCCCACATTGATATGTGTAAGACCCCATAAAATTTCTAGCTTAATTCAATCCTTTAAGCTTGTCAAGGGGTCCAAGACTTAGAAAATTCTAACTAAGTTTCCAGACTTAGTTTATTTTTAGCCTTTGAAAGTTGGTAATCTTATTTCATGACCTTAATGTCCTTTAATGGTCTATACTTTCATTAATTCTTGATCAAGAAGGTCAATAGGAATTCACAAACAAGTTTTGGATTTTTTGTACCTCGTTTAGACCATGTTTGGAGTCCCAAAATAGTGGACCAATGCGATTTTGGCACGCCACATCGCCCACCGCATTGGTTGATATTGTTCTAGGTTTCCAGTCAAAAGTACTAAGACACTATGAGATTATAGCGCGATGCGATGAGTATCACAATAATGCCATCGACGCACCGCATCGCCAAACGTGTTAGTGCCTAGTTTTAGTAATTAAATGACTGTGTCCTTGAGAGTAATTAGGTCATTTCCCCTAACCTTCAGCCCTCACATGAAATTTAGCCCTTTTTTGGCTAAATATATTCATTATTTCACAAGTGCTCAAGAACAAAAAACCCTAGGTGATTAATTTCAATTCAAGAACTCCAGCTTTCTTCCATCAATCTTCATGAAATTTTCAACTAAGGTATGTAAAGTGTTCATCCAAGGGTCCCTTTCACCCTTGGAGCTAAAGAAACCCTTTTAAAATATGAATTTTGAATTACATGTTGTGGGTTTGATTGTACACATGTTTATGTGGTGATATGATTTCCAAGATTGAATCTTTATTGAATTCTCATGACTTTATGTTAGTAAATGGATTGAAATCCTTGAATTTGAAATGCTTGATATAGCCATGATGTAGTATTTGTTGATCCATGCCCTAGAAAAGGTTATGTCTTCCATGTGTTTGTGAAAATGCCTAAGTGAATAAGAACTGTGTATTATGACCTATTTGTGAGTTATATGATGAAATCATGATGTACCTACATATTCAAAATGACTCCCATGTAAATCTATGTCTTGTAATGATTTGGTGGAATGCTCATAAGTATGGATTTGTGAAATTATGATATGTTAGCATACATTTCTTTTCATGTGTAAGCTCATGACTTGCAATGCTTTATGAAATCCCTCAATGATAGTATTATGAATTATTGACTATGGTCATGTGTTCAAGTAGTGTCATGTCTCACTTATTTTCATCCTATCGAGTCCTAGGGGTATTTAACACCCAATATTTTGCTGTGTGTCTAGAGCCAATGTCAATTTTCAAGATAACCTCAGTCAAGCTACGATCAGTAGAATTTATTCAGTCTCAAAACTCAAAAAAACTTAGTAGTATTCAGTTCTGTCCTCAGTAACTCAGTTAGTTAAAAGTATTCAAAAATATTCTGTCAGTCAATGAAATTCAATGAACTCAGTCTAGTATACTCAGTTCATTGTCTATTCATATGGGAGTAGGATTCAGCACTAAGTAAACCCAAGGATGGGAACTCACCTGCCAACAGAGGTTGTGATTCTTAGAAGCATTCCTTGCGATCTAGAACTACGTAGCTAGCGTAGGTTGAGACATCAAAACCTATCAAATGAGGGTTGATGAGGTGGATTAATCTGTCAGATAAGGGTCCCATAATTCTCGTTAGAGTACCTGACAGATGAGGGTCACTCACAGCTTGTCCTTACCAGTGGTACAGTATTGACACCCTTCCAATTAGGGTTACAAATTAGACCCTAACTAAGTTATAATATTTTATTTGGGACATGTTGGTTTGATGACTACCTCCCACAATCTTAGTATCAGTCTTCAGTAAAGAACTCAAATAGTTCTATAGATTTTAGGACTGTCGGATACAGTCACTCAGCTTAGTATGGAACTCAGCTAATTCTATTAGAATTAGGACTGTCAGACATAATCAATCAGTTATTATTTATATCAGTTATCTGTAATCTATCTTATTAGTAAACTCAGTATTTAAAATTTTTATGATTTTAGTTACAGTTATGTATTCATGCATGTATCCTCACGTAGTTGTGTTCATGTTATTCAGCCAGTTTAGTTTATGTATATGAACCCTTCCATTCAGCCTTACCTCACTTTGCATACCAGTATATTCTCACAATGCATACTTTTCTCTTATGCTATGGTGTTTTATACCATAGGTTCGGATGCTTAGGTTTCCAATCACGCTGAGCAGCGCAGATATCAACAGTCAGAGTCAATAGTGAGTCCTCATATTTTATGGATATGATTATTTCATTCTTTTAGTATTTAGTACCTAGTTATTTTCAGTAGATGGAGTTAGTTGGCGATATGTCCCATCAACTCTGCAGTTCAGACAGTTTAGAGGCTTTCAGTCTATAGCATGTTCAAATAGTTATTTAAGTTTTGGTATTATCATACATTGTTCAGACATTGTTTTTATTTAGTATTATTTAGTATTTGAACCTTATGGAAAGTTTTCCACCATATTTCTGCATTTATTTTAGTTATATTGTTATTATAATATTACTATTATCCAGTGCTCAGTTACAGATATCAGTTATGGGTTAGCTAGTGGTCCTTTGGGTTTGTTAGCACCGTGTCTCATTCGGGGTACCAAACTCAGGGCGTTACAAACTTGGTATCTTATCCTAAGTTTTAGTAGTGTCCTAGGAAGTCTGAAAGCCATATCTAGTAGAGTCTTGTGCTTGGGTGTGTAGCACACCACATTTATGTACAAGAGGGTATGAGATGTTTTAGGAATACTTTCCCTTATTTCAGTATTTATATTGTGTGAGTGAGCATGAGCTCCAATTAAACAAATAGTCTAATCCTTTTTGCTCTTCCATCTACAAAAAATGCCTCTAAAGAGGATTCAAAGAAAGGGAACAGGAGATCAGCCAGGCCCTCAGCTCGATCAGCCTAATCCATTAGGCGAACATGATTCCCATGCAAAATTCAGAGTTGCATTCACTACTCTTGCTCATTCAGTTGCTGCGTAGAACAAATGTCCAGTTGTCGTTCTGTCCAATCCAGTGGCCAATTCTACTGCAGCTAGGATTCAAGACTTCACCCGAATGAATCCTCTTTTTTTTTGGGTCTAAGACAGATGAGGACCCTCAGAAGTATCTTGATCAGGTGTAAAAATTACCGATATTATGGGTACGATTCCTATTCAGAGTGCTGAGCTAGCTGTATATCAGTTACAGGATATGGGTCACACTTGGTTCAAATAGTGGAACGCATAGAGGGCTATAGATGCAGGGCCTATTGATTGGGAGGAGTTTACCATCGCTTTTCAAGATAGATTATTTCCCCTAGAGCTAAGAAAAGCTACGGTGTTAGAATTTATTTACCTCAGATAGGGCAACATAATAGTGAAAGAGTATTCTCTAAAGTTTACTCAACTAGCCAGATATGCTCCTCATGTGGTGGTAGATAGCAGGTCCCGAATGAGTTTGTGTTTAGAGTGAATGATAGTATGGTTAAGAGGTGCAGGACCATGATGTTTATTAGTAAGATGGACTTGGCTAGGCTCATGATCCATGCTCAGTGGAGAGAGGGGCAGAAGAATAAGAAAAGAGAAAAGCAGAATAAAAGAGCTAGAGCAGGTAGTTTCAATTTCAGTTAGACTAAGTCATAGGGTGGGAATCATTCTCAGTTACACCTAAAGTCCTCAGTTTCAGATCCTTCCTTATCCAGTGCTCCAGTTCCTAAGTTCAGGAATGGTAACGAAGATAGGGCGCTAGGCTCTAAGTCTTAGAGCAGTGTTAGCAGTACTTGAACTCATCCTCTTTGTCAGACTTGTGGAAAGCACCATCAGGGTATTTGAAGAGCTGGTAGTGATGTTTATTTTGGATGTGCCAAGATAGGCCACCGAGTCAGAAATTATCCTCAGTTAGGTTTTTAGGGTCAGCCTAACCGTTCCTCAGCTCAGTCTAGTCGCCCGAATCAGCAGGGTGCTACCTTCAGTGCCACCAATAGACAACGCCCAAATAGAATATATGCTCTTCAGTCCTAACAAGACTAGGAGAATTCTCCTGATGTGGTCACTGGTATATTACAGATCTTTGACATACATGTTTATGCTTTGCGAGATCCAGGATCTTTTTTGTCTTTTGTTACTCCTTATATAGCAGTTAATTTCGAAGTCAGTCTCAAAATTCTAGTAGAGCCCTTCTCAGTCTCTACCCCAGTAGGTAAAACTCTCATAGCCCAGAAGGTATACAGAACTATCCAGTTATGGTATTCCAGAAAGTCACTTTATCAAACACAGTCGAATTAGAGATGACTGATTTTGATGTTATTCTCAGCATATATTGGTTTCATTCCTGCTATGCCAATAGTCGACCATAGAAAAAGAATTGTCCAATTTCATTTTCCAAATGAACCCATCCTAGAGTGGAGGGGTATTACTTCAGCCTTCAGGGGTCAGCTTATTTCCTACCTAAGGGCAAGGAAAATAATATCCAAGGGATGTGTATATCATCTTGTTCGAGTTAAGGACTCTAGGTTTAGAACTCCCATCCTTGAATCAGTCCTAATAGACTTCGGCATAGACCTTCACCCAGATACTCATCCCATATCTATTCTGTCATACAGAATGGCACCAGCAGAACTAAGAGAACTAAGAAAATAGTTGAAAGATCTCCTAGACAAGGGTTTCATCAGACCCAATATGTCCCCGTGGGGTACATCAGCTCTATTCATATGAAAGAAAGATGGTTCTCTCAGAATATGCATAGACTATCGTTAGTTCAATAAGGTCATAGTCAAGAACAAGTATCCACTTCCCAGAATCAATGACTTGTTTGACCAACTTTAGGGTGCCAGTTACTTCTCTAAGATAGACCTCAGATCAGGCTATTATCAACTCAGGGTCAGAGAATGTGACATTTCAAAAATAGCCTTTCATACTTGGTATGGTCACTTCGAATTCCTAGTCATGTCATTTGGTCTTAACAATGCCCCAACAACTTTCATGGACTTTATGAACCATGTGTTCAAGCAGTACTTAGACATGTTCGTCATAGTCTTCATAGATGACATTCATGTTTATTCTCGCAGTGAGCATAATCATACAAACCTTCTCAGAACAGTATTGCAGACTCTCAAAAATCATCAGTTATTCTTCAAATTTAGTAAGTGAGAATTTTGGCTAAGGTCAGTAAGTGCGAATTTTGGCTAAGGTCATTAGCATTCCTTTGTCAATCATTTCTGGTGATGGCATTAGAGTTGATCCTCAAAAGACTGAGGAAGTGAGAAACTGGCCTAAACCCATCACTCTATCAGATATCAGGAGTTTCTTAGGTTTGACTGGCTATTACAGATAGTTTGTTGAGGGATTTTCATCTATTGCATCCCCTAAGTCCAGATTGGCTCAGAAAAAAGTCAAATTTCAGTGGTCAAATTCATGCGAGAAGAGTTGTCAGGAGTTGAAGACTTGACTCACCTTAGCTCTAGTTTTGACTCTTCCAGATGATCCAGATGAGTATGTCATGTACTATGATGCATCTAGGGTAGGTTTGGGTTGTGTCCCTATGCAGCATGGTAAGGTCATATCCTATGCCTCCAGATAACTTACTCCCCATGAGAAGAACTATTTAACTTATGATCTTGAGTTAGCAGCAGTAGTTTTTGCCTTAAAGATTTAGAGGCACTACTTGTATGGGGTTCATGTAGATGTGTTCACAGATCACAAAAGCCTCCAGTATATGCTCTCTTTGAAAAATCTCAACCACCATCAGAGAAGGTGGTTAGAGCTCTTGAAGGATTATGACATGAGTGTCCTTTATCATCCGGGAAAGGCTAATGTAGTGGTTGATGCTCTCAGTAGCCTATGGGTAGTGTTGCTCATGTTGAGGACAGTAAAAAGAAGTTAGCCTAGAAAGTTCATCAGTTACCCAAACTAGGTGTCCTCTTAGTCAATTCAACTGAAGGTAGTGTGTGGGTTCAGAATAGTTCAGAATCATCTCTCATTTCCGAAGTTAAGGAAAAGTAGGATAGAGATCCCAGTCTAGTCAAGATGAAATACTGAGTCAAGATCAGAAGGTAGAGGTTTTCTCCCAAGGGAGAGACGGTGTTTTGCGTTGTCAGGGTCATCTATGTGTTCCAGGTGTTGATGACCTAAGGCAGTAAATTCTTACAAAAATGCATGGTGCACGTTGCTCTATTCATCCAGGGGCCACTAAGATGTACCACAACTTGTGGGAGATCTATTAGTGGAGTGGGATAAATAGAGATATTGCAGATTTTATGGCTAAATGGTCAATATGTCAGCAAGTTAAGATTGAGCATCAGAAGCCAAGTGGGTCCATGCAGGAGTTTAGTATTCCTACTTGGAAGTGGGAATAAGTGAACATGGACTTTGTGACGGGTTTACCTCGTACTCGTTGTCAGCATGATTCAGTTTGGGTCATTATAGACATAATGACCAAATCAGCTCATTTCCTTCCAGTCCATACCTCTTATTCAGTTGAGGATTATGCCAAACTCTACATTAGAGAGTTGGTCATATTGCACGGTGTTCCATTGTCTATTGTCTTAGATAGAGGTACCCAGTTCACCTATCATTTCTGGATAGTGTTCCAAAAGGCTCTTGGTACCCTAGTTTACCTTAGTACAGCCTTTTATCCTCATACCGATGGTCAACCAGAAAGGACCATCCAGACTTTAGAAGATATGCTGTGAGTATGTGCAATTGACTTTAAGGGTAATTGGGATGACCACTTGCCTTGATTGAGTTTGCATACAATAATAGTTATCATTCTAGTATTCAAATAGCTCCATTCAAAGCTCTCTATGATAGGAGATATAGATCTCTAATTATTTGGTTCAAAGTCGATGAGGCTGTAGTGGTAGGGTCTGACTTAGTATTTGATACCTTAAAGAAAGTTCAGTTACTCAGAGAGAGGCTCAAGATAGCTCAGAGCCGATAGAAATCGTACGCAGATATACATAGAAAGGATCTCGAGTTTAAGATAGGTGATTATGTGTACCTAAAAATCTCTCCCATGAAGAGAGTAAAAAGGTTCGGCAAAAAGGGAAAGCTCAGTCCCCGATATGTTGGTCCCTTCAAAATTCTTAGTCATTTTAGAAAAGTAACTTATGATCTCGAGTTGCTTTCAAATCTAGCTTCAGTCCATCCAATGTTCCATGTCTCCTTGCTTAAGAAGTGCATAGGTGACCCAGCAGTTATAGTCCCTGTTGAGGAAGTAGGTATTCAGCATTGTCTCTCTTATAAAGAAATTCCAATCGAAATCCTTGACTATCAGACCTGCAGACTGAGGAACAAAGAAGTCCCTCTAGTCAAAGTTCTTTGGCGGAATCAGTCTATTGAGGGAGCTACTTGGGAAATAGAAGCAGACATGTGGACCAAATATCCTCACCTCTTCTCCGCTAATTCAGAATTAGTCCAAGGTAATGGCTTTCCTTAAGCTTATTCCGTTCCATGTTTAGATTTTAGTTACAAACTTGGTATTCAGTTTCATGCTCAATTTTCCATTTCAAACTTGGTATCCTTTACCATTGCATATTCAGTCGGATGTTCATGAGTCAGTTCAGTCATGTATTCATGCATCAAATATGCATGATCAACTTATCAGTACTCCCAAGTCATGCATTCATGTATAAGCTCAGTTATGAAATTATGCATCAGATATGCATGCTCAGTATGAATCTCAGTAAATCAGTAATGCCAGTCATGTAACCATGTTTCAGTTGTTCATGTTTAGTATGTACTTCATCTTATTATTTCTCCCATCTCAGTTAGTCTCATTCGAGGACGAATGTTCCCAAGGAGGAGATATTGTAAGACCCCATGAAATACCTAGCTTAATTCAGTCCTTTAAGCTTGTCAAGAGGTCCCAGACTTAGAAAATTCTAGCTAAGTTTCCAGACTTAGTTTATTTTTAGCCTTCGAAAGTTGGCAATCTCATTTTGCCACCCTAATGTTCTTTAATGGTCAATATTTTTGTTAATTCATGATCAAGAAGGTCAATAGGTGTTCCCAGACAAGTTTTAGATTTTTCGAACCTCGTTTAGACCATGTTTGGAGTCCCAAAATAGTGGACCAATGCGATCTTGGCACGCCGCATTTCCCATCGTGTTGGTTGATATTGTTCCAGGTTGCCAGTCAATAGTACTGAGACACTATGAGATCATGGCGCGATGCATTGTGTATTGCATTGATGCTATTGATACGCTGCTTCGCCAAATGCGTTAGTGTCCAGCTTCATTCATTAAATGACCGCATCTTTAAGGATAATTAGTTCATTTTTCCCCAACCTTCAACCCTCATAACACAAACTTTATCCCTCTTTTGGCTAAATACATTCATTATTTCACAAGAGCTCAAGAACAAGAAATCCTAGGTGATTAATTTCAATTCAAGAACTCAAGCCTTCTTCCATCAATCTTCAAGAAATTGTCAACTAAGGTATGTAAAGTGTTCATCCAAGGGTCCCGTTCACCCTTGGATCTCAAGAAACCCTTTCAAAATATGAATTTTGAATTCCATGTTATGGGTTTGATTGAATACATGTTTATGTTGTGACATGATTTCCAAGATTGAATCTTTATTAAATTCTCATGACTTTAGGTTAGTATGTGGATTGAAATCCTTGAATTTAAAATGCTTGATATAGCCATGATGTATTAGTTGTTGATCCATGCCTTAGAAAAGGTTATGCCTTCCATGTGTTTGTGAAAATGCCTAAGTGAATAAGAATTGTGTATCATGACCTATTTGTGAGTTATATGATGAACTCATGGTGTACCCACATGTTCAAAATGACTCCCATGCTAAAGCTATATCTTGTAATGATTTGGTGGAACGCTAATAAGTACAAATTTGTGAAATTATGATATGTTACCATGCATTTCTATTCATGTGTAAGCTCATGACTTACAATGCTTTATGAAATCCCTCAATGATAGTATTATGAATTGTTGACTATAGTCATGTGTTCAAATAGTGTCATGTCTCATTTTTTTTCATGTTATCGAGGCCTGGGGGTATTTAATACCCGATAATTTAGCTCTATGCCTAGAGCCAATGTCTGTTTTCAAGATAACCTTAGTAAATCCACGATCAGTAGATTCAGTTAATCACAGAACTCAGAAACACTCAGTAGTATTCAGTTCAGTCCTCAGTAACTCAGTCAGTTAACAGTATTCAGAAATATTTTGCCAATCAACGAAATTCAATGAACTCAGTTCAGTATCTATTCAGATGGGAGTAGGATTCAGCACCGAGTGAACCCAAGGATGGAAACTCACCTGCCAGCAGAGGGTGTGATTCTTAGAAGCAGTCCTTGCGTTCCAGAACTACGTAGCCAGTGTAGGTTGAGACATCAAAACCTATCAGATGAGGGTTGATGAGGTGGCTTAACCTGTCAACTGAGGGTCCCACTGTTCTCGTCAGAGTACCTGATAGATGAGGGTCACTCACAGCTTTTCCTTACCAGTGGCGCAGTATTGACACCCTTCCAATTGGGGTTAAGGATTCGACCCCAACTCAGTAATAATATCTTATTTGGGGCATGTCGGTTAGATGACTACCTCCCACAATCTCAATCTCAGTCTTCAGTAAAGAACTTAGATAGTTCTAGAAATTTCAGGACTGTCAGATACAGTCACTCAACTTAGTACGGAACTCAGCTAGTTCCATTAGAATCACGATTGTCAGACACAGTCACTCAGTTATCAGTTATATTAGTTACCAGTAATCCATATTATCAGTAAACTCAGTATCCAAAATCCTTAGGATTTTAGTTACAGTTATGTATTCATGCATGTATCCTCACGTAGTCATGTTCATGTTATTCAGTCAGTTTAGTTCATGCACATGAACCCTTGCATTCAGCGTTACCTCACTTTGCGTACCAGTACATTCTCACGTACTGACGCATACTTTTCTCTTGTGCTATGGTGTTTTATACCATAGGTTCGGACGCTCAGGTTCCCGATTGCGCTTAGCAGCTCAGATATTAGCAGTCAGAGTCAGTGGTGAGTCCTCATATTTCGAGGACATGACTATTTCATTCTTTCAGTATTTCAGTACTTAGTCATTTTTAGTAGATGGAGTTAGTTGGGGACATGTCTCATCAACTCCGCAGTTCAGAGAGTTTAGAGGCTTTCAGTCTATAGCATGTTCAGATTGTTATTTTAGTTTTGGTATTATCATACCGTGTTCAGACGTTGTTTTTATTCTGTATTATTTAGTGTTTGAACCTTATGGAAAGCTTTCCGCTAGATTTTCGCATTTATTTCAGTTATATTATTATTACAATATTACTATTATCCAGTGCTCAGTTATAGATATCAGTCATAGATTAGCTAGTGGTCCTTTGGGATTGTTAGCACCGTGTAGCATCCGGACTACCAGACTCGGGGCATTACAATATGCCCGAGCTAACATACTTCCTTTACCAAAATCAAGCATCGAGGTTCAAGCATAGGATCTACCAACCACCATGTACTACTAGCAAAGTTACCTCATAGAATATACATAAGCATGGTCCACCCTAAAAGGAGGACACTCCAAATTCCTCTGTCACCCACCAACAACCTATCCATTCTCGAGAAGCTCATTCCCCTTATGCATACAAAAAGAAGACGCTTCATAGAAAAACATTATGACTAATAAAGCATTCATCTAAGAGATCCTTGAACTACCCCTTAAGCTCCCTTAATTCCACCAGAACCATTCTATCAAGAAAGAACAGAATTTGGACAATTGCCTGAAACTAGACCAATACCAAACCAACCTCTCCATTAGAAAGACCCCATGAGGATCGTCATAAGGACATCCCTTTGTAGATAATTCTCTGAGCTCTAAGATATGATATAACCTTTCCCTTAATAACTAAGAAATAAAACCACCCTCCCATTCTATAATCGACTCGCCAAGGAGCCTAAAGATAACCTTCTTATGGGTCTAATAATATAATAATGAATAGTACAAGTGCAACTAATCCATTCCCAAATGATATCAAAATCCTCCACATCCGAGTCAAACAAATCCATTAAGACCTATTTATCACCAACAAATACCAGACACCTCCATAGACGCTTTTGACAATTATAGTCACTGACCGAGGTAGAAATAGACAGAGAAAAGAGTTCAAAATAATCATAGGACCAAAACCAGAACACACAACCTCCAATGGGTCATAAAATAGAGAGGACCCAAACCAAGTAAACCATACATACCATAAAGAAAGGAGTTCCCAACATACCAATGCCAGTATTAATAAATGCCTCAGACTCCCAAAGATGGTGAAGTTATTGAGACGATCATGAGCCAAGTTAGAGTCAGAAGTAGCACCTCTCATATCCTATTTGACCAAGCAGCAATCCTTATAGGACACTTCTAAAGGATATGGCGCAATTGACCACAACCAAATCACCAATTCCTCCCTTCATGAACAACCATAGTGCGACCAACCACAAGATTTATAAAGAAAATAGGATGATGCGGATTGGGCCTCATTAGCCCAAAATTGGACACCTTGTGTCCTAGAAGCATTACAAAATCCAAAAATGCCTGCCTCCGAATGGATTCAGGTAGGAAATACCAACCATAGAATAGGAGTTAGGACTCGCCCAACTCTCCCTCTTAGACCATTTACCACCATTCCATTGGCATCCCTATTATGTAGAAAATTGAGGCCTTATGAGTTGGACTAGATCCATCTATGAGGTCCTCGAGTGGGATAAGTAAGTTTCCATGGACTTTAGATTGTTGAGAGGATATTATCATAAAGATGAACTGAAGAAGATTCAGAGAAGATTTCAAGACCTTAGACTCCATAGCCCAAAAGTAGAACAACAAAGAAAGTGAAACATTCTTAAATGCCTTGTAGCCTCCTAATTATAAGTATGGTGCATGGCATACCCATAAGTAAAACTATACTCGACACGGCTTTGTGGACAACCCATGACACCAAAACCTAAAGCTATGATAACAACTTATCGCAGCCCGAACTAGGGACTAGACGTAATGGACAATCCCAATCCTAACTAGGACCAAGAACCGCCCCACGTTACCCAACCAACCACCAAACGCATAACTTGGGTTGGCTGAATTTTGAACAAATAACAAGATAGCATATTTATCCATGTGGAAACTCTGGGATAAGCCTATAATCGAGACCAACCCAACCAATTTTATCCACCCCATAACCAACCAAACTAATATGGAAACCATAAACCAAAATTATTTAGAATAATAATCCAATGTATTTGTATATGACATAAATAATCCATAACATACCTCAATTCCACAGTTGTCCATACAAAGTCTCTAGACCAACCAAAGAGTACCTAGTCGGGACATGCCCCCGACCATAGCCAAAAACCAAAGTTTATAGAGGACAAAAAATATGTAAAGTAAATCATGACTTGAAATAAATACCTCCGAATTATGAAAGCTTAGCACTTCAATCCAACATTTACTGTACCCAAATTCGATCACTAAGCAAAAGGAGTAGAATGATCAGTTCCTACATAGCATGGATATACAGCAGATAGTAGACGGGTTAGTGGGTCAACACTAGCATGAACTCAGGATAGGGATAAAATAATATCATATAAAACCAAATAAAACCATACATATGCATACAACCATACATATATATAAGTGCTGGGAAAGGGAATCTATTTTTAGCATGCATTTAAAACCTTTTTACCTGAGCTATGTAACCTTGTCGTTTAACCACACCCATGGGCCATATGGGTTCAGCTCCCCCAGCTGAAAGAGTCCTAGTGTGTGTAGCCGTACGACCAAGAAATATCCCATGGGATTACTAGTACATCTATCTAATATAAAATATGACACTTGCACATGGTTATCGAAGACCCCTCACATCGGCAAATATAAGTTTCCAGTTTTGGTTCCCCCAGAACCTCCACCTTCCACGGTTTAACTACACATCCCGCTATTAAAGCCTAAATTAAAAACCATGTCCAAACAATTCACTTACCATTTATTAACCAAGTTTATTTAATACCAGTGGTATCATCATACCACCTATACTTGCAAGCATTTATCCATAGCCAAACCATTTAGGTTAAAGGGAGTTTAAAGTGCCCTTTTCATTACTATATTAACCTCTTGGGAGACTACCGTATCCTCTACAAGCATAACCAATTAGCCCTTAACCTTTTTAAACCATTTAAACCAATTCAATTAATGAATTCATTTAGGATATTTTCATGTATCCCACAAGGTTTTCAAAACAAACCAACCATGACCACCAAAACCCTAACCTTTAAACCATTCCAAAGCATTTAAGACCATGCCAAACATTTAAAGCATTTATATCATTTAAAACATGCAAAAAAAATCTAAATCCCTTTAAGGTTCCATTAATAAACCAAACAATGTGAGAGGTCCAATGAAAGTTCAATAATAGAGTAAAAACATTCTTTGAGGCATTTTATCGAACATGTTGAAGGCACACCTTTACCAAGACCGAAACCAAAACCAATGTGTAAATCCCCATATTTAGGTTTAATCAAGACCCATTAGTTAAACCATAACCAACAACCAACCACATATGTAAACCATTACCAAAAATATGTAAAAACATAGTTTAAACCAATACCAAACCACATGCATAAAGACCCTCAATAATATTTTGAAATCCACCATTCATAATTCATAAACCAATATTAAAACACAATAAATATGCCTTTATTTTGAAATTACAATGAGGGAAGGAGTACATGCCTTATACAAGAAGATTCCAGAGAGAAACATGACTCTTAAGCCCATTTGAAGAACACATGAGAAACCCTAGCCTCCAATTTTCTAAGAGAGTGCGCTAGAGGATATTTGAAGTGTTATGATCCTTTTATATGTGTTATGGAAGGACATATAGGGTTATATAACATGATGACAATAGGGTTTAGGAGTAGGGAATTTCCAAACTACCCTTGACGTAAGAATTAAAATAATTCATGTCCAGGGGTATAGACTCACCTTACTACTCATATCCAATGGTACGAGTGGTACCCCCAACTCGTATCCAAACTTGCCAAGACTTTGAATACTAGTTTCTATATGATTTACCCTCCTAACTTGTACCTAAGGGTATGAATGGTAACCTTAACCGTATCCACCAACCGTGTAGTGGAAAAATTATACTAAACAACATACATATGCACCATACGACTTGTCCTATACTACTCGTAAGCTCTCATACAACTCTTACCCATATGAGTCATACTTTGGTCAATAGCTAAGCCATCCTTACTACCTAAGGTATGATTGGACCACCTAGGTACCCTTCGACTCATAACCGAGGGTATGAGTTACTCCCTTGAGTCTTACCAAGTCAAAAAGAGTCCAAACTTTGGAAATTTTCAAGTGTCCAAATCCTAGGATGTAACAATCCTCCAGCCTTGTCCGGTATCAATACATCATCACGGTATCCTCTAGCCTTGCAGGGTATCAATATATCATCGCAGTATCCTTTGACCTTGTTGGGTATTAATATAATCATAAACATCAATACAGATATATTTGTAGACATACAATAGGTTTGTGGGCTCAAGACATGGCTAAAAGAAGGGTAAATCTACAAGATTATTAACCAGAGTAATCTTCGAGACTAAATCATTATAAACGTGTAGAAAGGTTCAAAATATCCCATAACCGAAGAAATTCATAGGGTTGAATCATGGATATGACCTTTGATTATTAGCCTAACTATTTCTTTACGTAATCACTATTCACTAAATAGCCAATATCTAGCACCTAGTCAAGATTCACCACTAGACCATAATCGCCAATTAACAAATATTCATTTCTAACCATCATAATCTCACTATTCACCATCTAGAAAAAGACCACTAACCATCATTTCAATACTTTTTTATCTATCCACTAACATCTCTTATTATCTAGCATTATTAATACACAAATCCTCATTTAACAACTAATCGACATCTTAAACTTAGTCAACAATAGCAACTAATCATCACAAACTCAAAACTTGTCTTCATCATTAGCCATGTATAAGTCATAATCACTAGCTACTATATTTAAACTACACGATGTTCATTAACTAGTACATTAGATTTCTAGCCATCAAGTACTATAGTCACTTAATAGACAACTAGTTCCCATATGGCCTAAACCATATTTAGGAAAAAGTGTCATAAGATCATATTTCAGCTGGAATCATATCAATTACAGATACAATAATCAAGAATGTACCCATTCTATGCATGCCATCACCAGTATTCAATTAGGTGGAATAATAAGAGTGATACCGCATCATCCTCCATCCCATATCGGAGAGATGTATTTAAACACACACATATATATATATATATATATATTCATTAACTATAATCGCATACTTTACAAGGATAAACACTTCTCAAATGTCCAACTGATATCATAACAAAGTATTTGGCCTAATATATGTCCAGAATAATCATAGCATCATAATCACGGCATTAGGACCACATACGTATTTGAACTCGTATCAATAACAATGTATATAAACCATTTCATATTTATAAGTCATAGCATGTCTATAATCATCTCGCATATAAGAGGCATCTCAAATCTAGGAGGCATAATATCAATAAGCATATAACGTCTATAATATATCTCATATATATAGGTAATACATCAAGACTATAAGGAATGTCACCTATCTAGGCCAATTATCATATCTAAGAGGAATATTATCTCTATAAGCCGAAAATCACTATTAAGAGGAAAATCATCTCTAAGGGACCAATATCATGTCAAAGAGAAAATAGCATCTCTTTGAGCTAAATATCAAATCTAAGAGGAAATAGCATCTCTATGGGCCAAATATCAAGTCTAAGAGGAAATAGCAACTCTATGGGCCAAATATCAAGTCTATGGGGAAATAGCATCTCTATAGGCCAAACATCACATCAAAAAGGAAGTAGCATCTCTATAGGCCCAAATATCATTATCCGGGGAAAAATACATCATTATTAAATAAGCCATAAAGTAACCTTAGACTAAGGTTTACTAACCTCAACTACGCCTAACATCTGCAGCTAAGTCCATAAGGCTAACACAAGTCTTGGCCTTAGTGGCCAGACAATCCCACTTCTAATCCTTAATTCCCATAATTATACACACTATGCCTAAACTAGGCTAAAGTATCTAGTTCAACTTCTAGATGTCAAGTAAGCCATACTCAAGCCTAAGATAAGAACTTCGACTAGAATAAGGGCATTCAAGTTAACTCTACCCAAATTACAATTTCAATACCACCGCAATAGTCGAATAAGATTAAATATACTAATCATGCTTCCAACACTAAAACCATATCCCAAACCTAGCATTATATCATATCCATGCTACAAATTAATCCAAACTAGGGATAAGGCAATAGGATTCTAAGAGGTTATAAACATACCATCTTATGGGGCCAAAACCCTTATATAATACCTAAACATCAACAACCAAGGATAAGTTATTCTACTTATAATCAAACCTAACATCCACATTCACACGCAATATATATCACTCATCATCTAAGAAGAAAAGTGGATAGGAGCCTACTTCAAAGTCAGACCAAAAAACCTCACTTTATTCACCAACATCCATCTTTACTTCATAATCCCAAAATTTAATCATACTATAAAAATCATAATTTACTCATCAATACGAGTCTAATGATACCCATATTGCACCATTGAGCTTCGGATCCAAAAATAACACCAAAATCCCAAGTGGGTCCCACATATAGAACATGCATTTCTGAGGATAACCCAACATAATATCAAGATCATACATCATCAAGGAATCATAACCCTTAAGAAATGGGTGAAAATAAAGCTAATTTTGGGCTAAAATCAAACCTTGGGTGAATTTGGGGTTTTGGGTCAAAAATCAAGAAATTCATATATAAAGTGATGAAAGCATACCATAATCCGAGTGAGAATCATGATAATAGATGTGTAGTAAGCTCCCAAGTCACCCACAATGATCAATTTTAATTTATTACACTTATTTAGGGGTTCTAGGTCCCAAAGATGGGTCAAAATAGCAAAAATGCGGCCTATAAGGTCCTTATGTATCCATACCAGGTATGGAGATACCGCTATCGCGGTCCTAGGGGTCGCTATCATGCTAGTTCGATCATCGTACAATTTGTTACGATCACAGTTTCTCCCTTGGGCACCAGATGACAACAAAATTAAAATCTTGATTCTGACCCTTGAAACTCATTTGGAATCCAAAAAACATGATCCAATAGTTATTTTTGAGGGTAAACCACATTTAAAATCTATTGGAATTATCAAAACTTTCATCCAAGGTTGTTTAGGCAAAATGTGCTGCCCACACCTATAGTTTTATTTTCTTATAAAATTCGCTCAATAGCCCAAAATAAGTTCGAGAGCCTTGGGACCTGAACCAAAGGTCCCCATAGCCTAAAATCAATGTTCCAGATGCAATGGAGAAGTCAGATTTTTTTATCTAAGGTTATTTTGAACAAATGTGTGTCCCACACCCGTATTCCAGTTTTCCAACTTTTTGACCAATAGGTCGAAATGAGCTCGAGTGCATTGGGAATCGAACCAAAGTCTACCAGTCTAAAATCAATATTCCAAATCTATTGGTGTAGTCAAAATTTTCATACGAGATTGTTTCATTAAAGTTTTTGCCCAGTGGCCATTTGGAACCAGCGAAGACTTCAAAATAGGGAATTGACTCTAAAAATCAAACGAACTGCTCGATAACCAAACCATTGGGCCCAACAAGTCATAAATGACTTAGGGAAGGTATGGAGAAGCTCAAATGGTAAAGATAAAAAAAAATATGAAAAATGACCAAAAGGGTCATTAAATGGAATCTGTACAAGAGTTCTTAATACCATAAGAGTACAAAGCCAAATACTAAATAAATATAGGAATACAACCGACCTCCGAATATAATATAAAGACCAATATAAATCAAAAGAGGGAGAATAGTACCCCAAACGTCAGGAGATCACCTTAAATCTCTGATCTATAGCTTTTCTGCATTATGCACATAATAGCGACGAAAACCCATACTATGATCTGCAGGCTGCAAAAGTGTACTATGAGTACCAAACATGTGGTACTCAATAGGCAACTACCAAATAAGCTCCAAAGATAATGCAAATATAAATAACATGAAAAGCAGGAATATAAACTATAGGCATCTATTTAGGAAGCTAAGCACACTAAGTGTAAGGAGGAAATAAGGATAAACTATCCTATTCCAGCCATGTACAACAACTAAAGTACGATATCAAATATTACTAGCCAAAACAGAAATAAAGAGTAGAAGAAGGATATATATATATATATATAGTAGCACACAAAACCAAAGAATACATATACGATGTGAATACACAAGGAAGGAGAGGGATATATGGTAACATCATAGCTAGATATATGTATATACATATAGGTACCCAAATTTAACTCAAGGTAACAACCTAAGGTAGTCAATCTAGCATCTCAAGTCATCCTAACCAAGTAGTAAGCTAGTGTTGGCATAATCAGGGTCCCTAATCATAATGCCTAGCCATAAGATAATTGAACTAACCATAGTAACAACAATGCAGTAACGGCTAGTCTAGATAAATTATATCTTAATTGAGCCCCATAAATTGAAAGGTTTAATTAACATATAACATACAACAAACAACACCCATAATCCATACGTATGCAACTCCTATAAGGCTGATAGATATAGAAACCAAATAACATACTGGTGATAGGCAATGCATATGCATGAATGCAAAGTAAACCTATAGTACCATAACCAATCTAAGTTTCATCACATATCCAGTGTATATACCTCTTCCAGCTCAATGGATCATAAAGGCAGGACCTACAAGGACATCTCTTTTTTAACATAATGTCTCATAGATAATGTTGCCCCTAGGGGGTTTGGGAGTACCTGTATACACTAACCCGGTCCTGATCTAAGATTTCCAATAACTATCATCATCATCAATTTACTCTGTCTAGTACTAGAGAGATGTATATCAAATAAATGCACGAATTTTAATTGTGACTAAAAGAGTATAAGTGTGTAAATTTGTTGCCCATGGTCAACTCCAGGACTAAATCATCATAATATAGTATAAAGGATCAAAATCTCTCATAACCTAGGTAAATAGTGGCGGTAAAACCATGGATCAAAATTTACCTCGATCAAGTTTCTAAATCATCATTTTTATTTCCAAAAGCTCATAAATCATCCATTAAGGTGGTAAAATTTCCATTATGAAAGAATTTATTCTAATAGATAAAAGTGTGAATAAACCTTTTTTAGGAAAACATTCGTAAAACCAAATTTAGTTGGAATCATACCACTAAGTAAGCATAAATATATTATAATCTATGCAAGTCATCACCAATATATAACTAACATATGTATAAGTATCCACGCCTCCATAGACTAAACCATGTCCTTTATAAATATGGAGTACTCACCTGAAGTTGAATTAGTATCGTAACCACAGCCTCGGACCCAATAGTATATAACTAGAATACTATCAATACCATAATCAGAAAGTTATGATCTACTCTACCAAGTCAAATAATAAACCTTATATAAAGGGGTCCTTATCCTCAACTATGTTTAATAAGCTAGTAACCTATGGTAATAGGATTCTATAGTCATATCAAGTATTTCATCTTAAGGGTCGATTCACTTTTCTATCCCCAAACTCCTAAATTAAGTTAAGTCATAGTATTCTACTCATAATACTATCCTAACATCCTTATCTAACATGCACTATATATAATACACTATCTCGTAAAGAATAGTAAATTGAAGCCTACCTCGATGCTGACCCATAAGCCCTTGAATCATCCATAAATTGTTTGTTTTTGCGCCACGATCTCAAAATTCTACCATGCTATCAAAGTAGTAACCTACACATTATTAGGAGTTAAACAAGACCCATATTTCTATATAAAGGGTCGAATCAAATTGAAATTTGGGTCAAAACTGGACCCATAGGGCCCACAAATGGAATCCAAAATTGGATCCATCACGAGGTCCCTCGAAGAAAAAGAAATGTGTGCTTAAAAATTAAGCACAAATGGTGCATGAATCAGACTCAAATTAACTCCTAAGGTTTACAAATTTAAAGACCTAATTTCTAAGAATTTACCAGGAAATGGGATGGAAATTGATGGAAAAATAATGGAAAGTGACCAAAGAGTGTTAGGCTAACTTACCTTACGTTGAATGTATAATATCCACTTATTCCTCTTTTTAAGCCCTCAAATGGTGTTAAAATGGTGAAGAAAATAATGGAAAATTGGGTGAATAAAGGAGATTTAACATCCCCCAGGTACCGCTAAAGCAACTACTTATCCGCTTAAGCAACTATTGCTTAAGCTGAACAAGTCTGTTAAAGCGATCATGCACCAGGTTCATGGGTGCCGCTAAAGCAAACTACTGATCGCTGAAGTGGACCTTAGCCAAATAGACAAGGCTGCTAAAGTGTCTATGGACGCTAAAGTGGCTCCATGACTATAAAAGTAATCATATCAAATATCAGGCACTAGATTTCGCTAATTCCAAAATGGTCTTTGATCGGGTAATTAAGATTCGTACTGAACTTCATGCGCACAAATGAACTATCCTACCATATCAAATTTGATATTCTATACTCAATGAAACCTTAGAAACTTTTATTTGAGATCATTCCAACTAAATGTGGGGCCCATATCTATAGTATTATTTTTATATAATCCACTCAAAAGCCCAAAATAATCTAGATGCCTCGGGATGTGGACCAAGGGTCCTCCAAGCCCAAATCAATGTTCTAGAGCTAATGACGGTGTTGTATTTCTCATCCAAGGTTATATACAAGGAGTTTTGGTTGAGACCAACTCCTTAATAGAGAAATCTCTAAATGAGCCTAAAACCTAAACAAATAGTCTGATAATTGAACCGATAGTTTCGGCAAATCATATATAACCTGTAGCATCTATGGGAAGGATCAAAACACTAAAAATACACATAAATTGAGGAAATTACCTAAAGGTTCATTATAGTGCAACAATATCCTACCCTCTCAGAATCATTCTATTTTAGTGAGTCCCCGAGAGATTCTTGTTGGTTCGATCATCGCCAAGGAGGAGATGAACTTAGGATTACTCATAGTTTTGGACATTACTAGTAGGTCCTAATAGAAGTTGACCTCCTTGGTCTTCCCTTTCTTGATTATTGAGTTGTGCCACCATGCTAAAGTTTTGTTTAAGAAGAAAAAACATTTTGAGTATGTCTCTTTAACCATAGTTGACATTATGAGAATTGAGTTAGTTGAGGAAAGCAAAAAAGAAAAAAGCTCAGGAGGAAGGTGCACCGATGATTAATTTTACCTCTGGTGATAGTGATGCCAACCAAACCACTCTTATATATGTCCCAGGTTCTATCTCCCCTTAGTCTACTCCCGCGCCTACTACTTCTTCCCCAGTTATTTGCCTAGCTCTATAGCCACCTAAACTTAGTGGCTCTATTCATCAGCCTTCTATTGTTGTGGTTTTCTCAACATTCCCTATGACCTAGGCTGGCATTATTAGGATGGTGTAGATGGTCAATGTAAGAGATGCTAGGTCTGACGGACTAGAAAGAGATATTTCAAATATGATTCATAGTGCTCTGAGATTTTCTATGGCCTATTACATGATGAGATACTTAGAATTAGGGAGACCTTAAGGCATTTCTATCACTACCTAAACTAGGGCCTGGCCGTGACGGGTATCTCAAGTCTGCCGAGGACCGCAAACCACCTCCTTTACCCTAGCCAACCAGAATAAGCTATGACTAGTGGTGGATAAATTCCAAATATATAACAAGATAGATAAATATCTAACTCGGGATGAATGTTAATATATGCAACAAAAATCCCAAACGACAATATCCACAAAGCCTCTACTATCTGAAAATAATCTAAGTTGATACATGCCCCTGACGATAGCCAAAACAAACCATGAGAAATAGTCTATGAAACAAAATAAACTAAGAAGTAACGGCCTTTTATAAGAAGAAGGCTCACAACTTCAAGCTGACTCACCAATGATCTATGATCACCTATAACTGCACAAAAAAAGTAGAAGTATCTCAAGTTTCTACATCGCATGGGTATACAACGTCTGGAGACGGTTGGTGGGTAGAGCACTAGCATGTAACTAGGGAAGATATAAAATAATGCCAAGTCAAAACCATGGTAAAATCCACATTCACACATTGTACTGCTAGGGAAGATATAAAATAATGCCAATTCAAAACCATGGTAAAATCCACATTCACACATTGTACTGCTAGGGAAGATATAAAATAATGCCAATTCAAAACCATGGTAAAATCCACATTCACACATTGTACATACACATATATATAACATGTTGAGGTAATGAACAAGGCTTAGCATGCAAGTAAAACATTATCTTGGACTATGTAATTTAACCATCATAAAAGGCACCCACGGGCTATTTGGTTCAGCTCCCCCTGCTGAAAGGACCCTAGTGCATGTTAGCCATACGAACCAGAGGTATCAAGGAATGAGGAAATGCCCCGACCCTATGTCAATCCAAGATACAAATAGATATCAATAGTGTAAACCATGCATATGGTAATCAAGACCAAACCTCACGCCAACAAATGTGAGTTTTTAGTATCGGTTCTTTGGGACCTCAACCTTCAGGCTTAGCAACATAACCCCTATTAAGCTTAATTAAAACAAGTTTCACATAGCCTATTCATTGAACCAAGGAATTATCCATTAAGGCACGCCATAGGTATTGTCATACCCTTATGCTTGCAAGCTTATAATTATGTCATTACAATTCCATTAACATGGAGGAAGGCCTCAACCCCCGAGCTTCTAATTTTAAAATTAAGACATGGCCAACAAGGCCTTCAAAATCCATATTTATCAGTTAACCATTTATGCAATTCAATAGTATAGGAAAGTAAGTTAAATAATATGACAAACTATCTTTCAAAACCAATTACACAAGTGGGTTGAGGGAACACAATTTCCATAACAAATTTTCAATCCAAAATCATCAATTTGGGGGAATACCTCGATCCCCTTTTTAATTCTCATACCCATGCACCTAATTAGTTCAAAAACCTTGATAAAGCACAAACAAATCATATAAAATCATGGAAGTTCAATTCAAGTAATATTCATTCCAAAACCCTCAAACTCATATTCATAAACCATAATTAAATCACATGGGTAACACATGCTTTCAATGAAATAAGCTTTGAGATAGAGTAACACTCCTTAGATATCAAGAACTACAGAGAGAAATCAACTCTTGGAAGCTTTAATTGCCAATTCCTCAGAAACCCTAGGTATTCTTGACTAAGGGATTTGAGAGAGAAAAGAGTATGTTTTTTATTTGATAAATGATGAAAATAGGGGGAAAGAGGAAAATGTCCAAAGTTCCCTTAATTAAAACACTAAAAATTATCGCTATTGACCAAGGTTACCTTATGACTCGTGAGGACACGCTATGACTCGTGGGGTCCTAATCATACCCTAAGAAGAAGCTTGGACCATCACACTATTTGGTCAAGAGTCACATCCTATGACTCGTGACATCACCATACGACTCATTGAGTCTAGTCGTGGTCATGACAGAGAGTTTGGCACAAAATTTGGTTTGCTTACGAGTATTACCTTACGACTCGTAATGAGTCCTTTCAAATTGTAATGATCGAATTATAACCATGGCAGAAATGAAGACAACCATCACTGGTCACCTTATAACTCAATCCCAATGACCCATAAGGAGACCTTAAGACTCATTTGGTGAGTCCTAGTCAGAGCGGTGAGCTCAAAACTCAGGGATTCTTTTCAGGGCCAAAATCTGGGGTGTTACATTCTCTCCCATAGGATCATTCATCCTCGAATGATGAGATAGGGTATCCAATAGCATGATTTAACACAGAACACAACCATACTTTTATTTAACAAAGACAGAAAACAAAGATATTAAGGAATACACATACCTTAAGCACGATTATCCAAAGCAAAAAACATGAATAGATATTTGGACTTTATGTCCTCTTCATCTTCCCAAATAGCTTCTTCAACCCTATGATTCATCCACAGAACCTTCATCGAAGAGACATCCTATGTCCTCAAACGACGGACTTGCCTATCCAAAATCTTAACCGGGACTTCCTCATAAGACAAGGAATCCAAAACATCAACACTTTCCAAAGGCACAACCAAGGAAGGTTAACCAACATGTTTCTTTTACATCGAGACATGGAACACCGGATGGACAGAACCCAAACTCAAAGGCAACTTCAAATCATAATCCACATTGCCCACTTTTCTCAAGACCAAGTACGAGCCAACATAATGGGGACTGAGATTCCCTTTCTTCCCAAAACTCATCACCCCTTTCAAGGGGGACACTTTCCAGAACACCCGATCACTAATATCAAACTCTAACTCTCTACATCTTATATCCACAAAGGACTTTTGACCACTATGGGCGGTCTTAAGTTGATCCCTAATTAACCTCACTTTTTTCATGGCCTGATGAACTAAGTCAGGACCAAACAACTAACCTCACCAACTTTGAACCACCCAGTAGGAGAACAATATCTCCTACTATACAAAGTCTCAAATGGGATAATCTAAATACTAGAATGATAGTTGTTATTATACATAAACTCTATGAAAAGCAAATGATAAACCCAACTACCACCAAATTCAATCACACAAGCCCTTAGTATATCTTCCAAAGTCTAAATAGTCCTTTTCTCTTGTCCATCCTTCTAAGGATGGAAAGTGGTTCTAAGGTTCACCTTAGTTCCCAAACCTCTCTAAAATGAACACTAAAAGTGCAATGAGAATTGTGCACCTCGATCAGATATAATAAAAGCAGGTGCACCGTACAACTTGATGGTCTTCTAAATGAAAATCTTAGCATAATCCTCTACAAAAAAAACTAGTCTTCATGGGTAAGAAATGGGAAGAGTTGGTCATCCTATCCACGATGACACAAATCAAATCAAACTGACTACGGGACCGCGAAAGACCAGTAACAAAGTCCATGTTATTACTTCCCACTTCTATATAGGCAACTCAAACTCTTGAGACATACAACCAAGCCTCAAGTGATCCACTTTCACTTGTTGAGAAATAATACACTTAGCCACAAAATTAGCCACATCTCTCTTTATGTTGATCCACCAATAAATCTCTTTGAAATTATAGTACATCTTTGCCGAACCAGGATAAATAGTATACCTTGACTCATGATCTTCAGCCAAGATCCTTTCATGTAGCCCATCAACACCGGGAACACACAATCTCTCTTAGTACCTCAAGATACCATCACTACCAATCTCAAAAGCCATAACTTTCTAATGACCTACAATATCCTTAATCTCCCTTGAGTCTAACTGTGGTCAAGATAGAGAGCTTGGCACCAATAATAGTTTGACTATGAGTCATACCTTATGGCTCATAATGAGTCCTTATGAATCATAATGATCAAATTATAACCAAGGAAAAAACAAAGACAACCTTCACTAGTCACCCTACGACTCAATCCTAATAACCCATAAGGAAACCTTAAGACTTATTTGGTAAGTCGTAATCAGACCAGTGAACTTAAAACTTAGGGATTCTTTTTAGAAACAAAATATAAGGTATTATAATTTGGTGCAGAAGTTGGTTGAGTTGATTCCCCCACAATAATCTATTTTGTAAGAGGTTATTGCTAGCATGTAGGGTGAGTTAGTGACCCTTTAAACATAATATGGATGAGCTTTAATTCCCTAATGTTATTCATTTATGGGGAGATTTATTTAAGATACCACCCCAAAGCATGCGGATGTTCATAAGACTGTGCCAGTGATAAATGAGGAAAGAGATGAGTCAGATCGTACTTCAGATGATGTTATTGATAGCACAGAGATATAGGGATACTTTGATTAATTAGGCAAGACTAGATCCAAATTGATCTATAGGTAGCTACACAAACTGATAGGCAGATGACTGAAGAGGTTACACTGGTTTCCACCATGAAGAGGTCTAATTATGAGACCTATAGGTCAGCTACTGATGTTGTACTAGATCATCTCCTTTAGACACATAGAGTTGAGCTGAGAACCAATGCCCAATCAGTGGCCATATTAGTGAGCCAGTCTCTACCTCAATCTTATCCATATTCAGGGGGACCCTCACTCTTTTTCTTTACTTTATTTAGTCCTATTGCATTGAGGATAATGCATACTTTATTGTTGGGGTAGGGTATAATTTATTTGGATCTGTAATACTGGTGCTTGATTCATGTTCTGGGTTTTGGATATTTGGATACGTTTGTTTCTATTGGTTTGGTGTGTGATTCGACATTTGGATATTTATTTTTTATTTTTTATTCGGGTTGTAATATTTAGATATTGGTGATTTGGTTTTATTTATATGTTGATGTTTTGGATTCTATTTTGAGGTGCAGTGTGTGGTTTTTATCTCTTTATTATCTTATTTTGTTATTTTGGCTTAGTAGTTTTAGTTTCATGGAAAATAAATATTCATTGTAGCATGCATACACAAGAACAAAGTGTACTAGTAATAGAAAACTTTGACATATATGGTACACTTGGGTTTTTACCTAAGATGCATAATTCTTAAATCTTATTTTTATTGTGAGGTCAATTCAATCTTTTTCAAAACACGCCCATTTTTAAAAAAATTCATTGGTCTAGTTAAGCTAGTTGGTCTCTCATTTTTGTGAGAACTCTTATATCATTTTAGCTATTTGTATAATTCCTTTTATATATGCTATTAATGTGGCACAATAATTGATAAAAAGTATCTCGGTATACTATTAAGTTTCATGTGCGGGAAAGGTTTTGATTTTATCGTGCATTGAGTACACTTAGAACTTGTCTGCTTACTCCATCTTAAAAACAAGGAGTGTGCGATATTGAAGATATGATCTTAGACAATACATTGAGATCAAAACACCATTTATTGACCAAAATTACCCACCCCTTAGTAAGATGAGTAACCAATTTTGACACCTATTGAGCCTTGGAACCCATTTCTCTTAAATAGCCTTATTACAAGCCAAAACTTTTTTTTTCTCTCAAACCCCTATCTTGAATCAAACTTCCTCAAAGCATCTAGGTGAGGTTAAATACCAACTTAAGCGGCTTAGCAATTAATCGGTAATTCATTAATGCAGGGACCACTGCATCCTCTCCCAAATATCTTTGTATCATTGATAGGTGTGTATGTATATATATATGTGTATATGTGTGTATGTGTCTCTGTGTGTATGGTAGCTTATTCTTCTTTGTAAATATGTGATGTTATTAAAAGTTTTGGACGGATAGGAAGGGGAGAAATAGCTAGAATGATGCTGAAAAGATTGGTCCTAGAAATTGTGAAATGAGCTAGCCTTAGGAAATAGAGTGATTGGGGTCTCTCTTGATGCTTTATGAAGTAGAGTTACATAGCCTAAACTATCCATACCCTACCCATTATCTATACTACAAGCCAAATCTCATACCTGGATCTTCAAAATAGCATGCTTCAAGTTGGTGAGGTGGAGCTTACGAGCAAGCTTATAGTATGGTACTTGTGTCCTTGATCCTCCTTCAGAGAGTGAGAGATTCATTTTAGTCCCAAGATAAATTGATAATCATACTGTGAGAGAAGGGACTTATTTTTATGAGGGCACTTAATTGTCATTCTTGGCACTCTTGAAACACGGTTGAAGTCTACGATCACGTACTTAGCTTAGTGATATATAGCCAATGTTTGTTGGGTGTTGTTGACAATTTAAAAGTTTGATAGGAAAAGCATAGGACGTGGTTTTCTAAATCATTAGGGAAAAATATTTTCTCAAATAAGGTATGTGCCTAAGCTCCCAACTTATACTACTTGTAGAAATTGATGTTTTATTATGGGTGATCATTTTACTCGAGGACAAGCAAAGATTTGAGTTGGAAGTGTTGATGAGTCAGAAAAATGCGACTTTTTTCCCATAAAAATACGACGAAAAGCATGTCCTCAATTCTAAATTAGAACACTTCTAATGTTGATTTGGTTTAATCATAGGGTGAAGGCCTTAAAGTCATCAAAATAGCACAAAAGGGGCAAAAAAAAGACCAAAAGATGAAAGATTGAAGCAAGAAATTGCACAAGAGCATGAAAAGTCACATTGATGCATCATCAAAGTGAATGGAAGATCACAAATCATGACTCTCCATCACAAATTTTCCTCAAAATGGGCTAATGAAATTTGAATAAAATAGCGATGCAAGAAAAATTTTGGTGCATCATTGCATCAATCGACACATCGGGCTGTGCATCGACAAAAAGAACAGAAACCACCCCAAAGAGTCAAACATTATGAAAAATTAGAGAGCCTCATGCAAATTATACCATTGTCAATCCACTTGACGATGGATCTTGTCAAACCGATGCATCAAGATGTGGCATTATCATAATTGAGTGGCCCATTTTCCCTAATGCTAGATAAGTTTTTTGGTCTTTGAAAATCTAAAATATCATTAGTGTTGGAGATTCTAAGCTTGTATTTGATATTCCATTATGAGAATTTAGCTCTTAAAGCTGTAGATTTGGAATTATTTTCTTAAATTAAACTGAGTCTATGGCTTATATGGAGGAAAATTTTGGTATCTCTTTCTTGCTTAGTCATAAGTAGCTAAATTTCTATACTTGGGGTCATGTATATGTGAGTATTAATTATTGTGTGAGTAGTGTTGTTTTCTCTATTGTTTGATTGTTTATTATTATTTTAGCCAAATCTTTAGGTATTAATCTATAGGTTGGAGTTACAAACTTAATCAATCCTTGGATCTCTTACTTTGCTTGAGAGAGAAAGCAAGAGAGATAAGTTTGGCTAACAAACCTTGAGTTTCTAACTCATGTGGTAGTGATGCTAGAAATAGATAAACGACTTTGAGGTAATAGGTTGTTTGGTGTTGTTCACTTATAGGTGTTCAAAAGAAACACATACGAGATTTGATAATAGATCAAAATATTATTGGTGATTCTTAAACCTAGCCTAGTTATAATCACTTTCAAATCTAGAGATGTCACCACTCACCCATGCATGAAATCAACCCTATGGAAGCATGACCCCAAGTACACTCAACTTTGTTAATTACAAGTCTTAACAAACTCCATTAGTAATCTTGTTTACAAATTATTTAAGCAATCTGAAGTTGTTACTAAAACCCCCAAATTTGTTTTCTCGCATTATTTTCGTTACATTACGCGTAACTCATAGTTTATAACAGTCAGAGTGAAACTCATTCTCGTTCCTTGAGGAATCGACCCCGACTCTTGTTGGGTAAAAATACTTGACAACGTCCGTTGCACCTATTTAAGAGTGTAGTCTGAGCATTATCAAAATCTTATCTCTCCTAGTAAACGTACACATCCATCGTATCATCTGCATCTCTGGAACTTTCATCTTTTCAATGTAAGAGTTGTTTACTATCCAGCACTCCACCCCATGCAACAAAGCAGATCTAACCACAATTTTGTAAAACTTGCCTTTAATTTGAGGAGGTACCTTCTTATCACATAAGACTCTAGACACGAGCCTCCATTTCACGCCCTAAGCCGAGGCCCTGGCTGCGACGGGCATCCCGAATCACGAAGGCTCGAGAGACCCCTTAGCCAGCCTACTAGTGATATTGTCCGCTCTGGGCCTAGACCTTCACAACTTTAAAATGTGTCACTAGATAGCAAGGCTTGCTTACTTATATATACCCAACATCCTTGTTGTGTTTTGTCGATGTAGGACTCCTTATCCTAAGTTGGATGTTATATACACCCCTCTTTTGGACTCAGCGTCCCCGCTGAGGTTTGCCTCACCGAATGGGATTTATCTAGACTCAGGATTGAGGTTTTCCCCATCTTATCGAGATTTTTCTAAACTCGGTTTAAACTCTAGCCCACACCGACAAGGATGACACAGGAGCGGCTCTGATACCATTCTTATCACGCCCCGAGCCGAGGCCCTGGCTGCAATGGGCATCCCAAACCACGAAGGCCCAAGAGACCCTTTAGCCCAGCCCACTAGTGATATTGTACGCTATGGGCGTAGACCCTCATGGCTTTAAAATGCTTCACTAGAGAGTAAGGCTTGCTTACTTATATATACTCAGCACCCCTCCTGTGCTTTACCGATGGGGACTCCTTATCTTAAGTTGGGGTGTTACACTCCATTTCATCCACCTTGCACCAATATGGTGAGCGATATCTTCATGGATCTCTCTATTTCTATGAATTATAGACCCAAGATACTTGAAACTATCCTTTTTCTGTATAGCCTGATTATTAAGCTTCACTGCCACATCAGCCCCCTGCATCCCCTCACTAAACTTGCATTCCAAATATTTTATCTTGGTTTTGCTCAACTTAAATCTTTTAGACTCCACGTTTTGTCTTCAAACTTCTAACTTAGCGTTAACTCCTCGACACATCTTGTTAATTGAACTACATTATCTACAAAATACATACACCATGGCACCTCGCCTTGAATTTGATGTGTCAAAACATCCATCATCAAAGCAAATAAAAAAGGACTAAGACTCTATCCTTGGTGCAACCCCATCAAAATAGAAAAGTTCTCTGAGTCCCATCCACAGTTCTTACACAAGTCTTGGCATTGTCACACAAGTCCTTAATTGACTTAATGTACATTATAGGTACACCTTTAGCCTCTAAGCACCTCCAAAGACCTCTTTGGGGACTCATATGCCTTTTCCAAGTCGACGAATACCATATGAAACCATATGAAAGTCCTTTTTTTCTCACTATACTGCTCCACCAGTCTCCTCACAAAATGAATCGCTTCAATAGTTGAGCGTCCTGGCATGAATCCAAACTGATTATCAGAAATATTCACGATCCTCCTCAAGCTCAACTCAACTACTATCTCTCAAACCTTCATAATGTGGCTTAACAACTTGACACCCCTATAGTTGTTGCAATTCTAAATGTTGCCCTTGTTCTTAAACAATGAAATCATCGTACTCCATCTCTATGCTTCGAGCATCTTCGACGTCTTGAAAATAACGTTGAACAGCTCTATCACCACTCCCACTCATTTTACCCCTATAAACTACAACAAAACAATGGAATACTCAATATAGCACAACAATATGATTAATCCAAACCTCTATACAAAAGATTATCAAAGTCCGTCCACACATCCATCTACCCTGTATTAAGCAGGAAAAAAATAACAAGTAATAACATAACAGAAACTACAACTAAATAATATAAAATCGAAATATTAGAATAATACTATTAAATAATACATTTTTTAATAGTAGAGAAATTTTTTTCATAAAATAACCTCGTTAAATTATATTTCATTTTTGAATCATCTTTTATGTTTTTTAAAAAATATATGTTTAAACTTTAAATTTTTATTGTAAAAACTATGGTCAAACACAATTTCAACTTCAACTCCTACTCTAACTCCAACTTTGAAATTCAAATAAAGAAATTTGTTTTTTGGTTTTCATGGCCAAAACACCTGCTTAATTACACTATAGCCGCAAAAGAATCTACAGAGTCGATAAATATAACTTAACCCTATTACTTAAAAGACATCGATTCTTCATTCTGCGAGGTAGCATGCATCATTTCTTTGGATTCCCTGCTACAGTGGCTGTAACAAATTGTCCATTTTGCTATTTGTTGTACCATACACAATATTTGAAGTACTATTCATATATGTGGCTTCATTTTCCTAAAGAATTCAACAGTGGTAGCACTAGATGATCACTCCTCCATCACTTAACAACATCTCTGGAGGGTTGAAGCAACATGATCACCTTTGTCATCGAATCTTATTGGAGGTGATACGCCGATGTCACACTGAAGAACCGCAAGATGTTAGTGATCTTGCATTCTGTATTCTTGAATTTGAACCCCATTCTATGGCTTCTGCGACTTCTTGTTTGCACTCTTCTATAGATATTATTCTGTCTTCAGTTGACATTTGCATTGGGGGTGGTGCTTGAGTTGGAGAAGCGAGTGGTGAAGCCAATTCTGTGTCAGGTGCTGAAAGGGTACTGAGTGCAGTGACCACATCACTGATCAGAGGACGTACAACTGCATCATCTTGCAGACACATAGAAGCAATAGCAACTGCTTGGCTGAAACTTTTCTTTGGGAAATTTGCTTCAAGAAGTGGATCAGCCAGTTCACTGTGTCTCCTTGTGTTTTTGAATATCGGTTCAGCCTGGAAGAAGTATAAGGAACATATCTTTTTGCTTAAGCACAGAGGAGAACAACACTACATGATTTAAGTAAATCAACAACCCGTTTAATCTAGAAGTAAATGGAACATCAGCCATCAAGAGGGAAAAGAAATATTACAAACTAGGTTATCTATGTCATTCAGTTATCAGTCATTATCAATACCAGTGGGCGGGGCACATGCAATCAATTGAATCCCATCGGATAGTTATACCGCGTAAATAGGGTAAAATAAACTTTTATGCAACATAAGATAGGTACCGGTTCAAGGTGTGGCATTTTTTTTTAATTCCCTTGTTAGAATTTTTGGCTCCGCCACTGATCAATAATATTTGGATTTCTCTCCATCTTGCATATCATCTGTAATGCCTTAAGCTCATATTTTGAAACAGTTAATAATTGAACGAACACACTTTCAAGATTGACATTTGCATTTCATGTGATTTCTTTCTTATGGATGCAGCGAACGATTTCAATGAGCACTTTCAGAGCATATAACTTTCCCAAGAACAGAATATATAGGAACGTGTACAAAAGCAGTCAGTAAGCCAAAAATTTCAGCAATTCTTGTTCCATTTTTTAATTTTATGGCAGAACTTTCTTGTAATGTCCCTGAAGCATTTTAGATATGAAAGAAGTAGAGACTTTTGTAGTCTGGCAAAGTAAGCCGTGGAATGCCAAATTACTGCACAGAAGCACTGTTGGTACTGAATCCTTTTATATCTTATGGTGGATGTTTCAGCAACGAAAATTTTTATCATGAAAATGATCATTTAGGTCAAAGTAGAAACGAAGGATAAATGTTTTACTTACCCACATAACTAAATTCTGTTGATGCCCATGTCTCGTGATATCAACTACTCTCTTTCCCGTAATTAGCTCCAATAAAACTACACCAAAGCTATAGACATCGGACTTGATTGTTAGTTTGCCAGTTTGTTGGTACTCAGGAGCACAATAACCGTATGTTCCCATGACTCTTGAAGATACATGGGTGTTCTCCCCTGTAGGTCCAACCTTCGCTAACCCGAAGTCTGACAATTTCACATTAAATTCATTATCCAGCAAGATGTTGGAGGACTTCAAGTCACGGTAAATAACTGGCGGATTGGCTTTATGATGTAAATATTCGAGTCCTTTTGCAGCATGTAATGCTATTTTCATCCTTGTGAACCAATCTAGTGGAATTTTATTTGGTTCAAGATCTGAAGTAAAACATATATATGATTCTCCATTAGTTTGATAATATACAATATGTTGCTTCAGTAAACAAAGCTAACAAACAGCTAGTATACAGGAAATGTGATGCTATGATGCCAGTTTATTACTCAAAACGTTCCTTTAGAATTGTGGAGGATAAAGAATTGTTCTTGATTTTGTCATACAATTAAGAGTATTATTTCCACTTCTGCACTAAGAAGGTGCTTGTTGGCAGTAGAATATGTTTTCAGGTTTTTCCAACACCGAATTCAGCGTTATATCTAAGGAAGGGGAATAGTTAAAAAATTATAAAGATATATTTTTACTCAAGTCTAGGAACAGACTGTGGCAGAAATGCAAGGTAAGTCTGCGTACAATACACCCTTATAGTCGGACCCTCCTCAGACCCTGCGCATAGCAGGAACTTTAGTACACCAAGCTGGCCTTATTTTTACAGATATATTTTTAATATCACAATAACAAATTTCAAATACAGATAGAGACGAGTAATAAAACTAAGGAAAAAATAAATACCAAACAGATGATCTTCCAATGATCCCAATGGCATGTACTCATAAACAAGAAGTCTCTGATCTCCATCAGCACAATATCCAATTAGATTTACAAGATTTGAATGGTGCAGAAGGCTCAACATCAACACCTCCACAAGAAATTCTCGGTTTCCTTGCAGACCATTGCGGTCAAGCTGTTTCACTGCTACAGTCTGGACAAAATTAAGTGATGATTAGTACAATTTCAGGGCAAGATGTTATGTACAGAAACAATAGCAGAATTTCCAACTCTTGAAGCACCTGGCCAGTTTTATTCAGGCGGCCCTTGTAAACACGTCCAAATCCACCTTCTCCAATCAAACATTCTGATCGGAAGTTCTTTGTAGCTGTTGCCAGTTCCCTGAAGGTGAAAGTTTGAGCTGCAATGTTGTTCTGACCGTCGCCTTTGTTAGAAGACTTTTGGTGTGTAGCTTCTGCTGGCATCTTTATAATATTTTCTGCAGACAAATTTAGAAGATTTATGTATTAGGAAAGCAAAAGCTAATTTAAAACTCTAAAGTACCAGAGAGTCACTTATGTATTTTAGGTCCACAACAATCTCCTCTGTTTTAATATTCTATTTTATTGTTGTAAAAGTTGGTTTCAAGAAACCCATGTTGTTTTGTGGTAACCGTACATTCCCCCATAATGTGCTGAAAAACAGCCTCCTGACTTGGGTTTAGTAGCAAGAGCCCAACCTTTGATGTGTGAGTTAACTGCGGTTCGAATCATTTATTTAGCTAAGGACTTGATCTTGAGCGGAGAAGGATAGAGGAACGGGCTCATTTATGCAATAAGTTTAGGATAATGTTGGAAACTTATGATTATAATTTTTAAAAGGAGAAAGGACACAAATAGCATTGTGGCTGAAACTATTAAAATGGAAATGATCATTGAATTTTAATACCATTTTCAAGCTATTTGCCGATAATTTTATACAATATTGATACAAATTTGATGAATATCTTACACAGATATATATTCTATACAATAAAAATATAATTTCCATAGATCTTACACATACATATTTTATACAACTAGTTTAACCGCACGTACCTTACACGTGTGACGTTTGATTATCTAAAATTAAATGATTTTATCGATTATAGAGATTTTTAATGAAGTGTAAAATTTAAATCACTTTTTAAAGATTCTTCACACTTTAATATAATAATGCAAACACAAACATATATTTTAGTGTAAGCACATATATATTTTACCACCAGAAGTTTCAAGTGGTTGATGGATCATCATTTTTGTGTTTTTCATGCAGTATCTCTTTCTATTATTGCCAGAAGCTAAGAGAGACATAGTACTTTGAACCATATCTGTGGTACGTTTATATTTTTTTCCTCTATTTAAAATATTTTCTTATTTTTAAAGTCAAATCCTTACAAAATCATTGATTACATTCTTATTACGTACTTAAACAACAACAACAACATATCCAGTGTATTCCCACCTAGTGGGGTGTGGGGAGGGTAGAGTGTACGCAGACCATACCACTACCTCAAGAGAAGTAGAGAGGCTGTTTTCGATAGACCACCAGCTTAGGACCAATAACAGTATAATAAATACAAAAAGTAAGCGGATACAAACTAGTGTGGTACACAAAATAAACTAACAGTATAACAAACACAAACGATAAGTGCATAATAAACTAGTATGGGATGCAAATAACCCAACACCACTAACCCCAAGAACTACAGCTCCATCACTACGAACCAGAAACTCCAAACCCAAAGGAGCACTCCCCTATTACTACCGCCGCGCTCCCACCCCTTAACCTTCTACCCTAATTCGCGTCCTCCACACCTTCCTATCAAGGATCATGTCCTCTGTAAGCTGTAATTGCTCCATATCATGCCTAATCACCTCCCTCTAATATTTCTTCGGTCTACCTCTAGCCCGCTTAAAACCATCCATAACCAGAGTCTCACACCTCCACACTGGAGCATCAGGGCCCCTCCTTATCATACTTAAAACTTAAAACTTTTAAAAATTTAGAATTTGATAAATTTTTCTTATTCAACATTTTTATATTTATTTCTAGATTTTTCAAATTTTCTTAAAATCAAATTTAGTTAATTTAGAATTTTTAAGCTAATAGAAAAAGTATTACTTTTCATTAATTCTGATGACTTCTATCAAATTACATTTTGTAGCATATGTATTTATATTTTCATAGCAACAGTTTGCAAAAATATAAAATACATATCGATCATAAGGGCAGTAAAAATCATATGTATTTATATTTTTGTAGCAACAGTTTGCAAAAATACAAAATACAACTTGCTATACTATGTAATTATAAAACTGTTGCTATGAAACTCATAATTAAGAGGATAAGTATGTTATTTCTGAATTTTGTCTTTAGGAAAGAGCCATGAAATAAAAATGATTTACTGGTCATTCCATGTCCAATGGCCCAAACGTGGGCCAATTATTTTTGAGATGCATTAGCCCGTGTTATTTTCTCTTTTCAAAACACAAGAAAGAAAACAAAAGAGCTACATTAATTAAAGGGGAAAGGACAGAAACGGCACTTCAAATTAAACTATTTTCATCAAAATGGCCATAGAATTTAAATTTCACTTTCTAGCCATTCAATTTACTGGCTTGTTTTATACCGTTTCTACACACCTTCTATATAGTTTTTATATAAATTTTATACATATAAATATTACATACGAAAATTATATAGTTTTGATACACAATTTATATAATAACTGTATTTTATAATAACTGTATTTTTTTACACGTTTTATACAACAATTATATAATTTTCATACAATTTCTATATAATTTTTTATATATATTTTATACATATACATATTTGATAGAACTACACAATTTCTATACATATATCTTATATAGATACATATTTTATTTAACAATTATATCATTTTTATATAATTTAATTATTATTTTTAAACAATAAAAAAAAAGTAGAATATTTGATCAGTTAAAAAATTTATAGAAAAAAAAATTAAAATATTTTAAAAGGTCCGAATTGCCCAAGTTGAATACTGTATCAGTATTATATATAGACTGTATCATTATTGTATATGGACTGTATACGAACTACTTAAACCAAAATGACCCAAATTAGAAAATAACTATAAAGTGGAAATAGTACATCCGACTGACTACTTTTTAGAAAGTTTTCAAACTTAGAGCTATTTGCTTTAAAAGTGCTATAGAGTATATTTTCCTTAATTAAACTCATAATGCCATTACTAAAAATTACACAAATACACAATTATGTTTTAAATATTATAAAAAATCTCAACTCCCTAAACATATTACAAAAATCCCAATATATACACAGAATGTTATGTATATGTTGGCTATGTTATGTATATTAATAGGAAGAGCAAAAAAATTTTAAAAATAGAAGAGAGTATAATTACTTCAAAAAGGTTGGTATTTATGTTATTTTTATACTTAATATTGGGTTGAACTAACCCAATGATACACTTATGATGTGTTATTATCCGTTTTGGGCCAAGCCCACAAAATTTTTCCCAAACTACTACTTATATGTAGCTTCCCCGTTTTTTCTTAGTTTGCACACCAACAACAAAGTCATCATTTTTTTTGGAACATTTGAAGAAAAATTATTCTGTAACAAGCTTACCAGATGGAGGTTGTGGATGAGAATGCAGGTCCTGCTGTGCCCTTGGCCTGGATAATGAATGTGGACGTTGTTGTTGTGGCGGGAGGGTTTCTCTATGATGAACAACAGGAGATGTTTCTTTGCTTTTGCTATATATTCTTTTGAATGCCTTCTTTTCTTGCGACGAAAAACATGAAAAACATCCCATGGTTTTTTTATAATTTCTTAACACAAATTCTACAATCTAGAAATTCTAGTTTAGGCAATTCTCAAACCGCTACTTGTCTTCTAATTTTGATTTCAAAATCTATCAAACGTTGATAGCATCGAAAAGAATGAGAGCGAGCGAGAGTGTGTAAACACCTTTATGAATTTCGTTGATGTGTGAATGTATATAAAGATAGCTATATATGGCTAAAGAGAAATAAGGCTGTCTAAACAGGGAAAACCTAGATATACTGTTTGGGTAATTAGGAAGGAGCTATTTTTAGAAGGAGGGAGAAATGTTGGAAGTTAGTTTTCCATTGAACTTCCCGCAAAATATGGTGGACACATTTTTGTAGGGATGATTTGAAGGGATATTTGGTGAAAAGTGCCCAAAAGAAACAAACTTGAGAACCAATGTGGCACGGACGTAAAGTTTGATTTGTCGTGTTAATATTATTCTATTATTTTTAGCTTTCTTTCATTTGGTGGCATACTTGGTTAAAGTAGCAAGTGTCATTTGGTAGAATGTATAAGAATAATGTAAAATATGATGGTGTATTAATAATATTTGTATTAGTAATGTTGGTACTAGTTATACTCGCATTATTCTTTATATATTGTCTAGTTTGATGTGTTAGAAATAATATTTCTTATATAATTTTCATAAAAAATTTATTAATTTATAAAAATACCCTCCTTTATCAGTCAAAATGTTAAGTAGAAAATGAAAATCTAGCTAGATGAGAAATATGAACAACGCGACCCAACAATAACAATATCATAAAGTGTAAATAACAAAACAAAGCAAGAATAGGGTGTAGAAATTCCTTTCGAGAGACATGAACAGGTGTAGAGAATACACCAACTAGCAATTTTGCATTGATATAATTGTTGATTTTTATATAGAAAAAATTATACCCAAATTGTGAATAGGAGTAGAAAAAAAATATCAATGATTAAAGAGATAGGTTGGATAGAAGTGTTAATCTATTGAAGAAAAGCAAACAATGAATGATTGATTAACCGGAAAGAAGAAGAACACGGGAGAAAAGAATTGTTGCTTTTTCATGGAAAAGAATAGAGCAAAGAGGCAGCAAAGTATGGATGAGATAGGATTTGAGGGTAATTTTGTCATTAACTAAATTAATGCATGTATTGAAATCTTTTGCATTAGTAATATATAGAAAAATGATGGTATAACTAATACATAGTTTAATACATAATAGAGTGTATAACTAGTGTAAGTATTACTTATACACAAGCTAAAAAAATGGTACCAAACAAGATGTTAACAATACACAACTAATACATACATTATTTTTTCTAATACACTACCAAATATCACCTTAATGTATTGTTTGATGGGTTGTATAAGTAAGAGCATAACTTTTTGATGGACCTTAAAGTTGTCTCAATAAGTCGAAGAATACACATTCCAACTAAAAGCCCTTAAACACTTAGGGGTCGTTTGGTAGGGAAATATCACCTTAATGTATTGTTTGATGGGTTGTATAAGTAAGAGCATAACTTTTTGATGGACCTTAAAGTTGTCTCAATAAGTCGAAGAATACACATTCCAACTAAAAGCGCCTTAAACACTTAGGGGTCGTTTGATAGGGTGTATAAGAATAATGCAAAATATGATGTGTTAGTAATGCTTGTATTAGTAATACTTGTGTTAGCTATGCTTACAGTAGTTATACTTGTATTTTTTTTATGCAGTATTTGGTTTGATGTATTAAAAATAATATGAATTAAATAATTCTTTTAACAAGAAATTTACAAAAATATCCTCCACATATATGTTGGAAAGGATGTGAATTTTTTCTTGAGGAATAATAGTGTATTTAATCATGTTACTATATGTATCGGATCCATTACATTGCTACTACCATGGATTTTGAAGTATTAGTAATACACACCTTAATACATAATAGAGTGTATAGCTAATGCAAGCATTAGATACATAGGGTGCAAAAGTATACCAAACAAGATATACACATTAAACTAATGTATGCATTAATTTTCCAATACACTCTACCAAACGACCCTTAGAAATTCCTTTCCTCCTATTTTAAGTGTATCCTATAACATTCACTACTAGAAGCTCATGTATGTTGTAGGTTCCGAAAAATAGCTTTTGCTACTCCCCAAAGCACTTATTTTCTCCCAAAAGCTAGATCAAACATTTCACTTTTTAGAAAAAAATACGCACTTTTAAAGACAAATAAGCTTTGATCAATTAGGCTAAATAGTAATTCCATTGTGCATAACCAAAGGAAATGTTGCACCTTGAAATATCTTTTCTTGTTGCAAAAACTTTAATGCCTCAGCAATTACATAAAGGGGCAACAAAAATGTGTCTACGAATTTCCTTTTACTGAGGTTGTGTGAAAACGCGGCTAAGACCAAGCTCTCCATCAGCTTAACCTTTTCTTCTCCAACTCACTCTCACGTCGTACGCTTCATACCACATCCAGCTGCTGCATAAACATTAGATAGCGCAACAAAAGCAGTAGAAATCTGTTTCTCCTTTTCCATCATTTTTTCAGCTACCTTCTTTCCAATTTCTACAATTTCAAACAACTGACAGCCCCCTATAAGTGCAGCCCAAATGGCACCAGTAGAGCACCCATCACTTAGATGGTTATCTTCGATTCCCTCCACCAAATGCCATGCTTCCCCAAGCCTTCCATTACGCCCCAATAAATCAATTACACATGTAAAACGTTTTCTTTGGGCGTCAAACCATATCGCTTCCTCATTTGCATAAAATATTGCATTCCATCATCTACCAAACGAATAATGACTGCAAGCAGTTAATACTGCAGTAAATGTCACTTCATTGGGATTAATTCCCATGTTTACCATTCGCTGAAAAAGTTTAAGGACTTGGAAGGCAAATCCATGAACAACAAATCCCATGATTGCAGAACTCCACAACAACAACAAACCTAGTGTATTCCCACATAGCATAGCGGGTTCTGGGAGGGTAAAATATACGCAGTCTATACCACTACCTCCGAAGAAGTAGAGATGTTGTTTCTGATAGATCCCCGGCTCAAAACAAAGGACAGTAAACAAAGTCGTAATAAAACATGAAACAAGATGGAATAACAGAAATAAGACACTCACAAAGTAATATTATACACTAACAAACCAAAGGCACCCACCACACCCAAATCCTCCTAACTAGAAGCTCCAACCTATGTACACAACCCTAAGACTACTAGCCCGGTGATAACGGAACCAACCCCCAATACAGAAATAAGACACATCACAAGAGAAACTGAGAGCTCAACAAGAACACTCTCTCGGCAGTAGCAAAAACACAAGAGGACCGAGAACACCAAGGGGATCACAAGGTGTATTTCTACACCAAAACAGTAGCGATAACACGTGATGAACACAATATAATAAGAACAACAACAAGAGATAACAACAACCCACAGTTTTCACTAGAACAAAAACAAACAATTACAAGAATGAAAGGAATAGGAAGTGAGACATCAACTCTCACAAGAACTAAGAACCTAAGTGTATGTGACACACTAAGACCCTTAATACTTGTAATAGGCAACACCAACACTCTTACAATGACACAAGAGGGCGTGAACCACTCAAGCGCCAAGGTTTCTAACAATGTTTGGCAATACTAGCGATTCCACCCTAGCATCACCCTCTTTTCGGATTTGGTGGCTTTTCCAAGACCTAAACTAAGGTGGTACACTCCTCACACTAGAGAGAGTTTGGTTCAAGTGTTACAACTTTCAATATCAATAAACAACTAAAGAAATAAAAACCTAATACTAGCCTATTTATAGACTTATTACAACATAAGTGAAATGTCCAAAAAGCCCTTAATGAAGGGAAGACAAAAGGCGCCTATGGAGTGTAGTCCAAGTGTAGTGTATGGACGGTTTTTGGTGCATAATTAAGTCCTCTTTGTCTCTTCAATTGCACACACCAAGTCTCGGGTCCAACGCGTACTCTTATAAGCCCATATCCATGATTATTCTTATATCACCCGGCTACACCAAAGCATTCCTAACTACTGGCTACGACTCACCCACACACACTATCCCTCTAACCTAATTCACATTCTCCACACCTTCCTATCTAGGGTCATGTTCTCAGTAAGCTGTAATTGCTCTATGTCACGTCTAATCACCTCTCTCTTAGTATTTCTTCGGTCTACCTTTACCCCGCCTGACACCATCCAAAGCTAACCTCTCACACCTACGAATTGGGGCATCTATGCCCCTCCTCATCATATGCTCAAACTATCTCAACCTTATTTCCCGCATCTTGTCCTCTACCGAAGTCACTCCCTCCTTCTCTCGAATAGTCTCATTCCTAATTCTATCTCCCCTAGTAAGAACCACATATCCAACGCAACATCCTCATTTCTACCAACTTCAACTTTTGAATATGAGAGTTCTTGATAGCAAACAATCCGCTCCATATAATATGGCCGAATGGACTGTCACTCTGTAGAATTTACCTTTAAGCTTGGGAGATATCTTATCACACAAAACTCCTACCTCAATACCTTCCTATCTACAGGCGAGCCTTCATTTCATCCATCCTACCCAATACGTGAGAGACATCCTCATCAATCTCTTCATTCCTCTGAATCATAGACCCAAGATACTTAAAACTATCCCTCTTACAAACAACCTGGGAATCCATCCTCGCCACCACCTCGTTCTCCTGCCTCAAGACATTAAACTTGCATTTCATGTACTCCATCTTGCTCCTACTTAACCAGAACCCTTTAGACTCCAAGGTTTGTCTCCAGAACTCTAATTTATCATTCACCCCACCCTCTCCCACCCTCTCTCTCCTCCCGCGTCTCATCAATCAAAAACTACACCATCCATAAATAGCATACACCAAGGCACCTCTCCTTGAATATGCTGCGTCAACACGATTGTAGAAGTTTATGAAACAATATTTTTCTCTTTCATTGCATCAAAAGGTCAGAGTGTGTAACCCAAGTAACCTGATTATAAATACATGTCAACTAAAGTTGTACCAACAGCCATATTGCCATCTGCATCTCGTAACGCTCTAATGATTTTTGTATGTATTTACTTTCCTTTGTCCAAATCTGTTAGATGGGAACATGCTTCAAGAGCCACTATAAAAGTCAAGCAGTTTCCTTCTATCCTAGATCCTTCTTCTCCAGAATACATCTTAGCCAATAAATTTAAGCCTTCTTCGGGTAAGTCCTTTTGCACATACCCTGTCATCATGCTAGTCCACAAAATAATAGTTTTCTCGGGCATATCCTCAAAAAGTACCTTCGCATCTTCAATAAGTCCATTGTTAATATAACCAGACAACATTGAATTCCACATTGGAACATGTCGGTCAGGTAGCCAACTTTCAAAAACTTTTTGCGCTCAACCATTATCACTACACTTGTTGTACATGTCTATGAGTGTACTTCCAATAATCGTTCTGCTCTATTTTAATAAACAAGTAGTGTTATATGAATCCACCAAAGTGATAATGAGGCCATGGAGTTGCTTCCCAGCATCAAGCAAATGCAACTTGTCACAAGTAGATAACAAAGGCACGAAAATAGTTTGATCCGTAACTAAAATTTCAACAGCATTCTCCATACACAAAATGTACTCAAAGCATCAACATACATATGATTAAATACATAACCCCGTATCTTTACATGCTTGAAAACAAGGACACTCTCTGATCCGACAAAAACTTTCTCTACTACAATAGAAATACATGTTCGCAAGTGAATTTCTACAACTTGACTCTAACCCACTAACAAATGCATAACCATGAACTTGCATGCCCAAAAGTAAATCTTGCACATAGCCACAGACAGATAAAATGGTGGCAACGCTGTACTCATCAGGTACGTAGATTTCTCTGCATTTCATTCGATAAAATAACTCTAACCTTGACATTCCTATCCATTCTGAACATATCTAGAAATAACAGCATTCCAAGTCACCAAATTTCTACTTGGCATTTCATCAAACAGCATCCGAGTACATTTCATGACCCCACATTTCGAATACAAATCCAAAAAGGAAGTCTCAACAGTGATATTTCTCGGCAGAAATCCAGATTTTATTATGTGGGCATGCAAGTTTTGTCCCAAATTGAGGTGCTGTGGAGCGAAAGCAATGGCGCGAGCAATAGTTGTGAAGACAAACTGATTAGGCCGAGCATCAGGGTTGGATTAAAATTATTGAAGCATGCGGAAGAAGAGGTGAACGATATTGTGGGGTTGATTGGAGCGAGAATAGGCTGAGATGAGAGAAGTCCATAAGGGTGTGTCTTTGATAGGCAATTGGACGAACACCTTGTGGGCAATGCTAAGGGAGTTGGAGGAAACATAACCAGCAGTGAGATTAGTAGCGTGAACAGGAGAAGTGTCACGACCGAGCTTGATAAACAAAGCAAGTTTACTCATTCATGCGTGCGTCTTCAAATATGGAAGTATTTGGCAATTTGGGAACTCAGAGCGATAAACCAAGGGAATGGATATTTGCCAATCCAAATTCTCATGTCTATGTTGGATGTATGGATGAATGGCTAAATAACAAACAACGAGAAACTCTTTTCTTGATCTCGTCCAACTCTAGCGAGAGATTTCCAAGTAAGAACCCCACAAGATCATGTATGGTTGGATGGTTTTGTTTTAGGCCAAACAAATAAATCAGCTACAAAGTACAAACAAACATGTCATTTTGACACATTTTTGCATCAGTCCTGTTGTGTGGGGTGCATTGTTTAAAGGGCCAACTCATTTTAAATCGTCATAGCGTATACACCAATAATTTTATTTATTTTTTAAAAAATAACCCAAAATCATTTTCCATGATCTTTTTGCAGCCATGAAGTCGCTGGAATCTCTTTTCGCCCGAGTTTTATGAACATATATGAGCCTCAATTTTGAAATTGTTGTTTTTTCAAAAGGAAATTTGCACAAAAGTGATCATTTTATCTATGTTTTTTTTTTAGTTTTCAAGATAGTCGGTAGCCGTGAGACTAATCCTTTGTTCCGCTGTCAGTGCACTAAGCGATAGGGAATCGAACTCCCGACCTCTTGTTTAAGGGACTTGTCGCTAAATCACCATGCCAACTCTAGTGGTTATCATTTTATCTATGTTTCTACCAGCAAATTCAATATTTACAATGAGTTCCGACCCTTTTTGCAGCTATGGCGTTGTCGGAGTCTCTTCTGCTTGAGCTTTATTGACATATCTTAGCCTTAATTTTTTAGAAAATTAAAAAATTAATTAACAAAAGAAAACATGGTACTAACTTTTAAAATGGACTAAAATAAGGCAGTCACGCGTCCAAAAGTGAATACTCACTTTGTCATGTCAGCGAAAAGTGTCAAAGTGACATAGTTTATGGCTACTTTAGGTCCTTAAAAAGAACAACATCCACTTTAGGTGTCAAAGCAAAATATCGTGTCAAGTTAAGGGGCTTATCAACGTGTTTATAATGTATCATATTTTACTGTATTATATTATTTCATATTATATTATTTTAATAAATAAAATATTTGAATAGACTGTATCATCAAGTTATTACATAATCTTAGCATTAATAATTTAAGAGGAAAACATAAAATCTTTCAACTCTTGCCCTCTAAACTTATTTAACACTTCACCTACAATTATTTATCCCCAACTTTTTTTTGAAGCCAATAAGTACCATTTTAAAAATATAATACTAGTCCTACAATGAAATGTTTATTACATTCGTGCCACATCTCTATTACATCAGAGCCACATACAATTTTTTTTTAAAAAAAATTATTAAATATGTTTTATTTCGCCTAAAAAAATATTGTTTGAACTCTTTGTCTATCATTAAAAATCTCTACTTTAGACAAACTCATTTTTTCATTATTTTTCAAATATTTAATAGTTAAAAGTTCATTAAATATTTATAGTAAGTCTTTCCTTATTAAAAGTTAAAGATAACTAATTCTATTTTTTCTAATATTTTATAGTTAAAAACTAATTAAACATATATGACAGTTTTTTAAAAAAATATTCATGTGGCATGCTTCTCCTTTTCTTGAATTATATATATACTAGATGTGGAAGCCCGTGCAAGCACGGGCCCAACGATATTGCAAGGGAGACGTTGCATAGTAAAACAATTAACATGGAAGTTTTGTATATTAAGGTGTGATTGTTACATCAAAGCGCAAAAGCAAGCTATTAACATATAGGTTTTATATGTTAAAGTGTGATTATTATATAAAAACACAAAAACTTTGTTTATGCAGCCTGACTGTGTGATGCTGATATAGCCAACCAAAATTCCTTTGTACATGTCATACCATGTGACGAAGCTGGTAAAGGCCACCAAAATGTAGTTGTAGAGTGAGCTGTGACAGAAAATTCAAAGAATAAGAGGAGGAAGATCACTGTAGTTAGTTGAATGTATCGAGCATATATATAGATAATTTAATAAAAGGAGAGGATGAATGTTGTACTTACCTGCTGAGATTGACATACTGCAAATGCTGGATACAAAATGTATTTTTTCAGCAACTATACATATTTTTAAAAAATTTCACTTGGGTAGAATAATTGAAAGTAGTTGTTCAAATTTTCTGTAATGTACATGTTATTTACAACATTTAACTGATCCGAATACAATTGACAAGCACAGGAAAATTACAGATACATATAATTAAGCAATATAACAATAACCCCATAGTGGATAATCATATTTCAGGTTAAGAACCTCAAGATATCGAAAGGGTTGACCAAAAAATATATAAAGATTGCAACTTTTGCACAATAGTAAAGAATTTACATGCAGTAAGTGACGCTATTACAGGTTCAAAACCTTTCTGAAACTAAAAGGGGTCGCAGATATATAGCTGAAGATTGAAAGTTTAGCATGCTAATTGCAAAGCGAGAATATTCCATAATTATTCAACAATTTGCATGCCCCAGTTGACCAAATTCAAGTTCAAACTTCTTCACAATAACCCCTAATAAAAATGAGAAGGGGTTATATAATTATAGCTAGCAAACAAAGCCTAAAGAAAGTTGATAACTAAGGAATATGTTGTAAATATGCTTCAATAAAAGATTGAAACAATGACAGTTATATATACTAATAAGATAGGTTTTTTTTTTTTTTTCTGTTTTGTGTTAGCAAGTATGTAAGTATATGTTATGTGGTGTTCTTGCAATGAACATATTTAATCCAATTAGTATCAACCCCGTCATAATTATCCCTACTAATATCAATGCGATCAACCCAAATCTTCAAAGTACAAATTCATAACGGAGGAATTTAGATATACAACACAAGGTAGGCATAATTAAGTCACATAATAGCTAGCCCACAGTAGTAAATTCAATTTTGAAAGTATTGGTACCTTCAATTTTTTTTCACTGGGGTGGGTGGATCAATTTTCTGCCTCTTACCTGGCTCCTCAGTAGAAAGTGGGATTTCAGTGAAGAAGGTGATAGCCAGTGTACCAGCTTTTTGATCAGGAAATCTGAATAATGGCTTTTGTAGCTGGAGCTTAAATAATTTATGAGCGAGTAGCTGATTTATGCAGAAAATACATAGCAGTTGTTGCTAAGTAGAAAAGGAAAAAAACACCACGATAAATAAAAATTTGTCTAATATTAGGGGTTTTATTTACTGAGAGAACTAAATTTTAAGGAAATGAGTTTTTCCTGTTGTTAATTGTATGTGTACCTGGACAGATATTTGTTCAGTGGTTAAGGACAATATTCTTTCACCGAGAGTTTCTGAGATCATTACCATAATTGTATCGCTAGCATCCATGATGTTAACCTCAAAGTGGCACCTGTGATTAACAGAGAAGCGTAAATGAAGTGAATCAGTGCGAAAATATTCAGTAGGAGTTTAAAACAGAGAATAGTATATTTAGTACTCCTAGAAATAAAGTGCAGAAGTTGTCTATCTATTTTCAGTTTGCATGTACTTGACTCAGGGAAACGTAAACACATATTGTAAGAGAACAAAACAAAGGTCACATCAAAAGTTAACCTTAAAACATATAAGTCCTAAATAACGGTATTACACCATAGTTCAACCCAAAGACTTACTTGCCTGAACTTGTTAAAGTTGCTTTTGACTTGGTGAAAAGAAACTTTAAATTGTCTATATTTAAAATTTATTATACTCACTATGCTGAGTTTATGGGAACTCAGTTGTTAGTGTTTCAACATAAAATATCATTTGACTGGAAACGTTAGCAGTGTATTATGATACTAACTACCAGGCATTTTTAATACTTGCAGTGGCATTTGAGCTAATACATAATCTAGGTAAAGTCTTTAATGTATTTGCCTTCTTTATAAAGAAGTATGTAATGCCTTCCACTGATAACTAACATTTCAAGTGTAGCTCAAGGCTCTTATAGTGCATCTGCATCAAACGATCTAGTGTCTCTTCGCTCTAAATGACAATCTGGTGTCCTAGACAAAATCATGAAAGTTTCTAGAATTGACTATATTTTAAGACACGGATCAAAACCTACAATAGAGCGAATATCTTAGTAGCTCAGTTGGTTGTATTCTTCACGTCCAAAATTCCATAACCCTGAGGACATGTATTGCTTATACTAATCTTCTATAATTTCTAGATTAATATTGGGTTAGGTGTATTGTTTTTCCTCTGTTTCTTCGCTATTTTTATTCCGTTTAACTTAGTTTCTCTTGTAATTTCTTTATCCCTTTTATTATGTCTTTTCTCTATTTGATCACTATGTTTTCATCTATTACTATTAGTAATGGACACTCTAAGAAATCTGAATAAACCTGCAGATCCCGATGGATTAAATATAGTGTGAGATACATACATAGGAGAAGAAGCAGCTTAGCGACGAACAGAAAAATTAGATTGAAATGTCATTTTACCTTTTCATTTTGTCGACATAAACAGGTTGTGTCTGGAAACTGTTCTGCTGCCACTATTCCAAAACATAATCACGTCAATTTTTTTTGCGGAACTATAGCATGTGTTTAAATTTTACCTCTATCTTGTTGAGATAAAGAGGTCGTTGTCGAAAAAGTGCAAAGCTGCCCTTCTTTGAGATCAGCAAAAAAAAATTTAGAAATGCCAAAAACAGGACAACACGCAGACTTTTTGAAGGTTTACCATAGATGGCAAGGAAAAGAAAGTGCATAATAGAGTGTCTATATGATATCGGAGTTGTAATAGTTACCTAGGAACCAATTGTCGTAAGCAGGAAAAAGTTCCCACAACCACGAATTCTTTTATTACCAAAATAGAGGCAGTAAAGGTTGGCTTTATGAATTTCCCTATTCATTCTTTAGCTTTTTTTATAAAGTCGGTGTCTCGAGCATCTTCTGTGCAGCTCGACTAAATTCAAGGGACACTTTTCGGCTCCCCACCAACATTAGATATTATGTAACTCCCTCAAATGTAATATTCTCTAATACGATATCAAGTTTATCAGTGTAAGAGTCAAAAACTGAAGGGGGCTCTAAGACAACGGTAAAGTTATCTACGCGATAGATTGTCTTTCGTAAAATAGTTGGTCATTTTCTTAGATGTAGAGAAGCGAGGCTGAGACAGAAAGCTCAGTTAGGTAATTGGTGTCAACCAAAGCACCTGAACAATATGGAATACAAGAAGAAAACAAATACTTAGTTGAAACTACCAGATAAACAAAAGCTGAGGAAGGTGTTAGGAATGAGACATTAGCAATGGTATGAAAGATTAGTAACTCATAAAAATTACAATGTTATCCTTTTCCCTCGGAAAAGTGCTAAGATGCCTTTCTTTGAGATCAGCAGAAAGAAAATTCAAAAATCTCTAAAATAGGACAGTAGACGCACTTGTTCAAGGTTTAGAATATGGTAGCTGTAATAGTTACCTGGGAACCAATTGTCATTCTGAAACATCGAACCATTTTCTTAGTTTTGGGGCGCATAAACTGACTGCAATTCGAGCACACAAGCAGGTAAAATGGTTGAGGACGGTCAGGGAGCGATAATGTCTTCCACGGGGAAACTTTGTACCTGTAGTGTTAATGTAAAATAATGTTAGAAACTTCTTTGACCTCACAAGTTGTACGCTGTGATACGACTTTAGTTAGGTAAGAAAATAATTAGTACATGTATACGTTATGGGATAAACTAACCGTAGATAACAACTCCGGAATGGTTGATATAGCTAGCACTTGATCTTCAATTGGCGCAAGATTTAGTGAGGATGATGATAATGATGAGCTTCTTAAAGTGTAAGACAACAACATTCGCTCATTGTGCTTTACCCTGGAGAAGGTTAGGTAAAAAAGTAAAAATATGTTTTTGCATAGTCGTACAAAGAGGGAGCATGTTAGTATATACCAGTTTGTCAGTGTAGTAACCTGCACATACTGAGGATTTGTTGAGATTATCGACTGATATCTTGTTGCTAGTCTTAGAGCTGCGTATGTGAAAGAGAGGAAAACTTTTTTAATTCAATATAGAGAAAGGAAAAGTAAAAAGAAGAGTTGCAGAAGATGGGCTAATGAATATACCACCACGGAATTCAGTAACGCCTATACGTCTCGCAAGAATGACAGGGTACTCATGCAGATGGTGTAGTAATTCAGCTCCTTCGTTGTCGGCTAGATCACCCCATATAGTAAATAGGAAAGGTTTCTTGCTGGTGGAAATAATAGATGCAAAAATTATTATAGTGCAACGATGTTTTAACAATGAAATAGAATGGTTGGTGAAGTTGTTGGTACGCAACTAACTCATCTCTGGTCTATGACAATTGCTTCCCGAAAATGCTTGCTTTGGTCAGTTGTATATTGAATGGCGCTACAATTAACTACTACTGCCAATAAGTCTGCAGTAATTAAGATTAACATGTTTACAGTTAATTTGATTAGTAGGGGCTAGTTAGTTGAGGGAAAAGGAATCAGAAGTAGCGCATCTTTGATGAATCTCGACATATGCTACAATATTTTTAGAGAAAATCCCAGCAACTCAGAGAAGATCTCTATTTGATGGAGAAAGTATTAACATGCAATTTCCACTTCATAACTCCAATAAGCAGAAAAGGTTTGCAACACAGCTATAACGATAATCCGCAAACTTGCAGTAATTTCTTAAAATATACTTTGGCTCAAGTATAACCCCCAATTAACATAGCTCAAAACGGGGAAAAATGCTAACTTTCTAGTTCACTAATTTGTCAAGCCGAAAGCAAAAATTCAAAAGATTTCTTCATGGTTCACTGATAAATTCAAAAGGAAGCTCACATCAAGCTACAATTGAATGCATTCATGCAATTTGGTGAAATTATAAATCATGAATTTTTTAGGGTAACAGTAGATCAGCAACAACTATCTTTTGTTTAGATGGGTAACACTTTATTTGCAAAAATTCTATTTTCACACAAGCAAGATAACTTTTCCTTTTTTCCTCTCAAAAATTCCCACACAATACATGTAGACTCGCATAAAAGAACAAAAACCAACAACAAAGAAAAATTACACTATGGAAATTGAAGATCTAGGAACAACAACAAGATTATTAGAGGAGAAAAAGAGGATTCTCATAATGAACTTTGTCAAAGCTTCCATGAAAATGAATAACACCACAGGGCAACTGTTGGAAAAATTTTATTTTAAGTGAGATACAACCAACAAAAGTTGTATGAGGGCATTGTCTATATTTGACAAGTGTATCATGGGGGCCCATTTTCTATGCTCTCTCGAATTCCTTTCTTCCACTTATTGCATTTTTTTGGGCAACAACAAACCCAATATATTCCCACCTAGTGGGGTCTGGAGAGGATAGAATGTACACAGTTTATACCTCTAGCTCTAAAGAAGTATAGAGGTTGTTTTTTAGGATTGGACTTTTTTTTTATATTTACTTTTCATCAACACTTCTTCTATTTTATCTCAAAACTACCTCTCTATCTTTCTACGTCATTTTAAAAAAAATTAATTACGTAATAAAAATAAATATTACCACTACTACAATTGAAATTTTTTATTTTATTTTAATTTTTCTGGGATATAAGAATTGATTATTATTAGTTGAAGGGTGTAAGTAGGTTTGTTTATAGTTTGATTTATATCGAATTATTGTATCAAAAATTGAAAAATTTAACCTCACAATTTTACTATTATGTATTTTTTTAAAATTTAAAAGTCGTTTGACTATGAATATTTTTTAATTTATTTCAATAAATTAATTTAATTTATTAAAACCCTTGTAATTTTATGAAATATATGATATAAATACCACATGATTAAATACAATTACTAATTATGCTTATAAATATCTTGAAAATTATGTAACTCTTTAGTAGTTTAATAGTTATGCAAAACATTCGTTACTTACAAAAAGGAAAAACTTAAACTTAGAAGAATATAATTAATTTATTTTCAATCATCTAAATACCACTTATTTTGAAACAAATGAAAACCGCTATATAGGAAGGTAGAAAATAACAATTTAAAAATAATATTTTATTTTTATTCATTTTTTCTTCATTAATAAATATAATTAATTATGAAATTATTAATACAAAACATTATTATTCTTCCATTGTATTTTATTGTGTGACTCCCTTTATTAATCTTTACTTGTTCATTATACTAAAAATAAATGTCAAATAATAATTATTTTATTTGGATAACTAATGGATAATTTATGCTTATTTTATCTTTAGTATTAAATATTATTCATAATACAATGTATTTTTTAAAATATTAAATTTATTATATTTAAAAGATAATATTATAAAATTATTTTATTATTTATTATTTGTTAAACTGTATATCAAGTTAATAGTAGATAAATATTACTCCCTCTATCCCATTTTATGTGTCATCATTTCCTTTTTTATTCGTCTAAGAAAGAATGTCATCAATCTTTATTTAGTAATTATTTAAAGAGACAATTCTAGTTTTATTCTTATTGGTCCCACTTAATTAAAAATAAGATAGGAGCACATTTTTTAATAAAGGGCAATTTGATAACTATTATCAAGTCTTTTTTTATTTCTTAAATTTCGTATCCGGCCAAATAACGACACATAAAATGAGATGAAGGAAATATTAAATGAAGAAAAAAATATTTAAACTTATACAATTAAGTATCTCGTTTAAATAAATTAAAGATAAAAATAAGTTTACCAACACTAATCAAACTGAGATTGCATGAAAGGAGCAAAAAGAAAAAGTGATGTGTGGGGCGGAAGAGTAGGGGATAGCAGTTAGAGGTAATGAGAGAGAGGGGAATGGTAGGGCAAGAGTGGAAGAAACAAAATATGGGTAAAAAATAATATGTGGGACCCATAACTACACTTTTCAATTAATAAAGCTCTTATACAAGTATTATGTGGCAAGTTTAACTCAAAATAAAATTTTTCGCAACTGTTGTATTTGTCATCGTTGAAATACACGTGTAGCAACAACAATACCAAATGACTTATTTGCTCTTGTCTTTGTCATCCTCAGAATACACGTGTAGCAACAGCAATAGAAAATCACTTATTAACAGCTAATATTAGTAATAAAGGAAATGACGGAAATGGCCCTTGAGAAGCTACCGAAAATGAAGAAAATAACCCTTTGAAGCTGGCAGGTGGAGGTTGTCCTACCAGCTTCCATGTGACTGCTTTGAAGACCTGTTCACCACTTATATATATTAGTAATATGTGTGTGATATTAAAAACACTTAATAATCACTCCATTAACTCTCTCGATTATATTAAATGTGTTATGTCATAATCTAAATGGTCATTTCCTTCGTTTCATTCTAACCATTCACTTCATTATTTACTCCGCAATTAATTTCTATTTTTCTGATCAAATTAACTAAGTATTTTCTTCATTATTTTGGGTACATTAAAGTTTAAAAGACAAGAATTGAAAATCTCTCTCTATTTATCTATCTCTCTATATATAGATAGATATTAAAGTTAGGAAAAACAGAGATTAATGTGGCACATCTCTTTTACCAAGAATTCTATTTTATTATTATTATTATTACTATTATTATTGTTGTTGTTGTTGTTGTTGTTTTGACATTTTCTTTATTTTCCTCCTATTTATAGTTATATATAAGAAAATGTGAAAGACACTTCATAATTACACTCTTAATTACCTATTATTTTTCAGTTTAAAAAGTTCAAAAAAAAAAGACCAAGAGGGTCATTGTACAAGTTGGGTATAGTTACTATGAGTTTCGGTTCAAGTTCGATATCTAGTTCTGATATTATCTGGGAGTTTTAGTATAAACTACTGTTGTTCTAAGAGTTGTAGTTCCTCTGAGTTTCGGTTCGTATCCGAAATTTGATTATGAGTTCTATTGTATATCATATATATGGCCTCTAATGATTACCTACTTTTTTTTGTTCAAATTCGACATATGACCTCTTGTTATTATCCACCACTACTGATTTAAGCCCGCCGTATGGTCTCTTGTTACTATCCATTGCTGTCGGTTCAAGCTCGGTGCACATCTAGATGGATACCATGGTTTCTTGGGGTTGGTTCAGTTACAGAATATTTACGTTTACTTTAATTACTTCTTGTGTGTCCCACAGGCTTATGGGGGGCACAGTTGTCTTCTTCAGTGTGCCTGTCGAGCTTATGTAGGTCCAGTTAGGTTATGTTTGATTTTTTTCTTATTACTGTGTTAGTTATCTTTCTGTATCATTTTTACTTATTTCTTTATTGCATTTTTATAGCTCGGTAGTTGTTTACCTTTCTATCCTTGTTTAATATTGACTTAGACTACACCCTCATATTTTAGTTATACTTTTCTTATATTGAGCTCGGTATGGCGATGCCTACTGAGTACTTATTATGTTGGTACAAATACAACATTTTTGCATATTTTTTCTAATGCAGATTTGAGTACTAACAGTCAGAGTTGACCTGATTTTTATTTTACAGTACTGATCTGGAGCAGGGTGAGCTTGTTGTCGTTCGAGGCTGATCCTCCTCCATCTGTTCCAGTTTAGTCTTTTGTACTCAAGACTGCTTGTATATAGTGTATATTTCTGATTCTTTCTAGCACTCTGGCTATCTTTTAGTAGTGTCTCTAGTACCGACCTTACCAGGTCTTGGGAAGAATTCCCAGGTTTTGGGAGGAATTCATTTGTGTATTTTGGTCCTCTTTCTTCTCTCATTTTTAATATTTTATATGTTCTCTTTCTATTTTTATTTATTATTACTACTGTTATTATTTCTATCTGGTTTTCTCTTATTTCTGTTTGTTACCTATCGCTTCAAGCTATAACTTAGCTTGCCTAGTGGTGGGATAAGGTAGATGCCATCATGACATGAGAAATTGACTTGTGAAATAATGGGTAATAATGAGAAGCCACATATATGATACAATAAAAATCATAATCAGATGTCAGACTCAAACAAAAACTCAGAGGAACTACAACTCCCCAAACAACAGTAATCAATGCCAGAACTCGTAGATAATATCATAACTAGATACTAGTCTCAAACCAAAACTCATAGTAACCATACCCAACTTATAAAACTAAAACCCAAATCATGCCATAACGATGCCAAAGTGGTGCCAAAATTCATAATAAATGATAGAAATAAAGCATATGTTGGGCCTGAATCGTAATTGAAATACATTTAAATAAACACTTGCATAACGTAGTTAAAAAGGAATGAATCCAAGGTTTTGCAGCTTAATTTCATGTCCAAAAGTAGTAGATGTAATATTATACTTAAATATAATGAGATCAAAATTTACAAGAACAGGATCCTAACCGGATAAATAAGATATTAGATATGTCATATGATACCTAAACTATAACTACTTGCCCAAAACTATCATAATAGAACACAATTATCCTAAATAAGCTCAATCTAAAGATAGGGTAAGCCTAGTCTACCTGGATGTCTAAAAAACTCTTCGAGAAGCCTCTGAATGATGCCCACTAAAATTCGAGCTTGAATAACTTGATCTAGATAATTTATTTCCTTCAAGAGTAAAATATGTTGCAAAAGTATCTTCCTCCAGAGTCTTCTTATTACGTGATTATGAGCATATATAGGTTATATGGAATGATTTGGTATTATGCCACTTTACGTAAAACGTAATATGTAAGTAACATGAATGTATATGTGTAAATCCACTAACTAATTGCTACTAAATCATTGAATGCTTGTTATTAAGATATACTGTCACCCAACTTTTGGGAAATTTTTGTCCTCCACTTCTACATCCTTCTGGAGTGGGGTGGTAATGCCAACTAAAATTATTTTTATCGCATAACATATGTACTCGGGTATTGTATAGGTTCGTTGAAAATAAATATAATATTTTAAATATACCAGAATTAATAGATAATTATTTCTAATAAAACCACTATTATATAATAATAATAATAATAATAATAATAATAATAATAATAGTTTAACATATCTAGATTCACTATTCTCCACTTAAAATATTAATAAGTTATAAAACATTATAAGGTAATATAGATATATCATAAATATATTTTTTTATAAAAGAAATACTTTAGAAAGGTAATTAAGTGTATCATCTTACCAAATTCTAATTTAACTTAAATATTCAATACTAATTTGATATTAATAAAATTATCATATGAACTAACATTTCACAACTAACTCGGTATTAATAGTTGAAATGACCCTCTCGGTCATTTTCCTCATTTTTCTGCATTTTCGGCGTTTGAAACTTTTCTATAACTGCCCCAAGTTATTTGTGACTTGCTGGTGGGACTAACAGTTTTATTTTTAGGCAGTTTGTATGAGAATTTTATTAATACCGAGTTAGTTGTGAAATATTAGTTCGTATGAGAATTTTATTAATACCAAGTTAGCTATGAAATATTTAAGTTAAATTAGAATTTGGTAAGACGATACAATAAATTACCTTTCTAAAGTATTTTTATAAAATTCTTCATTTATGATATATCTATATTACCTTATATTAATTATATAACATATTAGTATTTTAAGCAGAGATAGTTAATCTACAACAACAATAACAATATACCCAGTGTATTTCCATAAAGTGAGATCTGGGGAGGATAAAGTGTACGTAGTCCATCCCACTATCTCAGATGAAGTAGAGAGGTTGTTTTCGATAGACCTCCGGCTCAAGACAGATAAAATATAACAAACACATAAAAGCATGCAACCACAAGGTAATACTATAATAACAAACACTAAAGGATAATAACATAAATAAGACACGCACAAATACTAAAAAATATCTATTCGAAAAACATAGTATCACCAATACACCACAGACATACTCCTACCTAATAACCCTCTACCCTAATCTGCATCCTCCACACCTTCCTATCAAGGGTCATGTTCTCTCTAAGTTGTAACTTCTCCATGCTATGTCTAATCATCTTTCTTCAATACTTCTTAGGCCTACCTCTACCCCGCCTAAAACCATCTATAGCCAGCCTTTCACACCTCCGTACTAGAGAATCTGTGCCCCTTCTTATCACATGCCTGAATCATCGCAACCTTACTTACTGTATCTTATTCTCCACTGAAGCCACTCCCATCTTCCTCCAGATAATATCATTTCTAACCCTATCCCTCCTAGTAAGTCCACACATCTATCGCAACATTCTCATCTCCGCCACCTTCAACTTCTGTATGTGAGAGTTCTTATCTGGATAACACTCTACTTCATACAACATAACCAGTCAAACTACCACTCTGTAGAACTTACCTTTGAGTTTTTGAGGCACCTTCTTATCACACAACACTCCTGAAGTGAGCATTCATTTCAACAACCCTGCACCAATACTGTACTTGATATCCTCATCAATCTTCCCATTCCTTTGAATTATAGACCCAAGGTAATTGAAACACTCCTTATTCTGGATGACCTGGGAATCAAGCTTCACTACCACGCCCACCTCGTGCGATAAATCCTTAAACTTACATTTCAAGTACTTTGTCTTAGTCCTGTTGAACCTATATCCTTTAGACTCAAGGGCCTATCTCTAAAGCTCTAACATACCATTAACTCCTTCTTGAGTTTCATCAATCAGTACAATATCATTAATAAATAACATACACCAAGGTACCTCACCTTGTATATGTCACATAAAAACAACCATCACTAAGGCAAATAAAAACAGGCTAAGAGTCGATCCCTGATACAACCCTTTTAAAATCAAAAAGTTTTCTGAATATTCTCTCTTCATCATTACACGAGTCTCTGCACCATCGTACATATCCTGGATCGACCTAGTGTAAGCCACGGGCTCCCCACTATCTTCCAAGCACCTTCACAAAATCTCCCTGGGAACTTTGTCATATGTCTTCTCAAGATCGATAAACACCATGTGCAAGTCCTTTTTTCTCTCCCTAAACTGCTCTACAAATCTCACCACGGGGTGAATGGGCTCAGTAGTCAAGTGACTTGGTGTGAAACTAAACTGATTCTTGGAAATAGTCATGATCCTTCTCAGTTTTAACTCTACCCCCTTTTCCCAAACCTTCACAGTATGAATCAACAAATAAATACCTCTATAGTTGTTGCAACTCTGAATGTCCTCCTTAATATTATATAAAGGAGCCATTGTACTTTATCTCCATGCTTCACGCATCTTTTTTCTCCTAAAATGGTGTTAAATAATCTCATAAATACTATAAACCTGCCCCACCAGTGCTCTTCCAAAAGTCTATTAGAATCTCGTCTATCCTAATCGCCCTGCTCCTACGCATCCTGCAAAATTCTCCCTTGACCTCCCCCCCCTGATACGCCTACAATAACCATAATTGCGACACTTATTTAAGTTTTCCAAGTCCCCATCACAAAACCTTTGTCCTCCCCGTTATTCAAAAGTCTATAGAAATAAGATTTTCACCTCTTCCTAATGAGGGAATCCTTCACCTACACTTTCCCATCCTTCCTCTTGATGCACTTCACTTCGTCAAAGTCATGAGCCTTCCACTCCCTATACTTGGCAAGCTTATATGTTAAAATATTATTGTTAGATAATAGAGATTTTAGTAGAAATAATTTTCTATTATGGTATGTACAAATTATTGTATTTATTTTACCACGAACTTATGCAATACCCGAGTACATATATAACGAAGTAAAAATAATTTTTGTAGGAATTACCACCCTACCCCACGTAGAGGTAGAAGTGGAGGACAATAATTTCACCAAAGTTGGGTCGAAGTTTATCTAAATGACAAGCATTAAAGGATTGTAACAAGTAGTAAGTGGATACACATATACATATATTTTACTTATATATTACATTTTGTGTAAAGTGGCGTTGTACTAGAATCATTTCACATAACCTATATGCTCATAATCACATAATAAGAAGATTGTGGAGAAAGATACTTTTGCGACACATTTTACCCTTGAAAGAAATTAATTATCTATATCAAGTTATTGAAGCTCGAATTCTAGTGGGGCACTATTCAGAGACTTCTCGAATAGGATTTTAGCTTTGGTGTCCGGGTAGGCTAGGGTTATCCTATCTTTAAATTGAGATTATTTATGGTAATTTTGTGCTATTATGATAGTTTTGGGTAAGTAGTTGTAGTTTGGGTATCGTTTAAAATATCTCATGACTTATTTATCTAGTTAGGACCTCATTCTAGTAAATGGTGATCTCGTTATCTTTTAGTATAATATAGCATCTGTCACTTTAGGATGTGGAATTAAGCTGAGAAACTTTGGATTCATACCTTTTTAACTAAATTATGTGAATGTTTGTTTAAATGTATTTCAGTTACTGTTTAGGGCCAACATATACTTTATTTCTGTTATTTATCGTGAATTTTGGCACCACTTTGACATCGGTTATGGCATAGTTTGAATTTTAATTTTACAAGTTGGGGGTATGGTTACTATGTGTTCCAGTTTGAGTCTAGTATCTGGTTATGATATTACATGGGAGTTCTGGTACTGATTACTATTGTTCTAAAAGTTGTGGTTCCTCTGAGTTTCTGTTCGAGTTTGGCATCTGATTATGAGTTCTATTGTATCTCATATATATGGCCTCTCGTTATTACCTACTATTTTTAGTTTGAATCCGGCATATGTCCTCTTATTATTATCCACCATAACCGGTTGGAGCCTAGTGTCTAGCCTCTTATTACTACCTAAGTTATGATAGAGCCTACCTTACCCCACCAGTAGGCAAGTCAAGTCATAGCCCAAAATGATAGGTAATGGACTAACAGGCAGAAATGAGAAAAAAGCACACAATGATAATAGTAGTAATAATAAGTGAAAACATAAAGTGAACATAAGCAATATATCAAAACAAGAGATGGAAGAGGACCAAGATATATAAATGAATCCCTTCCAAGACCTGGTAAGATCGGTACTAGAGTCACTACTAAAATATACCCAGAGTACTAGACAGAATCCAATATATACACAAGATATAAAAACAGTCTTGAGTAAAAAAGACTAGAACAGATGGAGGAGGATCAACCTCGGTCGATAGCAAGCTCACCCTGCTATAGATTGGTACTGGAAAAGGGGGATCATGTCAAAACTAGCTGATAGCACTTAGATCTGCATCATATAAAAGATATAGAAGTGTAGTATGAGTACCAAAGAAATGGATACTCAATAGTCATCATCGATCGATTGATCTTAATACATGAAAAGTATAGCTAAAATGCAAGGGTGTAGTCTAAGTTAACAGTAAACAGGGATAAAAAGGTAAATAATTATCGAGCTATGCAAATGCAATAAAGGAATAATAAAAGCAATACAGAAAGATAAATAATGAAGTAATATGAAGGAAAACCAAACATATCCTAATTGGGCCTCATAACCCCACCAGGCACACTAAAGAAGATAATTAACCCAACCGTGCCCCGATAGGCTGGTGGGACACACATAAAGTGATAAAAAATGTAAATATTCCATAAATGAAGCAACCCCAAGAAACCATAGTAGCCATCCAAATGTTCACTAAGCTTGAACCGGTACCAATGGGTAGAAACGAAAGGCCAAACACGGGGCTTAAATCAGTAGTGATGAATAATAACAAGAATCATATGCCAGATTCAAATGGTAAATAATAGGTAATAATGAGAGACGATATGTATAATATACAATAGAACTCACATTAGATGCGAAAATCGAGTCGAAAGTTAGAGGAACCACAACTCCCAAAACAACAATAATTAGTACTAGATAATCTAATAACCAGATCTTGGACTTAAATTGGAACTCATCGTAATCATACCCAAATTATAAAATTAAAACCCACATCATGCCAAAACCAATGCCAAAGTGGTGCCAAATTTTGCAATAAATGACAAAAATAAAGTAGATGCTGGTCCTGAACTGTAGCTAAAATACATTTAAATGAACATTCACATAACCTAGTTAAAAAGGGATGAATCCAAGGTTTCGCAGCTTAATTCTACATCCTAAAGTGATAGATGCTATGTTATACTAAAAGATAATGCTACCAAAATTTACTAGAAGGGGTCCTAACTGGATAAATAAGGAATGTGGTATTTCAAACGATACCAAAACTACAACTACTTGCCCAAAACTAGCATCATAGCACACAATTATCATAAATAAACTAAATTTAAAGATAGGGTAAGTCTCGCCTACTTGGACACCAAAGCTAAAAACCTCTCCGAGAAGCCTCCAATTAGTGCCCCACTAGAATCCAAGCTTGAATAACTTGATGTAGATAATTATTTCTTTCAAGAGTAAAATATATCACAAAAGTATCTTCCTCCACAATCTTCTTATTACATGATTATGAGCATATAGGTTATATGAAATGATTTTGGTACAACACCACTTTACACAATATGTAATATATAAGTAAAATAGATGCATATGTGTAAATCCACAAACTACTTGTTACAGTCCTTGTTAGCTTGTCATTTAGATAAACTGCCACCCAACTTTGGTGGAATTATTGTTTACCTCCAGGTGGGATGGGGTGGTAATGCCAACAAAATGTCATTTTTATCCGTAGCATATGTACTCGGGTATTGCATAGGTTCGTGGTAAAATAAATATAATATTTTAAATATATCATAATTAATAAAAACTTATTTATAATAAAATCTCTATCATATAATAATAATATTTTAATATTTCTAAATTCACTATCTTCGATTAAAATATTAATAAGTTATAAAACTATTATATGGTAATATAGATATATCATAACTAAAGAATTTTATAAAAAATACTTTAGAAAGGTAATTAACTATATCATTTTGCCAAATTCTAATTTAACTTAAACATTTCACAACTAACTTGATATTAATAAAATTCTCATACGAACTAATATTTCACAACTAACTTGGTATTGATAAAATTCTCACATCAACTGCTTGAAAACTGATTTATCAACCCTAGCAAGTCATAAATAACTTGAAAAAATTATAGAAAAGCGCAAAATGTCGAGAATGCAGGAAAATGAGGGAAATGATAGAGAGGATTATTACAACATCCACCACTAAAAGGACTTTCATCTGCAAAAATAAAGTATAAGAAAATACCTAACGGCTTGAAGAGATAGAGATATTGGGCCCGCATATCACGCTCAATCTTCTAGATAGCCTCCTCAACTGGACGATGAGCCACCTAACCTTAACAATTGAAATTTCCCTAGAACGCAGTCGTCTGACATCCCAGACAAAAATGGACACCAACTCCTCAACAAATGCCAACCTCTTATCTAACTGAACCAAGTCCCACCAAAGCACGTACGACTCATCTGGAATGTACAATCTCATTATAGACACATGAAGCATAGGGTGGATGGATGAAAAGGTATGAGGTAATATGTTACCTCCACAATAATCTGTAGAATCTCAAAGCGTCCAATATATCTAGCGCGGAGCTTACCCCTCCTCCCAAACCTCATCATGCCCTTCATGGGCGATACTCGCAGGAATACCTGGTCCCTAACTCTTAACCTCAATAGATAGCATCTACAGTTATCATAACTTCTCTGTCTACTCTGAGCTACTCGTAGCCTTTCTAAATTACCCAAACACGATCCAATGCCTCACAAGGAAAACTATACCACAAGGTATAACATTAGAAGTCTCAAACTAACCAATCAGGGATCAACATTGCTTACCATAAAACGCCTTAAATAGGGCCATCTAAATGTTGGAATGGAAGGTATTATTGTATGCAAACTCCATTAAAGGTAGAAACTTGTCAAACTGACCCCTAAAATCCAACACATAAGCGCAGAGCACGTCCTCCAAGACCTGAATAATCCACCCTAACTGCCAATTAGTCTGGGGTGAAATGTGGTGCTAAGGATAACCTGCGTACCTAATTCCTCTTGAAATATCCTCTAGAAGCTATAAGTAAACTGAGAGGCTCGATCTAAAATGGTAGACATATGTACCCCATGTAAGAGAACTACTTCTTGAATATAAACATGGGATAACCTCTCGATACTGTAGGAGGTTCAAATGGGAATAAAGTGAGAAGACTTGGTCAATCGATCCATAATGACATAAATTCTATCAAGACCATGGGAGGTGTAAGATAATCTACCCATAAAATCCATTGTAATTATTTCCCATTTCTAGTCGAGGATGGGTAGCTACTGAAGCAATGTACCATGCCTCTAGTGCTCATTTACCTGCTAACAATAAAGCATCAATCTATAAACTTTGATCTATCTCTCTACATACCACTCCACTACTAGTCCTGCCTCAAATCCCTATACATGTTAGTTGTCCCAGGGTGAATAGAATACCTGGAGCTATGAGCCTTACAAAGAATCAACTGAATCAAATCACTGACCCTTAGAACATAAATAGGACCATCTACCTAAGAACACCCTCAAAATATAAGCTATCCCTCCTAAACTTACCTCTTAATTAAATGATACGAAGCCTGCTATCCTCAAACTAATGACCTTGAATCTACTCTAACAAGGTAAATCTAACCTCAACAATAGTAATGATCCTTCGAGGGTTAGAAGTATCTAAACAAACCATCAAATTTGGTAAGTACTGGATTTCCAAAGCCAACAATTACTAAGAAATTAAAATGAAGCCTAAGCTACCCATACTCATTGTCTTCTGGCTTAAGGCATCTGCTACCATATTCACCTTGCTCGGATGGTATAGAATAACTATATCATAGTCCTTCAGCAACTCAAACCATATACACTGCCATAAATTAAGCTCTTTTTGGATCATAATATACTAAAGTTTACAATGATTAGTAAAGATCTCACAGAATACCCCATATAAATAATGTCTCCAAATCCTAAGTGCAAATATTACCGCTGCCAACTCCAATTCATGAGTAGGGTAGTTGCACTCATGTACCTGTAGCTTTCTCGATGCATATGTAATAAAATGACCTTACTGCATTAGAACACACCTTTAACCAATACCAGATGCATCACAGTAGATAGTAAAACCCTCTCCCTTAATAGGAAGATTCAAAATAGGGGCAAAAGTAAGTAAATTCTTGAGCTTCAGCATGCTCACCTCACAACTTGCATACCTTTGAAACATAACCTCTTTCCTAGCTAATCTAATTATAGGGGCTACAATAGAAGAAAAACCCTCAATAAATTGCCTGTAGTAACTTGCCATCCTAACAAAATTGCGAACCTCGGTAGGTAATGTTGGTCTTTCCCAACTACGGATAACTCCAATATTTATTATTTCCATCATATTATCCTTGGACACTACGTTCCCCAAGAAAGCTATAGACCCAAGCCAAAATTTGTACTTTCAGAACTTAACATAAAGTCGATGATCTCTCAAAGTGTGGAGCATAATCCTCAAATATTGCTCGTGATACTTCCTACTCCTTCAATATACCAGAATGTCATCAATAAACACTATTACGAAGAAGTCCAAATATAGCCTGAACAAATGATTCATCAGATCCATAAAAGTTGTTGGAGAATTAGCCAACCCAAAAGACATAACTAGGAACTCATAATGGATATAACGTGTCCTAAAGTCTATCTTAGAGATATTTGCAACCCCAACTCTTAACTGATGGTAACCAAGACTCAAATCTTTTTTAGAAAATATTGATACACCCTAAAGTTAGTCAAACAAATCATCCATATGAGGCATAGAATATTTATTTTTCACGCTCACCTTATTCAACTACTTGTAGTCAATACACAAATGCATAGAACCATCATTCTTTTTCAAAAATAGGACTGGAGCACCCTTAGGCGATGCACTCTGTCTGATAAAACTTTAACTAGAAGATACTTTAGATGACTATTTTGCTTCTTTATCTTAGCAAGAGCCATATGATAAGGAGACATAAAAATAGGTCAGGTTTCTTGCTCGAGGTCACTAATAAACTCTATATCATGCTAAAAATAAGGTTAAGTAGGTCGATTAAAATCACAAAAGGAAAATCACAAACGATAGGAATAGAGTCAAAAAATGGACTCTCAGCACTAACATCCCAAAAATAAGCAACAAATTACTTATAACCCCTCGATATCAATCTCCTAGCCTAAATGTAAGAAAGAATCCCCATTGGTGCATGACTAATAAAACTTTGCTATGTATTAGGAGTATGCCAGGCATGGCTAAGGTAACAGTCTTAGCAAAACAATCCAAGACCGCATTGTAAGGATATAACCATTCCATGACTAGAATCACATAGACATCTACCATATCTAGCACAATGAGATTAATCTGAGTGTCAAACTCCCGAACAAACACTAGACAAGATTTATATACCTGATGCACTACTAAAGAATCACCCACTAGGGTACCTACATATAATGGCACAGATAAGGACTTTGAACATAAACCCAATTATGATGCAAAAAAGCAAAATCCTATGAAAATATTGAATCGAGATCAAACAAGTAGAAGATGGATGGTGGCATATAAAAATTGTACTTATGATCACTAGATCCAAAGCCCCAGCCTGTAGTCTACTTGGTATAACAAACAACTGACCTTTTCCACTACTGGACTGGATGCTTATTTGACCCCCTATCGTACTTTGTTGTGGACCACCTCTGGAACCCTGGGAACTACCCCTACAACACTGTGCACCACCCCTAGTTGGCGGTGGTACTAATATGATTGGTTGTGTAGTATAAACTGATAGCTCAATAATCCTATGTTGGGGAAACTCATGGGCAAAGTGACCAGCAACCCCACAGTAATAACATGCCTCAGGAACCCTGCCTTGTCTAAAAAATTCAGTAAATCCAGAATGACCCCCCAACTAGATTATCCTGATTGACACCTCTCTAGGGATGACTACTATTAAGACCATTAAAACTACTATAATCAGGTTAACCTTGGTCTAGTATTTGAGTGATACCTGAACCAACCTACTAGGCTAACCTTGATGCTTATAAGGCTGTTACTAGGGGTACCTACCTTAAAACCCTCGGTCTCTAAACTATGAGTTGTTGTGACTCCCAATGCAGTTGCCCTAGTAACAAGGTCTTTTGTCACTTCCACCTTGGGCCTTATGATCTATATACTTTATAGAATAAACATGCTCAGTAATATCAGAAAATACTTCCCTGAAGTTACCAAACTCCTTGTAGCCCTACGAAGAGGTAATCTCAATTCTCTATTAGAGCTTCAAATCCACTCATACTCTGTAGGCAGAATCATGCCGACGTGCCTATATGACACATGAAATCTCACCTTATACTTAGCCACAAACGTAGAATCTTGTCTCAAATTAGAAAACTCACCTCAAAGATGCTCGTGCACGTTGCGAGGTATATTATTACCTAAAAAGGCCTCAAAGAATTAATTCCAATTCACCTATGGAGATCCATTTGGACTAAAATTAAGATAACCTCTTCACTAACTCCTCACCGCTGTGTTTAGATGATAAGAAATAAAGTCCACTCCATGCGACTCGACCAACCCCAAATTCCATAATCTCTCCTCACAACTAGATATGAACTCATAAAAATCCTTTTTTGGGGTCCCAATAAACTTGGGTAGAGTTAACCTTAAAAATTGGCCAAGCATTTGCTACTTCTCTAAAGACATAACTGGTTGGGCTACTGCCAGCTATGAGACTACTGGTGTTGACAGAACCTTTGCCCTAAGAGTTGCTGTTGTAGGCTATACTTCTAAATCAACACCACCCTATGCTACTAGTTGAGCTCCCTCAATCGATGTACTACCAACTAAGCCCAATAACTATACCAATACATCCCAAAAAATCAAAGAAGATATAAAAGTAAGTGGAGTCTGGGATGCCTCTTTTCCAACTTACTGCTGTAGTGGCAAAACACATGGAGCTCTCTCAGTCTCAGAAGCTATGACAGGATCAGGTGGCAGATCCCTAGCCTGGTCTCAAATAGGGGTTGCTACTCTATCCTACCCCTGACCTTTAGGTCAAACTCAGCCCCTAATCGAAACTCTAGCAGCGGACTCGGGATGCTGATCCCCAGCTCCCACACTTAACATCTGAGCCATCTGCATAAAGAGTAAACCTATAAAGTTAAAAACCAAGTCAGACCCAGTGGATGAAAATGGATCAAGAAAATGAGATTTTCCCTAGAAATGCTCCACAACCTCTTGAATATAGGATACAAATATCTCTGTACCGATATACAAAACTCTACTAAACATCGAATCCAGTACCAATAATACTAGTAAAACCTAGGCTCTGATACAAAGCTGTCATTGTTGTAATGACCGTCATGGTTAATTTCCTCATTTTTATGTATTTTCAGTGTCTAGAGTTTTCCTATAATAGCCCCAAGTTATTTATGGCTTACTGGGACTAACAATTTGATTTTTAGGTGGTTCGTTTGAGAATTTTAGTGATACCAATTAAATTATGAAATATTTAATCTAAATTAATATTTGATAGAGATATTATTTACTACCCTTATAAAATATTTTTTATGAGTATAAAATTAATTAGTTATGGTATACATATATTACTTTATAAATAATTTTTTTAACTTATTAATATTTTAAATGGAGATAGTAAATCTAGATATGTTAAAATATTATTATTATTATACAATAAAGATTTTATTAGAAATAATCTTCTTTTAAATATGGTATAATCAAAATATTAAATTTATTTTACCACGATCCTATGTAATATCTGAGTATATTTATAGTGGGATAAGAATTAGGTGGTGTTCCACGAAAATGTGGTGGTGAAGTCCCACCAATTAGTTTTTCATTTAATGGATGCCACCTTTCCTGTTAACTTTCTGTCATCACTCTATTATACTTAGTAGTTATGATTTTTCAACTAAATTGTTAAGTAGTCTTATTTACATATGTATATACCAAGTACTACATTCTTATTCTTGTCTCTTCAAGGCTGATTTCAAGGAATTGCTACTATTATGTTTACAAAATCATGATTGAAACTAAATTTATGAAATCAAAACATAAAAAGAGTCATTTTAAGGTTATCTACATTCAATTATTCAAGCTCGGGTTCTAGACGAACACTATTCAGAGGCTTCTCGAAGGGTATTTTAGCTTTGGAGTCTAGATAGTCTAGGCTTACCCTATCTTTAGATTGAGCTTATGTATGGTATTAGTATACCATTATGCGAGTTTTGGGAAGGTAGTTTTAGATCGAGTAGCATTTGAAATATTTGTCATATTTATCTGGTTAATACCTCATTCTAGTAAATTTTAGCCCCGTTATCTTTCAATATGATATAATATCTATGACCTTAGGACATGAAATTAAGTTGCAAAACCTTGGATTCAACCCTTTTTAATTAAGACATGCAATTATTTACTCAAATGTATTTTAGCTATGGTTCAAGGCCTATATATACTTTATTTCTGTCATTTATTATGAGTTTTGGCACCACTTTGGAATCTGGTTATAATATAATCTGAGAGTTTTGGTACTGACTATTGTTGTATTGGGAGTTATGGTTCCTCTGAGTTTTAATTTGAGTCTGGCATCTTATTATGAATTATGTTGTTTATCTTATATGTGGCCTCTCATTATTACCCACTATTTATGATTTGAATTCAGCATATGGCTGTAATGCCCCGAGTTTGTACCCCGGATGCCACACAGTGTGTATGACCTCGAAGGACCACAAGCTAACCCATGACTGGTACCTATTGTGAGCACTGAATAATAATACTGTAATAATGCAAAACATAGACTGAAATGCCATAAGGTTCATAATCTGAATATTGATAATAATAACATCTGACAAATATATTTGAAAACTAAATATTGTCTAAACTATTCTAGTCTGAAAAGCCTCTAACTAAACTATCTGAATGTGGAGTTAATGAGACATGCCCCTAACTAACTCCGACTACTGAAATACTGAAGCTATTAAAAATACTAAAATAAAAGTATATCCTCGATAGATGAGGACACACACTGAATCTACTGCTACTATCAGAATCTGTCTAAGCTCGATCGGGAACCTGAGCGTCTGAACCTATGATATAAGACATTATAGAGCTAAGAGAAAGTATGTGGCAGTATGTGGAATGTACTGATATGCTAGATGAGGTAAGGCTGAATACAAGGGTTCATATGCATGAACAATAACTGACTGAATGATATGTAGAAACTGAATAAGAGTACTTAGATAAATGAAACTGCTATAAATACTGAGTATGCAATACTGCGCATATACATGTATATTGTATCTAAGGTTTTACTGAAGCTAAGTACTGATTTTTGATAACTGAGTAACTAATATCTGATATTTACACCCTTAACTTAAAACAATTGCTTGTCCTCAAGCAACTCAAACACAACTAAGAAAATACAAAGTATATTTGGCAGTCAATTATCTATATCATCTCAAACATCTTCACCATCTCCAAGGTCAGTTAATTCAAGAATAATTGTGTATATTATTGAAGAACAACAATTCAACACATAGGAATTAAGATATGGCACCAACTCAGCAACACAACCATGCATGCATCATGTTTACACTATCCAAACAAGTCAGTAACTAGCGATGTAACCAGTGTGCCCTCGCTACCAAGAAATCCCCATTTTCTCATATCAGACATCACATATATAACCATGGGGACAATCAAAAGACACTAACTCTTAGAATGAAGTTCCAATCAATGTATGTCAAATATCATAGGCTTGCCCTTATTTTCATTACCCAGATCGTCCGACAGGTCAGCTAGGATCACTATAGGTTTTCTCTTTGGCTTGTAATGTAGGCTAGGAGCTGGTATGATACTCGATGGTATTTAAAATGACTAAGCCTCCTCGATACTACACTAGCTTTTTGGGGTTTCACTCATTATCCTTTTCCACTCTTCTCTTTTATTGATCATATTTGTTTAGGCTGGGTGCGGTCTTTTCCACAATCACTTATTCTTTTTCACAATTTTTCTTTTTTTTTGCTTTTTTCCTCCGCACCTAAATTTTTTTTATTTTCTTTTATGCTACCTTTTTTCATACTCATTCTGTATCACACACCCCTATGATAGCTATCCTCAACTTAGGCCATTTACCTAAGTCAAGGTGCACAGTGTTCAAGAAGGACCAGGGCCAAAACAGGTTCATTGTGATCTAAATGGGAAGGTGACAGGTATCATAAAAAAATAGGCTAATCAGGCTCAAAACAGGGATCAAGGGATATTATGCACACAGGAAAGGTTATTTAGGCTAAAAGTGAGCTAATATAAAAACGGTCTATGATCCTTTCCTATTCTCTATCCTTCAACCATGGTAAGACTAACCAGGCAAGTTCTGTATTTCAACATACAACGGGAACTAGGTAGTATCTCACACACACATGGCACAAAGGTACATTACAAGCTAGTACCTATTCATTTCATGCAATTGTTTAGGTTATCATATTACTAGAACTAATACCATACAAAGATGAACAGTAGTCACAATTAGATCCAAATTATACAGTTAAAGAATTAGACCACTTGAGAGGTGTTCATAAATTAACAAAATCGTGTTAACTGCCTTAAGTACTTGTATTTCTCCTAGTCAACTACAAAATATTACAATAAATCATAATACGCCTAAATATGCCAGCTCTACTAGGAACAAGACTCCAGGAAAAAGAGGCACGGCAACAAAAATCCCAAGAGGACATCAACACCCATAAGTAGCCCCACCCTCAACTTAAAATCATGCAATGTCCCCAATTCATCAAACAAAAACAAGAGAGTTAAAAATAAACCTGTGGCATCATGGGTGCGAAAATCTGATGTCAATCACATAATACAAATATAAACAACAAAATACCTTGGGTTGCCTCCCAAGAAGCGCCTGGTTTAATATCGCGGCACGACCAAACTCAGTTTTTTCCTCCACTTTGAGGATATGAATTTCACCCCCAACTTAGAGTCCATCTTTTTACCTCGATCATAGGGGGTGGTACAAAAATTAAGAAGTTGAGTAATGGATTGAGCATGGTAAAAAACTTAATCTTAAAGTGAGGTGTGTGTTTATGTTGCTTTTCTAATGTAAAATCAAGAATATAGGATTATTGTTCCTCATATTTACACTCTTCTACTATTTTAAGTGATTCCACAGACAAGATATCATCTAAACATAATGTAGAAAAGTGCTTTGAATGAGGCCCAATCAATCCTACTTTAAAATTTACACTATTTACTACACACTCACTTTTATTCATCTTCTCAATATCAGTCTCAAGATCAAGATGACAATCGAGTGGTTGCGATTCTTGAGTTTTCTCCTCAAATTGGCTAATGTCCTCCTCATATTCTTCTTTGTTTAGCCACTGTAAACATGGTGGGAGTGGTAACTCCTTTAGCTCTGCCCACAACTTTTCTTGATTCTCTAAAATTTGTTTGATCAATTTGTTTGCTTGAATCATGACAACACACATATCTTCAGTATGATTACTTTCAACACAAGCCAAACACCAAGTTACAGTAAGTAGGACACTATCAATATCATATTGTGAAGGTCCATTTCGTGCACTTCCAGGTATATCTGGACAGCAAGCCTCAAAATATGGTTCCCCAAAATAATAACAAGAATCGTCACAAGAATCATCATCACTCAAAAAACTATCTATCCAGGCTGATATCTCAAGAAAGGTGTGAGAAAAATAAAAATAAAAGAAAATAAAAAATAAACTAAACAAATATTTACAAGTTTGAATTCAAGCAAGTAAACTAAAATTCCAAACCAACTCAATACGTAAAATTATTCCCCAACAACATCGCCATTTTTTATAGCGCTCAACTTACACATTAATTTAGTACAAGGCGATCGTTTTCAATATATTTATCAAATTTTGGAGTTAGGGTCTAATCCACAGGGAACAATGTGAGTGGCGATTAAACTAGTTTGAACTGTAGCTACAAGTTGAATTCAAGCAAATGATATGAAAAGGTAAAAAAAGGGTTTTTTAATGGTCAGCAAATAATTATTGGTCACTTTAGTTTCAGTGTTTGTAATCAAGAGTTTATGGAAAACCAAGAATTATGTTTACTAGGGGTTTTGGTACTTGACAGATGCTAATAGTGGTTCAAGATTCTCACAGTAGGTAGGACAACAGGTTATCTTTATCGAAGTTTTGCCTAAATGTATCTCGACCTACTTAAGCATTTAATTTCCTAATCCTCTCAGACTTAGGGAATTTATATTTATTAACCATACTTCACCTCAGGTTAATCAACCTTGTTATAGCATTGATTATTAAACGGAAGTTTAGTATTTTCAAGTCCCTGTTGATAATTCACTTCCCCCTATATTTGATTTCTTTCTCAAGAAAATCAAAGCAGGTGTTATCTATCGTTTTCAACAAATAGACAATAATTAAAACCTCAAAATTATCAAGGAGTCCCATTACCTTTTGAATCTTGAACACTTAGTACCTTATCAAGACTTAACCCTAGATCCCACAATTCAGGTTAAAGGGATTTAGCCACTCATAATGTAATAATCGATACAACAAGTTAAATTCATAATTCAAAAGTTGAACTTACAGCAAGATGAATAGAAATGAGTGTTTCTTAGATTACATCAAAGTAGAAATCCCAAAGTAATGATTAAAATCTCTTCAAAGTAATTGCTTTTTCAAGCTAAGAAACTAGAGAGAGAAAAATAAAAAAAATATCTATCTCCAACTTAGATTCTGGAACCCCTTAGAAAAACCTAAACAATGCTTTAAATAGTTCACCCTAATTATGAAAACAAAATAATAAATTTCAGCAATTCCTTGGACAGGTGACACCATCCGTGACGCCCTATCAGGAAGCTGACGACTTATCACAAATGTTGTCAGCTCCTCTTTGCTTTTGGTATTCGCTGCCTTAGGTTGACAACAATTTTAATGAACTGTCAGATCCTTGATGACTTATTACAAATGTCGTCACTTCTCTACCTCAGCTCTTATGTTCTGCCTTAGGCTGATGCTAATTTTGATGACCTATCAGCTTCTTGATAGCTTATCACAAAATATTATCACAACTCTTAACTCAGGTCCATTCTCTGTCTAAGGCTGATGATGAAGCTAATAACTTATCACAGGGCTGATGACTTATCGGTAATGTCGTCAGTTACACTTTTCTTTTTTTCTCTTCAGATTTTAACTCTTTTGCTTCCAGCCTTGTTAGTTCTCTAGAATCTTAGCTTCTACTACAAAATCAAAGATAAAACAATCAAAAACAACAAAAGTTGCTTAAGACTTTGCAATTATTCTTAGTTAAAAGCCTCAAATGTGTTAGCATCAACTCACACATCAACTGATAAGTGAGTTTTTGATACTGATTGACTGTGTTTGACAGTCCTGATTTTGTAGAACTGAACTGACTTCTATATTGAGACTGAAACTAAAACTGTGGGAGGTAATCATCTAACTGATATGCCCCTTTTTGAATAGATTTGGGGTCCAACCTGTAACCCTAGCTAGAAGGGTGTCAGTACTGTGCCATAGCTAAAGACAAGCTAAAGAATCACCCTCATCTGGAATGTGCCCTGAATAAGAATGGTGGTACCCTCAACTGGCAGGTAAAACACCTCATCAACCCTCAACTGGTAGGTTGATGTCTCAAACTATGTTAGCTACGTAGTTCTGGAATGCAAGGACTACTACTAAGGATTACACCCTTTTCTGGCAGGTAAGCCCCCATTCTTGGGTTCACTCGATGTTGAATCCTACTCCCATATGAAGGACACTGAGTCTTATACTAGAATGAACTGGACTGATACTGAGTTTCACTATGTTTTGTAACTGACTGAGTGTTACTGATCATGACATTACTGAGACTATTCTATAACTACTGTAGCTCTAGGTAAACAACTAGATTTTCGGGTATTGGATTCCCCCATTACTCGATAGCATTAAAAGTAAAGCATAGCATGATCATAAAAGCACAACAATGCACTTATTTAGACATTTGTCAAACACTTGGTATACATAAACTTGTACATGAATGGGACCACATAATAACATGTCATAAATTTACTATCCAATTCACTTGAGCATTTTATCAAACACTTGAGGAGCATGCTTACTTCATATAACAATAAACATATAATAATATCATGACTACTATATTCAACTTGAAATTCAAGAGTTCAACATGAAGATCTCATAATTCAACCCAAAAACTATCTATTTTTCATAAGATTTGTAATTAATCATGGAATTAAATCCCAAATAATATCATGAACATGAATTCAATCTTATTCAAGTATGAAAATCATAAATCTGAGATCTTGTATATTTAAAAGGGGTTTTTGGACTTCATGGGTGAAAGGAGCCCATAAATGAACACCTCACATACCTGAGAAGATTAATTCTTGAAGGTTCTTGGAGGATTTCTTGAGCTTTGTTCTTGATTCTTTAAGCTAGGGTTTCATTAACTTGAGAGAGAGTGATTTATTCTTGAGAGAAATTGAGTAAATAATGATATAATAGGCTATTTAGGGCATTAATCTCGTGTTTAAGACTGATTAAGGTCATTGAAAAAAGACTCAAATACCCCTGGAATGATTTAAAAATTGGAACTTAAAAATTGAAAATCCTAATTTTTGGCTTCACCACGACGCGGTGGCATCGCGGTGAGCCATTGAAAAAGAGACAACTGGGAATTGGACTGATGGCACGATGCGATGCTATTGCGGAGCTTCATTGGAAAATGCCAATTGGGAATTGGCATTTGCACTGTGATGCAGGATTATCATGTTGGCTCACTGGAAACTGACAATTACCATTTAGCTGGTCTCCACGGTGCGGTGCTGCACCAGGTGGCACACTGTTTTACAAAATATGCTATAACTTCTCACCTGATTATCAAATTTGGGAAAATTTTATATCGTTGGAAAGCTAACTACATTTCCTTTGCAATGACAGGTCTTAAACTGGAGAATTCTAAGTATTTTAATTTATATAGGAATACTCATATACTGAGAGTTAAACTAAGCTAGAGAAATATGGGGTATTACAATATCTCCCTCTTAGGAATATTCGTCCTCGAATGAGAAAGATTAAGTTGAGAAATACTAATAGTCTAAGTTTACATACTGAACAAACACAACTAAAGCATGGAATACATGGCTGAAACTACTAATAAGCTGAGTTTTCTTACTGAACATGCATTTCTGATGCATAAGTACATGGCTGAACTATTTGATGAATGCATGATTGTTATGAAGATTTTATACAATGGTAATGAATACCAAATTTGTAATTGTAATTGAACATGAAACTGAGTAAATCTAAGAAAGACTATTACCTCAAGCTGAGTCTGAATTTACGGAGATGAGGTGAGGATACTTGGTCCATATATCTGCTTCTGTTTCCCAAGTAGCTCCCTCAATGGACTGATTTCACCAAAGAACTTTAACTAAGGGAACTTCTTTATTTCTCAGTCTGTGAATCTGATGATCGAGGATTTGGACTGGAACCTCTTGGAATAAAAGATCATTTTAAATATTTATACCCTCTAAGGGGACTATGACTGTTGGGTCTCCAATGCATTTCTTTAGCAGGGAGAAGTGGAATACTGGGTGCACTAAAACTAGATCTGAAGGCAATTCAAGCTCAATTGCTACCTTTTTTAAACGACTGGTATAAGAAATGACATATTGGGGACTGAGTTTTCCCTTTTTGACAAACCTCTTCACTCCCTTCATGGAAGAGATTTTCAAGAACACAAAATCACTGATCTCAAACTCAAGATCTTTTCTCCTTACATCTACATACGATTTCTGTCGGCTCTAGGCTGCCCTAACCCTTTCTCTGATTAATTGAACTTTCTCTAAGGCATCAAATACTAAGTTAGGCCCTATTACTATGGCCTTACCCACCTCGAACCAGCCAATTAGAGATCTACATCTACTACCATAAAGAGTCTCAAACAGAGCCATCTGAATACTGGAATAATAGCTATTATTATATGCAAATTCAATCAAATGCAAATGGTCATCCCAACTACCTTTAAAATCAACAACGAATGACTTTAACATATCCTTGAGGGTCTGATTGGTTCTCTCATCTTGACCATCTATCTGAGGGTGAAAAATTATACTGAGATGAACTTAGGTACCAAGACCCTTTTGAAATACTTTCTAAAAGTGAGAGGTAAACTGGGTACCTCTATCTGAAATGATGGATACTGGGACTCTGTGCAACCTGACCAACTCTCTGATATAGAGTTTGTCATAGTCCTCGGCTAAATAGGAAGTATGAACTGGCAAGAAATAATTGGATTTGGTCATCTTATTGATGATAACCCAAATCGAATCATGCTGGTTACGGGTACTAGGAAAACCCGTCACAAAATCTATTTTCACTTTTTCCCATTTCTATGTGGGAATACTGAAATCATACATGGACCCACTAGGCTTATGGTGCTCAATCTTAACCTGCTAACATGTAAAGCACTTAGCCACAAACTCTGCAATGTCTCTCTTTATCCCAATCCACTAATAGATTTCCTGTAAATCGCAATACATCTTAGCGGCCCCTGGATGAATCGAGTAACGTGCATCGTGTGGTTCTATAAGAATTCATTGCCTTGAGTCATCTACACCTGGCATACATAGCTGACCTTGGAAACGCAACATACCATCTCCTTCTTGGGAGAAAACCTCTACTTTCTGATATCTGACTGACTCTTTCAACTTAACTAAACTGGGATCTCTAATCCTACTTTTCCTTTACTTTGAAAACTAGAAATGATTCTGAACTATTCTGCACCCACACACTGCCCTCTACAGAATCGACTAAGTTGACCTAGTCAGGCAAGATGATGAACTTCCTGTGCTAACTTCTTCTTACCACTCTCAACATGAGCAACACTACCTATAGAAAACCTACTGAGAGCATCTGTCACTACATTGGCCTTGCCCGGATGATACAAAACACTCATGTCATAATCTTTTAACAACTCTAACCATCTTCTCTATCGCAAATTCAAATCTTTTTGAGAGAACACATACTGCAAGCTTTTGTGATCTGTGAACACATTAATATTTACCCCATACAAATAATGCCTCCAAATCTTTAAGGCAAACACTACTGCTGCTAACTCAAGATTATGTGTAAGGTAATTCTTCTCATGAGGCTTAAGTTATCTAGAGGCATAGGCTATGACCTTACCTCTCTGCATAAGGACACAATCCAAAACCACTCTGGATGTATCACAATATACAACAAACCTATTTGAACCATCTAGTAATGTTAGGACTAAGGTTGTAGTGAGTCGAGTCTTCAACTCCTGAAAAACTCTTCTCACATAAATTTGATCACTGACACTTGACTTTCTTCTGAGTCAATCTGGACATGGGGGATGCAATAGATGAAAAACCTTCAATAAACCAACGATAATAGCCACCTAAATCCGAGAAGCTCCTGATATCAGATAGAAAAATGGGTTTAGGCCAGTTTCTCACCGCTTCGGTCTTTTGAGGATCAACTTTAATGCCATGATCAGAAATAATAGGACCAAGGAATTCTACTGACCTTAGCCAAAATTTGCACTTACTGAATTTGGTGAAAAATTGAAGACTATAACGAACATGTCCAAGTACTACTTGAACACATGATTTATTAAGTCCATGAAAGCTTCTAGGGTATTTGTAAAACCAAATAACATTACTAGGAATTTGAAGTGACCATATCGGGTTTGGAAAGATATTTTCAAAATATCACATTCTCTGACTCTGAGCTGATGATAGCCTAATCTGAGGTCTATCTTAGAAAAGTAACTGGCGCCATGAAGTTGGTCAAACAAGTCATCGATTCAAGGAAGTGGATATTTATTCTTGACTGTGACTTTGTTTAACTGACGGTAGTCTATACACATTCTAAAAGAACCATCTTTCTTACGTATGAATAAGACTGGTGTGCCCCATGGGGAAATGCTAGGTTTGATAAACCATTTGTCTAAAAGGTCCTTTAACTATTATTTTAATTCTCTGAATTTAGATGGAGCCATTCTATATGGTGGAATAGATATGGGTTGAGTATCTGGAATAAGGTCTATTCCAAAGTCAATCTCCCTTTTGGGAGGAACTCTAAGAAGATCTTTGGGAAACACATTTGAGAATTCATTTACTACTGGAACTAACTCAAGACTAAGAGTCTCTGAACTAGAGTCTTTGACTTACACAAGATGATAGACACATCCTTTGAATATTATTTTTTTCGCTCTAAGGTATGAAATCAACTGACCTTTAAGCGCTCTGGACTACCCCTCCATTCAAGGACTCATTTATTTTGAAACTAAAAAAGAAAAATTTTGTGTCTATAATCAACTGAGGCATAGCATTAATAGAACCAATTCATGCCGAGAATAACGTCAAAATCCATCATCTCTAACTCTATTAATTTTGCTTAAGTGAATTTTTGAGATATGATAATCGGATAGTTCCCGTATACCCACCAAGCCATGATGGATTGGCCCATTGGGGTAGAGGCTGAGAAAGGTTCTGTTAAGATCACTGGTTTGACCTTAAAGTCGACTGATATATAAGGAGTTACAAAAGACAACGAAGATCTTGGATCTAGTAAGTTATAAACATGTAAATGGAATATTTGTAACGTACCAGTGACCATATCAGGAGAACTTTCCTGATCTTTTCTAGACTGAAGTTCATAAAGTCTATGTGGGTTGCCCACTGGTGGCACTGAAGGTGGCACCCTGCTGATTTGGGTGACCAGACTGAGCTAAGGAACAAGTGTATTGACCCTGCAAACCTGACTGAGGAAAATCTCTAATTCTATGGCCTGGCTTGACACACCCAAAATATACATCATTGCCAGCTCTGCAGACACCTTGATGGTTTTTGTCATATTTTTTAAAAAGAGAATTAATTCGAGTACTGCTGATACAACCCTGAGATTTAAAGCCTAGTGCCCTATCTTTGTTACCATTTCTGAACTTACGTACTGGATCATTGGCTGAGGACAGAGCTGGAACTAAAGATTTTGGATAGAACAGGGAATAGTTATCGCCCTCTGACTTAGGCTGAGTAAAATTGAAGCTACCTATTCTAGCTCTCGTTTTTTCCCTCTCTCTCCTTATTTTTCACCTTTTCTACCTACTGAACATGGACCATAAGTATGGATATGTCCATCTCTTGAATTAACATTGCAGTTCTACACTCTTTAACCATACTCTCTTTTACCTCAGACACAAACTTGCTCATTCTGGACCTATTGTCTGCTACTACATGGGGAGCATAGCTGGCTAACTAAGTAAACTTGAGGGAGTACTCTTTCACACTCATGCTTCCTTACCTGAGTTTGATGAAATCTAACACCTTGGCTTCTTTTAGCTCTAAGGGAAAGAATCTATCTTGAAAAATAGTAGCAAACTCTTCCCATTCTATGGGCTCTGTATCTGTACCCCTGTCTACCTTTCATGGCTTAAACCACATATGAGCTACATCTTATAGCTGATAGGTAGCTAACTCAGCACTTTCACTGGAAGTCACTCCCATAATATCTGTGACTTTCTAAACCTGATCGAGGAACACCTATGGATCTTCTTAAAACTTAGATCCTGAAAATATAGGAGGATTTATTTAGGTGAAGTCCCAAATCCTGGCTGCTGTAGTGTTGGACAATGGGCTGGCCTAAATAACAGCTGGCTGTTTATTCTGAGCTGCTATAGAATGGGCTGGTGTGGTGAACTTAGCTCTAAATTCTGCATAAGAGACATGCTCGTCCAGGGGATCTACTTGAATGGGCTGATGTGCTGGCTGATTTCTATTCCTTCTTTCGTTAACTTTTGTGGGAGGCATGTTGTATAAACGAAAGGAAGAGATGAATTAGACTGAGAGTTTAACTTGAGCTCATGCTTACTCACACAACATGAATACTGAAAGAAGGGGGACTTTTCCTCAAACGTCTCACAGCCTATTGTCCGTAAGTGTGGTGCGCTACACACACATGCACAAGACTCTACTTGATGTGGCTTTAAGACTCCCTAGGACTCTATTGAACCTTAGGCTCTAATACCAAGTTTATAACGCCCTAAGTCGGTACCCCAAACGCCACACGGTGCTTACGACCCCAAAGGACCACAAGCTAACCCATGACTGGTACCTGCTGTGAGCACTAAATAATAATGCTATAATAATGCAAAACATAGGTTGATATGCCATAAGGTTCATAATCTGAATACTGATAATAATAACATCTGAAGAATATATCTGAAAACTGAATACTGTCTAAACTAGTCTAATCTGAAAAACCTCTAACTAAATTGTCTAAATGTGGAGTTGATGGGTCAATCCCCCAACTAACTCCGACTACTAAAATATTAAAGCTACTAAAAATACTGAAATAAAAGTATATCCTCGATAGATGAGGAGTCACTATTAAATTTATTACTGCTATCTGAATCTGTCTAAGTGCGGTTGGGAACTAGAGCATCCAAACCTATGATTGAGACATCATAGTGAAAAGAGAAAGTATGCATTAGTATGTAGAATGTACTGGTATGCTAGATGAGATAAGGCTGAATCCAAGGGTTCATATGAATGAACAATAACTGACTGAATGATATGTAGAAATTTAATAAGAGTACATGGATAACTAAGTATGTAATGCTGCATATTTACATGTATACTATATCCGAGCTTTTACTGAAGCTGAGTACTGATTTCTGATAACTTAGTAACTGACATCTGAGAATACTGATAACTGAGTTTTTGATACTAATTGACTGTGTTTGATAGTCCTGATTCTGTAAAACTAAATTGAGTTCTATACTAATATTGAAACTGAAACTGTGAGAGGTAATCATCTAATCGACATGCCTTTTTCTGAATAGATTTGGGGTCCAACCTGTTACCCCAGCTGGAAGGATGTCAGTACCGTGCTACAGGTAAAGACAAGTAGAAGAGTCACTCTCATCTGGCAGGTTACCTAAATGAGAACGGTGGTACCCTTAACTGGAAGGTAAAATACCTCATCAACCTTCAACTGGAAGGTTGATATCTCAACCTACGCTGGCTACGTAGTTCTGGAATGCAAGGACTGCTACTAAGGGTCACACCCTCTACTGGTAGGTGAGCCCTCATTCTTGGGCTTACTCAGTGCTGAATATTACTCCCATTTGAAGAACACTGAGTCTTATACTAGGCGAAACTAGACTGATACTAAGTTTCACTAAGTTTTGTAACTGACTGAGTACTACTGATCCTGACATTACTGAGACTATTCTGTAACTACTGTATCTCTAGGTAAACGGCTAGATTTTTGGGTATTACATACCCCAAGACTCGATAGCATCAAAAGTAAAGCATAGCATGATCATAAAAGCACAACAATGCACTCATTTAGACATTTTCTCAAACACTTTGTATACATAACCTTGTTGACCACACAATTACATGTCATAAATTCACTATCCAATGCACTTGAGCATTTTATCAAACACTTGAGGAGCATGCTTACTTCATAAAACAATAAACATATAATAATATCATGGCTACTACATTCAACTTGTAATTCAAGAGTTCAACATGAAGATCACATAATCCAACCCACAAACTATCTATTTTTCATGAGATTTGTAATTAATCATGGAATTAAATCCCAAATAATATCATGAACATGAATTCAATCTAATTCAAGCATGAAAATCATAAATCTGAGATCTTGTATATTTAAAAGGGGTTCTTGGACTTCATGGGTGAAAGGAACCCATGATGAACACCCAACATACCTGAGAAGATTAATTCTTGAAGGTTCTTGGAGGATTTCTAGAGCTTTGTTCATGATTCTTGAAGCTAGGGTCTGATTAACTTGAGAGAGAGTGATTTATTCTTGAGAAAAATTGAGTAAATAATGATATAATAGGCTATTTAGGGCATTAATCTCGTGTTTAGGACTGATTAGGGCCGTGGAAAAAGAATCACATACCCTGGAATGATTTAAAAAATAGAAACTTAAAAACTGAAAATCCCATTTTTTGGCTTACCGTGATGCGGTGGCATTACGTTGAGCCACTGGAAAAGGGACAACTGGGAACTGGACTGATGGCGTGATGCGGTGCTATCATGGAGCTTCACTGGAAAATGCCAATTGGGAACTGTCACTACTCTACGACACGGATTATCATGTTGGATCACTAGAAACTGACAATTTCTATTTGGCTAGTCTCCGCGATCCAATGCCGGATCAGGTGGCACACTATTTTATAAAATATGTTATAACTTCTCACGCGGTTATCGGATTTGGACGAATTTTATATCATTGAAAATCTAACTGAATTTCCTACGCAATGGCAAGTCTTAAACTAGAGAATTCTAAGTATTTTAAAAATTTACATACGAATACTCATATATTGAGAGTTAAACTAAGATAGAGAAATATGGGGTATTATAATGGCCTCTTGTTATTATCTACTACTATCAGTTCGAACCCAATATTTGGCCTTTCTTTACTACCCATTGGTGCTAGTTCAAGCCAGTGCACATATGGATGTTCACTATGGTTTCTTAGGATGATTTAGTTGTGGATTATTTACATTGTTCTTTTGTTTAATTCTTCTTGTGTGTCCCATCGGTCGATTGGGTTAATTGTCTTTTTTACGGTGCCCGATGAGTTTATTGGGGCCCAATTAAGTTATTTTTGGTTTGCCTACTTATTACCGTGTTATTTATATTTGTATATCACTTTTACTTATTCCTTTGTCACATTTGCATAGCATGATAGTTGTTTTCCTTTCTATCCTTACTTATTGTTGACTTAGATTACACCCTCACATTTTAGTTATAATTTTCCTATATTGATATTTGTTGGTCGATGATGCCTACTAAATAACAATTTCTTTGGTACTCATACTACACTTGTAAATCTTTTTCCTGATGTAGATCTGAGTACTAGTAGTGGAGTTGATGGGATTCCTCTTTTCCAGTACTAATTTAGAGCAAGGTGAGCTCACTGTGGTTTGAGGTTGATCCTTCTCCATCTATTCAAGTTTAGTCTTTTGTACTTGTGACTTCTTTGTATATCTTATTTATATTTTGAATTTTGTCTAGTACTCTAAGTATCTTTTTTGTAGTGGCTCTATTATCGATCTTACTAGGTTTTGGGGGGGGGGGATTCATGTGTGTATTTTGGTCCTTTTCTTTCTCTCATTTTGATATATTTCACATGTTCTCCTTCTATTTCTGATTATTATTACTATTATTATTATTATATGTGGGTTTTTTTGGTTTTTGCCTATTAGCCCATTACCTATCATTCCTGGCTGTGGCTTAGGTTGCCTACTGGTGGGGCAAGGTAGGCACCATCATAACTTGAGAAGTTTGATTGTGACAGCCAAGTCATAATGTCACGACCTAATTTGTCAAGTCATGATGGCGCCAAATTAAACCCTACTAGTAGACAAGTTAAGCCACATCTGGAACGACAGGTAACGGGCACAGGGACAAAAACCAAAAAATATCAGATATAAATGATAATAGTAGTAATAAGAAGAAGAAATGGAAGAAGACATAAGTAATATATCAAAACAAAAGACAGAAAATGACCAAGATATATAAATGAATCCTTCCCAAGGCCTGGTACAGTCGGTACTAGAGTTACTATGAAAAGATACCCAAAGTACTAGACAAAATCTAATATATAAATAATACATATAAGCAGTCTAGAGTATTAAAGACTAAACTGGAGTGGGTGGAGTAGAATCAACCTCGAACATTAGTAAACTCACCCTGCTTTGGATCAGTACTGAAAAGGGGCAATCACGTTAACTCTGGCTTCTAGTACTTAAATCTATATTAGAAAAAACATGTAAAATTGTAGTATGAGTTCCAAAGTAATGGATACTCAGTAGGCATCATCGGCCGACTATGCTCAATATAGGAAAAGTATAACTGAAATGCGTGCGTGTAGTCTAAGGCAATAGTAAATAGGAGTAGAAAGGTAAACAACTACTGAAATATGCAAATGTGATAAAGTAATAAGTAAAAATAATACCGAAAGATAACCAATACAGTAATAAGAAGGCAAACTAAATATAACTTAAATGATCCCTCATAAGTCTGCCATACACATTGAAAAAGACAATTAACTCAATCGTGCCCCCATAAGTCGGTGGAACACACAAGAAGTAATTTAAAAACGTAAATAATCCATAACTGAACCAACCCCTAGTAACCATAGTAGCTATTTAGATGTGCTCGGGCATGAACCAACAATAATAAGTAGTAACGAGAGGCCAGACACCGGACTCAAACTGGTAGTGGTGGATAATGAAAAGAGGTCATATGCTGAATTCGAACCAAAAATAGTGGGTGATCATGAGAGGCCATGTGTATGATATGCAACAGAACTCATAATCAGATGTCGGACTCAAACCAAAACTCTATGAAATCACAATTCCAGAACAACGATAATCAGTACTAGAACTTCCAAATAATATTATAATCAAATACCGGACTCAAATTGGAACTCATAGTAACCATACCTAACTTTTAAAATTAAAACCCAAATCATGTCATAACCAATGCCAAAGTGGTGCCAAAAATCACAATAAATGACAAAAATAAAGTATATGTTTTCCTTGAACTGTAACTGAAATACATTTAAATAAAACTTCGTATAACTTAGTTAAAAAGGGATGAATTCAAGGTTTCGCAACTTGATTCCACGTCCTAAAGTCCTTTCAGTATTTCTTTTAGTAGTGGATGTTGTAATGTTCCTCACGGTCATTTTGCTCATTTTCATGCATTTTCGATGTCTAGAGTGTTTCTTTAACTGCTCCAAGTTATTTATAACTTGTTATGACTAACAATTCAGTTTTCGAATAATTTCGTTTAAGAATTTTAGTGATACCAAATATATTGTGGAATATTTAATTTAAATTAGCATTTGATGAAAATATAATTTATTTTCTTCTAAAATATTTTTGATGTGTATAAAATTCTTTAGTTATGATATATCTATATTACTTTATGCATAGTTTTATAACTTATTAGTATTTTAAGAAGAGATTAATAAATCTAGAAGAGTTGAAATATTATTATTATGTAATAGAGGTATTATTAGAAATTATTTTTAGTAATTATGATATACAAAATATGATATTTATTTTATCACAAACTTATACAATAGTCGAGTATATACATAACGGAATAAGTGATGGCATGGTAGTAACACCTCACCCCATGTGGAGGTGAGCTCGTGTAGCAACCATGTCTTGGCATTGATAGCAATTGCCACATAATAGAGGGCATAATTTCAGCATGAACACTAATTGGATGGTATTATCAAACTGGTGATATTATCCAACTTTTGGTAGGTCAAACATGATCTCTTAGTGCATATATAGAGTTAGAGTATATACTAATGTAAGATTACTATTCACTTTTCATTATTAAAAGTAAATATTGTCTAGCTACTTCATATGTTCACATAACATCAAAAGGGAGAATTGAGAAACATTTTACTATAATTACAATTTGTGGCTATTCACAACTTTGGCAAATATTCATATATTCACATGAATAATCCGTAGGAGATCCAATTATATAGCTCGAGGCATAGATCTAGTATATGGAAGAGAAATTTTCATGAAAGAAAGTAGTTAACGCAATATTTAATCTTCAAAAAAAAAAAAATTAATTATCTACATCAGTTGTTCAAGCTCAGATTCTAGTAGGGCTCTATTCGGAGGCTTCTCGATGAGGTTTTTAGCTCTGATATCTAGGAAGGCTAGGCTTATCCTATCTTTAATTAAGGTTATTTACAGTAATTGTGTGCTATTATGCTAGTTCGTAACATGTAGTTGTAATTTGGTTATTATTTGTAATATCTCATGCCTTATTAATCCAATTAGGACCCAGTTCTAGTAAATCTCAGTTCACTTATCTTTTAGTATGATATAGTATTTATGAGCTTAGGATGCGGTATTAAGTTGCGAAATCTTGGATTCATCCCTGTTTATCTAAGTTATACGAATGTTTATTTAAATGTATTTTAATTATGGTTTTTAATTAACATGTACTTTATTATGTCATTTATTGTAAAATTTGGCATCACTTTGACATCGGTTACAGTATGATTTGGGTTTAAATTTTATAGTTGGATATGGTTGTTATAAGTTTCGATTCAAGTCTTGTATCTAGTTATGATGATTTGGGAGTTCTGGTACTAATTACTATTGTTCTGGGAGTTATGATTCCTTTGAATTTCGGTTCGAGTTCGGCATCTGATTATGAGTTCTTTTGTTTATTATGTATGTGTTCTCTCGTTATTATTCACTATTTCTGGTTTGAATCCAGCATATGGCCTTTTGTTATTATCTACCTTTATCGGGTCAAGCACGGCGTATGGCCTCTATAACTACTCAGTGGTGATGGTTCAAGCCCAGTGCGCATCTGGATGACTACTATGATTTCATGAGATTGGTTCAGTTACAAATTATTTACGTTTACTTTCTTTAATTACCTCTTGTATGTCCTACTAGTTTATGGAGGAACGATTGCGTTAGCTGTCTTCTTCAGTGTGTCTGGCGGGCTCATGGGGGCCTAGTTAGGTTATGTTTGGTTCGCCTTTTATTATTATGTTATTTATCTTTATGTATCACTTTTATGAGTTAATTTCCTAAATTGTGATTGAACTTGTGTAAAAAATCTACTAAAGTAACTTTTGTTTCTTTTCGGACAATATTGTCATTGAACTATCCACATCTTTTCAATATAAGGTGAAATTAAGAAATAGTTAAGGACATATTTAGAAAATCACAAGGGAATTGAAATTTAGATGTAATTACACAGTTCAATCTCTACTGGGGGTTGACAATTGGGTGCAATTACTTGATGTAATTACAAGGTTATGTTTTATTTCTTTCTTTTTTATTTTAATTTCTTTTTCTGTTAAATTTATTTTTAAATTTCTATTATTTAATTTTTTTATTTTTACTTTTTGATTTTATTTTTTTATTTTATATTATTTATCTTTCATTTCTTTTCTTCTCATTTTCCAACCTTTACTTCTTATGATTCAATATAATTACTTGTATTTTTTTATGTTCTTCATTTAGCGCATAATTGCATCATTATTTTAGTGTTTGAATTAAAGTAGAATTTCATTACTGAATGAAATTATAGACTTATGTTTTCCTTTTCTTTGAATTATATTTACTTATTGGAATTTTATATGAGAGTAGTATGTTTTTTTCTTGGATTTTGAATTTATGTTTCAATTTATTTCTCTTAGTAGTATAGACTTGTTATTTCATATTGCATGCCATGCTAAACTGTCTAATTACATATAACTAGTACACGTCCCATGCGATGTGCGGATAATATTAAAGCATTATTTTAATCATTTTATATTTAAATGTGCATGGTAAATCATATTAGTTTAAAGGTTCGAAAGGTGTTATTTGCAGAGTACTATTCTATCTATTTGTGCATCACGTTCAACTCTCATATTATTTCTTAATGAAATGCAAAAAAAAATATTTCTACCCCACACCACCTACCTCCAACCTCCACACCTCCCCCCCCCCCCCTTAGTTTTAAAAATAAAAAATAACAAAAAATCTACCCTCCACAAGCCTCCACCCCCACCCACCCTTCCTCAACGCTGATCACCCAATCTCTAATAAAATCCATACGAAAGAACAATTATGTAATTGTAAAAAAAATTTTATGCTTAAATTTTTTTATTATATTATTCGCAATTTAATGCTATTATGTTGATTATCCCCCCCGCCCCTCCTTCCCCCCAAACCTAATGCAGTCTTCTATCTCTAATAAAATCTATATGAGTAAAAATAATCATGTAATTGTAAACTAATTTTATGTTTTAATTTTTATTTTTCTGTCCCCTCATCTCTTTCGTTTAAAATTTATAAATTGTAATATCTGTATCATCTAATTACTTCATTATATTAATAAAAAACAGTTCAATTCCCCCCACTCCCACCCCCACCCCCCCCAAAAAAATCCTCATTGAATAATATTTTTTTTACTGTATTTTAATTACTGTTCTCTCTTATTTGACTTTGAACAAAAATAATTTTTTTATGTTACATGCATAAGCAATTGAGTTTTCTTGTCATCTCAAAATAATATTTTTGTCAATTTTGCTATAAAGATAAAGACAAAAAAAAGTATTTTATTAATTTTTTTAAATCATCCATATGATTGAAAAGCTGAAGATAACTAGTAAGTGATATGCTAGGTTAATTTTACTTAAGTTAATTCTTATTGCTTTTTCTTTGGGGTTTAATCTTTCTTTTTCAAAAATGTGTTTAGTTATATATATATATATATATATATATAATCTTTTATCTTATTGAGATAACTAATTGACAATATATACATATAAATTTTTAGATATTGTCAAAATAATTAATATACCGGTTTTGAACTAATAAGAATAAAGTTTAGATACTATAACAACTTTAAATTTAAAATCGTAAATAATTTTTTTTCAAAATAATATACAAAATATTTTTCTATTTGATTTTCAATATTATCAAACACATGTAAATTTAAATTGTTTGGAATGACATTAACATAACCATCAACACAAATAATAATACAATCATTATCTCAAATAAGATTTGAATACTTAAAAATTTATGTAATTAACGTCTCTAGACACCTATATTGGAATTGATATATGTTACTTCCTTTTTAACCAAGGATCAGGATTATAAAATTAAAAGTAGTTTTGTTCTTCGATTAAAAAGAGAATATATATAATTTTGGATATCTATCATTTGCGACATTTTAATTTAAATACATGTTAATATTTTAAACTCAAAATGCAGGTTATTCTCTTAAAGAAAATGTGTCCTCATAATTTAGTTAAAATATTTATTATAGAATAAATAGAATTGCACGTTACGACTACGTGCTACTATTGCTATTAGTACTATTTTTTTTAATTATTATTACTATATTGTAATTGTTCTTATTACTTTTACTATTACTACTATTATTATTCATATATTTTTATCTTTCATTTAATATTTAAATAACTTATACTCAGATATGTTTTATAATATTTAAATTTTAAAAGAAAAAAATTTATGAAAGAGTAAAAGTTTATTTAGAACTCTTCAACAATAAATTTTTATTTTTAAGCTAATGATTACTTTAAAAATAAAGAATAATGTACTTTAATATTCAAATAATTCAAAACTTTTATTACAATATTAGTAACTTTGTCCTAAAAAATGCCATGTGGCTTCTCAATAGCTTGCCACTTGGCTATTGTGGTGCTTCATCCTCTTCTTTATAATATATATAGATTTCAATTCTCTTGTGGTTTTTCAAACATGTCCTTAACTATTTTTTCATTTCACCGTATTTTAAAAAGATGTACAAAGTTCAATGACAGTATTTTTCTAAAGGAAACAAAAGTTACTTTAGTGGGATGTTTGTACAAGTTCAATGGCAATTTGGGGAATTAACTTTCACTATTCCTTTATTGCATTTGTGTAGCTCAATAGTTGTTTACCTTTCTATCCCTATTTACTATTGACGTAGACTACACCTTGGCATTTTAGTTATACTTTTCATGTATTGACCTCAGTCGACTGATGATGTCTACTGAGTACCCGTTGCTTTGGTACTCATACTACACTTCTCTATCTTTTTCCTGATGCAAATCCGAATACTAGCAGTCGATGTTGACGTGATTCTTATTTTTCAGTACTGGCTCAGAGCAGGGTGAGCTTGCTATCAACCGAGGCTGATCCTCCTCTATCTGTTTCAGTTTAGTATTTTGTACTCAAGATAACTTGTATATATTCTATCCAGTACTCTGGGTATCTTTTAGTAGTGACTCTATTACCGACCTTACCATTTCTTGGGAAGGAATTCAGTTATATATTTATGTCCTCTTCCTTCTCTCATTTTGGTATACTTTATATGTTTTCTTTCTTTTTTTGCTTACTATTACTATTGTTATCATTTCTATATGGTCTTATCTGGTTTTTGCTCGTTATCCCATTACCTATAATTTTGGACAATGACTTGGCTTGCCTACTGGTGGGATAGGGTAGGCACTATCATGACTTGAGAAATTAGGTCGTGACATTTCTCAAGTCGTGATGGCGCCTACCATATCCCACCAGTAGGCATGCCAAGCCATAGACTGAAATAATAAGTAACAGACTAACATGCAAAAACTAAAGAAGACCATATAGAAAAGATTACAATAGTAGTAATGATAAGTGAAAATAGAAAGAGAACATATAAATATATCAAAAATGAGAGAATCAAGAGGAACAAAATATATAAATGAATCCCATCTAAGACCTGGTAAGGTCGGTACTAGAGTCACTACTAAAAGATATCCGGAGTGTTATACAGAATCTAAGAATATACACAACATGTACAAAGAAATCTCGAGTACAAAAGAATATACTAGAACAAATGGAGGAGGATCAACCTTAAACGGCAGCAAGCCTACCCTGCTCCAGATCAGTATTGGTGTAGAAAAAATCACATCAATGATGATTTCTAGTACTCAGTTATACATCAAAAAAAATACAGAAGTGCAGTATGAGTACCAAAGCAATGGGTAATCAGTTAGCATTATCAGTCGACTGATCTATAAAACAGAAAAAGTATAGCTAAAATACGAAGATTTAGTCTAAGTCTGTTGTTAATAAAGGTAGAAGATATCATAAGTAGGGTTCGAACCTGAAATAGTGGGTAATAATGAGAGACCATATATATGATATACAACATATCTTATAATCAAAAACCAAAATCAATTCGGAACTTAGAGGAACCACAACTTCCAGAACAACAGTAATTAGTATCAGAACTCTCACATCATATCATAACCAAATTTCAAACTCAAACCGGTACTCATAGTAATTATACTCAACTGTAAAAATTACACCCAGACCATACCGTAATCGATGCCAAAGTGGTGGTAAAATTCATAATAAATAACAAAAATAGAATATATATCGTAGACCTGAATTGTAACTGGAACGTATTTAAATAAACCATAACAAATAACAACACAAGATTTTTCTATTACAATGGTCATGGTGGATTACGATCTGGACATGCAGTTCTTTTGTGGCCAGCGTTCTTACATACGGAGCACTTATTTTTTCTTGATGGAAATGATTCTCTGAATCCACACCTCCTATTATATAGACTTCTTTCTGATTTGATAGTGCTTGGGTCAATATATAACAGAGGTATTAATCTCCCCAAAAGCGTTTCAGGAACAACCCAAGATTTTTCGGGAGGCACCGGAGTAATATGATCACTATATGCCAGTATATATATTTTTCTACCAAATAATATGGAGAGGAGTACTCATAAGTTTTAGTTCCATATTTTGCATCGTATTGAGCTCAAAGCGCTGCCATAGCATATGGACAGGATATTTTGTCCAAGTCAAAAACTCTGCACGTACAAGATCTTGTTTGAAGATCGATCGTGGCAACATCACCATGACCATCGATACTGAACTTCTAATCTACTATTTGATGAGCAAATAACCTATTCCCCAGCTGTTCGTTGATATTATTTTTTCTGATTCTAGAACAAATTTGGTTTCTGCATTCTCAAACTTCACACGTCTTTTGTGAAAGAATTTCCATACTTCTGGTTCATTTTATCAAACAAAGTCATGATGGGAAATACTCTTTCACTATAAAATAATAAATTCATCGATTCAGCTATGTTTGATGTCATAATATTATACCTATACAAAATAATCACTTAGTACGACATCATCCTAAACTTGTAACTCAAACAAGATATTAAATTCATAAGAATGTACGTATTTTCAGACAGAATGCCTGGCTCCATCTCTCGAAACTGACACGTATGAGATGTTCTTCGTCCTTGGGATGCATAACTGTTATTTGATTAAAATGGTCTAAAAACTCTTCTTTACTATATGCTTTAGCTGATCTATAAAAAAAGGTCACGACCCTTTCGATGTGAAGGTTGTTCCGAATGTTATCTCCAAGATGCTTTATGCAACAACCAAAGTGAGCTAAAGTATAAAAAATTAAACTCATCTTTGGAATACTTGGATGCCTATCCAAAATAAAACACAACTCTTCGGTATCTTCGATGCAGCTTTGTATTTGTTCAAAAAATATCCATAAGAGGCATCATATTCCTTGTCCGCTACACAAAAAAGCGACAGAAAAAATATGATTCTCCACATCCTGCGCCACCGCCTCTAGCAAAACTTCATTATACCTGCTCCTTAAGAAGGTTCCGTCGATGACTATGACTTTTCTCAAATGTTTAAAACCTTGAATCCAAGTACCAAAGGATACAAAAAAGTACTTGAACTTTCCATTTTTATCAACATACAATGCCATCTTACTTCTGAGATTTGTGGACTCAAGCATGTAATGGTAGGCATTGAGGACTGCATACCCGTGATTTTGTGTCCCCCTAACCAAGTCTTTGGCAATCCCCATGGCCATATATATCTTCCAATAGCTGACCATGACTCCCAATTCCTTGAGGATTTGATTGGCCATATCTCTCGTAGAAGGGCCTTTGCCATTGAGGAATCTATTCTTGAAATATTGACTGAGGACCTTTACCATGGCGTAAGGATTTTGGACCAAAATGTGCTCCAAACCACATGTGTGATACTTTTCATATTTATGAATAACTAATCTCAGAACTTAAGTATTTCACTACTCTCAACCACCACTTAGCACATCTAAAGTAAAAGTCTTTGCTCAAATTAATCACCTTTATTATTCTGAAATCTTTTTTTCAATCAAGCAATAAACAAAGAAGTAAATAATTCATCCTTATCTTTGAATGACATTCCCTTGTAAAATACGGTCTCTTCGTCTTGATGATTTTTAGACTGTGTCAATTGAGAAGAACTGCCCACCGTATTGCTCGCACCAATGGATGTAGGTATTTGATCATCATCTAGAATATTCATGTCCAGATCATCCAACTTATCACCAAAGATGTCTTATTGTTGTTCTTCTTCTACACCCTTAACACCAGTCTGGCTTAATCGCTAAGATAAGAATGCAACCGTACATGATCAGTTATCTTGAAAGGTAGTACAAAGAGCTGTGCATGTGGCTGATGATGAGTTCTTTCAGTTGACAATTCAGTCCACAATAGATGATGATTATGTTTACAAATTCATAATAAAATTAATAGTGATATGTAATCTATTGCAATAGGTAAAAAATATGTTACAACATGTAAGTGATTAGTTAGAACAGATTACTTACCTATTAGGATTCATGTTACGCTCCTGAAGTTGATTTCAATAGATGAGTCATCTATTATAACAGGTGAATCATATGTCACAATAGACTATACATCTGTTGCAACAGATGAAGCGCCTTTAGGGATAGATGTTACAGTACTAAAAACCTTTGAAGTTAATTCCAACAGATGAGTGACATTGCAATAGATAACTAACCAGTTGCAATAGATAACTTACCTATTGCAACAGACGATGCATCTATAGGAATCGAGTTCAGGTTCTGTTTCAACAGGTGACTAATCTGTTGAGACAGATAACTTACCTATTGCAACAGATGACACGTCTGTTAGAATCGAATTTAGGTTTTATTACAATAGGTTGCTAATCTGTTGCAACAGATAACTAGTCTATTGCAACTGATAACTAATCTGTTGTAACAGCAACATATGACTCATCTATTTGATTCATTTTATGGCACTATAGAACCATAAACATAAATCTATCATATGAGTCTTTCGTTGAAACAGATGGCTCATCTATCGCAACAAATGAGTGATCTATTTAAACATATGGCTATTATGTTGCATTTATGTTCGCATGCTATCTATTGTTGAAAAAACAACATAATAGCAATTACCCAGGTGACAAATTCAACTAAAAATCATAATTTGACTTACCAAAGTCTCCTATGAAGTAATGCCAAAGTGAAAAGTGATGTATGAAATAAAATTTGACCTAAGAAATTGATCAAGTAGCAGCAATAGCGGTAACAACAACACACTACTAGAAATTACCCCTATGGCAACGGTTCAAAAATTATTGCAATAGATATAAAAACAATTGCAATAGAGATACCGCAATGGTTTTTTATGTGTTGCATATGTGAGAGTTGCGATAGGTCTATCGCAATGACTTTCACAACGGTTACAACAACCATTACAATAGATAGACCTATTGCAATGATTTTTTTAACTCCTATTGAGACGAATCATATTGTCTATTACAATGGTTAAGAACCGTTGCAATAGACTATATTACAATGATAGAAAAGCATTGCAATAACCCTATTGCAACAATTATTGGTATTTTACAATAATTTTTCACTACCTATGGCAACGGTTTTTTACATCTATTGCAACGGTTTTAGAATCTTTTGCAATATTTTTTTGCTACCTATTGCAAAAAATTTTGCCACCTATTATTGCAGCTGCTTCAAATACCAATTTATATATATATATATAAATATATATATATATATTAAATTATATTAATACACAATTATATATATACACACATCACAATAAAATATTTCATTAATAATAATACAAATTAAAATCTACAACAAACTAGTAATCTAAACCCAAAAGCAAAATGTTAAAGTCAAATGATAATTAGTTTTCCCACATAGTATCAAGTTCAAGTGGTGATAAGTTTCATGAAATTCAATATCAAAAAGATGGATATTAAAGCATCTATCAACAATTCGAAAATCTTCTAAAGTAAGGTCAATTTCTTCATCACTTCTTTCTTTATCTCCTTCTTCATTTTGGGCACCTATAAAAAAGAGGAAAATAATCTCAACTAGCACTTAAATAAAAACATATTTAAAGAGTTTAAGTTGGGCGATTGTGTATAATACCATAACGAGTGAGGAAGCAAAAGAAAAAAGAAGATAAACATAACTCTTCACTCCACAAAAACTTCAAAAAAGCATAACTTATTAACATACAATACCATAACGATCGTGTATTAAAGAGTAGCATACTCTCTAATTAATAATGGAATAATGGAACAAAAAATGAAATAATGCCATCAAGAATCCAAAAAAATGGAACAATGACTCTAGTTGAGTAGTGCTTATATTGCTTTGGTTCAACAATATTGCTCTGGTTGATCGTGAATTATTAATAGAGCAGTGCTTATATTGCTTTGATTCAGCAACTGGTGCTGGCATCAACTAGTTATCTCCTCTTCATTGCTTGTGTACAGTAGAAGATAAAAGTCTTTTACCGATAGAAACCTCTCAACTTTTTTATGGGGGGTATTTTACTCTATTATTACACAGTCACTACATTTCTTTACTTGTGTTTGTGTGTGTTAATTTGACAAAAAATAACTCTTATGTAGGAAGAAAGCAACTGGTGAACTCAGTGAAGTCAAAGAAATATTTGCATCAGGCTATGTCCAGGATGAATGGCTCACAATCTAGAGTGCATATACGTGGAGTATGGGAAATAAGGCGCTATGGAAATCTTAAAGAGTAGTATGGAATAAAGTAAATGTCACCAAACATAGCTTTATATGCTAGCTAAAAAGCATAGAAGGCTATTAACTTAGGACAAACTATTTAGAATGAGAGTATGTCAGTATAAGAGCTACAAGGGTCATTCTTGAGCAAAATATGGGAATGGTAGCAAAAAAGGTTCTTTAGCAAAATATGTCAATTCTTAAGCAAGGATTTACCAACAAAGAGACATATTATTAGAACTCAATTACTTTTTTAATCAAATGAAGATTGCACTCACCAGCTTGTGAAGCAGGTCAGGCTGCTCTTCCAAGAGATTAGACAAGTGTTTCCATATAGCAGCTTCTAACTTTAGTGCATCTACCTCAGGCACACCATACCACATTTTTGGAGCGACCAAATGGATGTAATTTAGTGATGATCTTCAACATGCTATTGGATAAAGATTTAGAAAATAAAATTGGTAAATAAATAAGACAAAAGCACAAGGGCTGATAATATTTTTAGGTTATTAAAGAAAATAATGATCATCTAAATTATGTATTTCAAGTTAACTGAAGTACACTGTTTCCCAATTTCAAAGAAAAGGATTATAAAGAGTTGGCCCAATAACAACTAGCACTTATTTTCCAAAAGTATGACCTCAGAAAGTCTGCCTTTAAGAAGCTACTCCGCACCAATAAAGAATTATGAATTTCAACGCAAACAAACATGCTCAACTAATGGTATTGATTTCATTCATATGTTCAACTTTTGGTTAGAGCCTAACATTAAATTTTACTTCAAAATAAGGCCCTACACTAAGATTTTATGCTATTTCAAGGCTCCTACCTGCAACCATGATAGTTTCTATATATTTAGCAATGGAATAAACATATCAACTTGTTTAAACAATATATAGATCAATACATAACCTTTAGAAACCGAGAAAGTTACCTTTTATATAAAGAATCAAAAGTGAACAACAAAGAAGTTAAGTAAACCAAAGTTGAAATGTGAGTTTAGCTTGTTGGAACAAGTTTGTATATCGAATAAGTGACAATTTAGCCTTTACTTAAGCATGAGGTTAGTAGGTGTTTAAGAGGGAAGTTTTAATTCAATGAGAAAAGTGAAGTTTTGAGGATTTAAATGAGTTAGAATGAGGGTAAGAATATTTTTATATAGGTGGAGGCTGTTTTAGGTTATATTTAAGTATTGGTGGGTGCAAAATTTTAATTAAAAAGTGGGCCCAACAAGTGACCTAGCCGTGGCTTGTACCTTCAGCCTGTACCCGTGGTCAGGACTTGGCGCAGGTACTGGGTGCAGGTACCAGGACAAAAAATTTGGTCAGCTTTTCTGCAATCCAAACTTGGCATTTTGATATTTTTCCAGTTACTTATGGTCCCGTAACCTAAGTTTTAGGTTCCAAAATTAAATTTAAATGCCAAAGTCCATAACTTACCATTTTTCATCCTCAAAATTTTAACTTCTCAACTTACGTATGGGACTTGTGCCATGATGGTTTGATCACACAACCCCCTTACTTGGAAATTAATGAATGTAGCAATTTTTATCGTATTTTAGGTAAGGTCCAAAAATTAAAAACCTACAAAAAGACAAAAAACAACAAAAACATAAACACTAAAATAGTGAGTTGCCTCCCACTCAGCGCTTGATTTAACGTTGTGACACGATATGGCTATGTTGGTTACTCTGACTTCACCGATAAACCCATGGGTTGCCTCTCATACAACGCTTAATTTAACATCGCGGTATGGCGTGGGTATCTTGACTACTAAGCATTATCAAGATACCTATAGGAATAACCTCTAGGGTCATCAATACAATCAATCACTGACATTGTTCTCATGTTGGTTGGCTAATTCATCAACTTTTGGATGTTAAGTATTTTATTCTCACCGTTGACTCTGAATTTTGACTCACCTTTTTCCATGTAAACCATAGCTCTACCTGTGGCCATAAATGATCTTCCTAAGATAATCGGTATCTCATTATCAACCTCACAATCTAAGATGACAAAGTCAGCTGGAAAGATAAAGTTATCTACCCTCATGATTACATCAAATGAGATTCTTACAGGTTTTTTTACTGTGCGGTCAGCCATTATCAGATGCATCGAAGTCAGTTTCAGAGGATTCAAGACCAACTACTTGAATACAGCCAGTGACATCAAATTAATGATGGCTCCTAAGTCACACAAGGAATGGATAAATTGGGATAACCCAATAGTGCACGGTTTAGTGAATGCTCTGGAATCACCATTTTTCTGTGCTAAGGACCTAGTCGTGCCTGCACTACAGTGGTGCACACCATCAACATCCTCAAAAGTCACTCTTTTCTTCCTTGTGACCAATTATTTCATGAACCTGGCATATCCAAGCATCTGCTCTAACGTCTGAAGAAGAGGTATGTTCAAGCTCAATTCTCTCAATATCTCAATGAACCTCTTAAACTTACCTTCCACTTTCTTATGCATCAATCTCTGAGGAAAAAGTGGGGTGGTCTTAGGATCTGTTTGACTTCTGCCTTAATGACCGAACCTTTAACTTTGTCTTCAGCAGCTTTACCTTTATCACATGTTACCTTCTCAGACTCAACAGCAAGTGTTTCAGCATCAATAGTTTTTGCAGCAGGTAGTAGGGTATCTATAGTAGTGATACCACTCCTTGTGGTAATAAAAAGTACGTGACTATCATTTATTAGATTTTGCACTATATTTCTTCGAAGGATACCTGGCTACCTTTGGTTCAGAGTTACTAACATTTGTTCAAACTGGTGCTCCAACTGCTTGATAACAGTGGCTTGTAACTCGAACTTCTGGGTCAACCCTGAAATATCAGCCTTAATCTCCTTAAGGTTGGTCTCCTAATTTTATTGACCCTTCACCAGCTTATCCAACATCTTCTTCATTCTAGATTTACATCGCGTTTACTAGGGGAAATGTACCTATGTCCCTTATCTCTATAGTCATTCTTCTTCCTCCAGTAACCATCTTGCTCTCTACTATAATCTTTGTATCCATCATAGTAGTTTTGACCTTGGTTCCCTTTCCCTTGGGATCCAAAACCTGTCATATGATGATCTAGATAATTAGCTTCCTCCTCCAATTCTGACTCGTATGCTTTGGAAGCTGAACCCTGAGTTGCTACTGCATTCACTTTCTCAAAAGTCATTGTTGCCAACTATTTTGCTAGCACCCCTAAATTAGTACTTAGTAATATAATTTCTTGCAGAACTGTATCATCAGGTACTCTCTAGTTGTAGTAGGCTCTAATAGCATAAGTGTCAGATCCCCTCTCAACCTCCTGAGTTTGCCACCCTCGATTAGTGAGTAAGATCTGATCTAACATCTCTGAAGTTGTCTTCCATTTTAATCTCATAAAATCTCCTCTAGATATGGTATCTTCTATGGATCTGTAGATAATGGCCAGGGCTGTGTAGAATATTTCTAATAAGCTTATCCCTGAAATTTGATGATTTGGAACCATGCTCAGCTTTTTCTTAAACCTGAACCCAGCCTCGTACATGGACTCTAACTGCAGCTCCCTGAAATTATATATCTCATTCTTGAGATGCAACATCTTTGATAGATGGAAGAACATATTTAAGAATTGTTTACACAACTCGTTCCAAGTCGTGATAGAGCCCCTTAGCAATTCCCCTAAACATAAAGATATTTCTCCTATAAGTGAGAAGGGGAAAATCCTCAGTCTAAGTTCTTTCTAATCTGCCCCAAGAATGGTATATGAGGTGCAGATCTCAAGGAGATTTGTAAGGTGCAAGTCGCATCATCGGTAGGCAGACCCGCAAATACCCTCTTTAAATTTGAAAGTTAGATCATGGCACTCATGATGTCAAATTTTATGCCTGGGGGCAAAACAGGAGGTACTATGGCTCCAGTCTCTGTCAGCTTAACATATCCCAAATCTTCTTCATTTTTTATATATGGCTGCACATACTGATATGCTGGGATTACTCGAACACGAGCACCTCTAGCTCTATTCTGGTTTCCATCGAGTGCCACTCGACAGTCTACTGCTGGTCTCTGCTCAGTTAGCTCAGTGTCCCTAGGTATCCTCTGAGATTCTTCCATTTCTCTCCTCTCAGTTTCAATATGAGCTAATAACTCACCATTCTGACGAACAACAATATCTTTTACTCCTTTGGGTGAAGGTAAAACATCACGAACATCTTTAAGATTCTCAACTATTATCGGCTAACATATCCTACCAAGTGTTTCTAGGATCCTCTCTGGATTCAGATTCACTGGGAGTAAGGACTTTCCTCTACTCGTGTGCTAGGCATACACCGGAATATGTCCAACTAAGAACAAAAATAGAAATAAAAACCTAAAAACTACAACAACTTCAAATCACTAATCAACACTGTGTTCCCCGACAACGGTGCCAATTTCTTGATATCATCCAAGCAACACCTTCTTTTAGATGATGGTACGGTTGCTATCAAGATATAGTAACCCAATAAGGTTGGGGCCGAATCCCAAGGAAATATGTGGACTTGCAAATCTTGATGGTTGTAGTCTGTCGACAGAACAAGAAAAGTAAATAGGGAGATTATTTGTAGTAATTTTGAGTAAAGAACAATATTAACTTGGTTGAAATTAGTCTAAAATGAACACTAGGATTGTGTTCCCCACAACTTCTCAACTCCGTAGCCTTATCATCGTTGTTGAACCAACCTAATACCTTGCATGTTGAATCGATAAGCTATGTACCTTCTACAGTCTTTTGGACGAGTAGAAGGATTTTACCCTTTACCTTTTAAGTCTTAGGGTATCGTACCACTAACCCTTGTCTTGATCCCAGTTAACTATTATATTTTGAGTCTCTATTTATTAGATAAAACCTAACCATCTTATGTATATAGAACCTAGAAGTGTGGATCGACAATTAAACTCCAAATTACTATTATCTTTATCTTTTCCTAGTCAAAACTCCTTTTTTCGAGTAAGTAGCAATATCTAGGTAGAATCCTAATGTGTTCACCCAATAAGAAAATAATCATAAAAAAGATAAAGAAATTCATGTCATGGGTATTGGTTCAGATCAACAATCGCACTTCCCATACTTTATTAATTTGCCAGGGTTTCCACAACCCTAGTTGTGGGTTTTAGCCGCTCATGATTGTGAAGAAATGAATAACATTCCTAATAGAAAGCATAGATGAAATCACAATGATAAGATGAATAAAAACCCACAACTATAACTGAATTAATCAATTAAAGTCAATATAAGAGAATCCCAAGATCAAAGAAGTATCTTGGAATCAAAATATGTTTATGAGTATCAAAAGTGTGTAAAACCTACTAAAAATACATAAGGGGTATTTATAGTACATGAGGAAACCCTAAAATCAAAGCTCAAACAAAATAGGAGAAAATCGAGTTGCTGGCCACCTGCGATCTGGCACAAGCTCAGGTAGTACTATGGTCTTGACACTAGGCATAGGTGCAGACCGCAGGTATAAATCCTGTAGCCTAGCTATCAGGATTTCAACCTTTGGAGCATTATTTGTCTACCTGCGGTCTGTAAGTCCTACATGCAGTCCGTGGGTTGACTTGGTTGGTGTTGGGAGTCATCTTTTTCACTCTTTTTCAATTTTCTGACATGCTTTGATCACGAACAAGCTGAAAAGTATCCCGAACATCCATAATTTCTCCAAAAATAACAAAAAATACCTTTCCACCTTTTTCACGAAATTATCATCCAAAACATGATTTCCTGTAAAAACATACCCAAAACGGATCATATATAACAAAAAGACCTGAGAAACTTGCATATTTTTCTCATTTTAAGCATAAAAGTGCTATATTTCTATGGCTCATCAGTTCCCTCATCCCAAATGTGAAAATGGTAATGATATATGGCTTTGTCACATGTTTTGACTTGCTAACTTGAACTAATGCATTGTCATAAAAGGTTAATGAACTATGACATAAATTTATTGAACTTTGGGGTATGTGAATTCCCTATGTGAATGTTAATTGAACCTAAGGGGTCATGAATTTCCCTCGTGTGATGGTTAATGGACTGTGGGACGATAATGAACTTGCAAGTAGGTTAGTATGACGATACCAACGGGACGCCTAAATGCATAATCGGATTAATAAATTGGTAATATGTGTTAGTTATTTTAATTACGTTTAAAAGCCAGTTGTGTAGTCGGTTCATAAAAGTGGAGGTCCCGAAGGACCAACACTGAAAACCACGCTAGTCAGTGTGGGGGTCTAAATAATTGAGAGATTTGAGTCCTCCTTATTATTATTATTATTATTATATGATTGGGAGGTTTGAGTCCCCCATGTTATATAAATTGTTACTTAAATCACCTTTGATTTATGCTGGGAGGTTTGAGTCCCCCATAAGGCATATGACATATGATTATCCTCTGGTTCGTGTAGCTAAATGCAAAAGGTCCCTTCCGACTGGGAGAGAGCTAAGTGAAATTCAAGAGGGGGGGATGAATTAAAATTTTTTTGTGAGTTGACTACTAACTCTTCACAGTCGACTCGCCTGCAAATAAGTACACTTCACAAGACATATTAGATTTAAAATAATTCAGCAAATAAGTAATCAAACATAGAGTAATGACACCGAGATTTATCCTGATTTGGAACACCAATGCGGTGCCTACTTCCAGTCCACTTGGGTTTCAACATTTTCTTAGATATTTCAATATTGTCTTCGAATACAATGATGAGAAATAAGTTCTAAAGAGTTATTTTGCTCTTCGAATCTTGTGACACAACTTCAGTTTATATCATAAAATGGACTTGATCCTATTCTTTGTATAAAAATTATAAGCTAAAGATTACAAAGCCTAATGAGACTAAGATTAAGACACTTTGAGTTTTTCTTCTTGAAGCTACGCATCCCATGTCCATCTTCAGTCTTCCTCTTTTATAGTCTTCGACTGCTACTCTTCATAAGGAAACCCAAGAGATTTATTCTCAATCAAGGACTTGAATTGATTCCTTGATTGAGGAATGTAGATGTATGATATGTCCATATAAGATATATCCACATATGGATTTTACTCATGTCCATATCAGATATGTTCGTGATATATTATTCCTTTTGGTCTTGTAGAGATTGATGCCTTTCTAAATATGTTTGTGACCTTTTTCTTCTTTTACTTGATCATGATTGATCTGATTTTCCATGACTTTTGGGGCTGAGATTCTCCTTCTATTTATTCTTATTGTTATTGATTTACATGGATGTCATGGATTGTGAATTGATGTCCTTCCATTCCTGATGTCCTTCTATTCCTGGAGCTTTTGATTGATTTACTTGAATGCCAGGGATTGTGAATTCATGTCCTTCCATTCCTGGAGTCGGCTTCCTTTATCCTTCTAATATTAGCAGTTTTCAGTATCCTGTCAAGATACACTTGTTAGTTTGTCATTATTAAAACATAGACTTAGGAAGCTAACAATCTCCCCATTTTTATAATGGCGAATAAGAGTAAATATCAGTTGACTTTCTCTACTCCCCCTGACTGGTAGGCAACTCTAATATTCCTATTTTCTCCCCCTTTGACATAATTAAAAAGAAACAGCACTCAGGCAACATACAAATAAGGAAATCCACACATAGAGATACAACAAAGAAAAAAAGTGAAATCATTTTATAACCTATATGGCTAGGAAGTATGTGAGGGATTTATGCATGTTATGACAGAATCATTCATAACATTCTTAAACAAAGGGAGTTAATGAAGACTCCTTTTTTCATAAAAGGTTTACAAAAAAATGCATATTTTTTATTTAACAAAAATTGCGGCAAAATACTGTTTAAATAAGGCTTAAAAATCATTAATGCTAAGAATACCAAGCCTTTTTCTAAGGGAACAAAATTTTTCTTCTAACAGGGGTTTTGTAATAATATCTGCTAGTTGATTTTCGAAGTCAACAAATTTTAGAGTAAAATCACCATTCTCTACATGATCTCAGATAAAATGATGCTTAATATCAATATATTTAGCCCTAGAATAATGCACAGTATACTTAGATAAGCTAATAGCACTGATGTTATCACACATAATATGAATAGATTCAAAAGATAAGTCAAAGTCAAGAAGCTGATGCATAATCCATAAGATTTGAGTACCACAACTTCCAACAACTATGTATTCAGCTTCAGTGGTTGAAAGAGCAATGAAAGTTTGTTTTTTGCTATGCCATGATATAAGAGCATCACAAATAATTTTATATGTTTCACTAGTGCTCTTTCTATTATTTTTATCTCCAACAAAATCAGTATTTGAATAACCAATTAAATCAAAATGTGAAGAGCAGAGATACCATAGTCCAAAGTCTTGAGTTCCTATTAGATATCGGATGACTCATTTGACGGCAGTGATATGAGACTCCTAGGGAGTCGACTGGAACCTGGCATATTTACACACAGTGAAAATAATTTCTGGTCCACTTGAAGTCAAGTAGAGTAGAGATCCGATTATCCCCTGGTACATCTTTTCATTAATGTATTTTCCATACAAGTCTGAATCAATATTTATGGATGGGTTTATTGGTGCTCCATAGGCCTTTCCTTTTTCCTGAAACACCTAGACTATGAACCATTGAAAAATTTCTTCAATTGATGTCTCTGGGGTGGGTACGACTGGGGGTATGAGTCGTAACTCTTAGGTACAAGTCGTATCCTTCTTTCTCTACCCTCTCATATCTTAGGAAATATGGTAAGGGTTACTTACTGCCCTAGGTGTGAGTGACCCCCTCCTCAATCGTACCAAAGGGTATGAGTCGTACCAAGCGAGTCATATAGAGTTTAGACTTAAAATTTGAGTGGACTAATTTTGATATGGGTAAAGCATACAAGTTAAGGGCTGAGTAGTACCCTTTGGATACAACTCAATGGTGTTTGGTCGTACCCTTAATAGTGTAGGTGACCTAGGAAAATCTTAGGTATGAGTCAGGGTACCACTTGTACCCTAGGGTACGGTTCCTCTAGTGAGTCGTACCCCTAGACGAGTCTATTTTCCAGCTTTTAGTTGAGGACCTTGTGGTCATTTCCTACATCTTAAATCCTAAGTCCCTTCACTATATAAGTTTATATGGCCTCCTTAAATATATTTTTGAGTGGATCAAACATCCAAAGCACTCTCTGAAACTCATGTTTGAAGAATTGGAGGCTAGGGTTTCAAAAGTGATTTCAAGAGGCAAAGTGAAGTAAAGACTCTTGGTGAATCAAGTTGTCTATGGCATGTAACTCTTCCCCTTGTTAAATAACTCTAAACCCATGTATTTTACACTTGAATTAGTAAGTATACATGGTGTTTTTGAAATCAAATAAAAAAAATTTATGTTGCCTAATGATGAATAATGTTGATCCTTGTTTAGACTTGTGTTTATACATATTATTGATGATGATTTACATATGTGGGTGATTGTTGTATGTGGTTTAATGTTAGGGCCTTGATTAACCCTAATCTTGATGATTTCTACCATAAAAATTATTGTGTTAAAGGTATGCACATAAAGTGTTTGTGAAAATGTCTAAGTGATTTGTCTAGTCATATGTGGTAATGGGTTGAACTAGGGAAATAGACCAATAAGTATAATTGATTGATAAATGATGTTGTAAATGTATTGTGAGCCATGTATCGTGAAATAATGACCTTGCTGAGTTAAGTTAAAGTCCCTTAATATGAAGATGAACTTGAATTGTGTGTTGAGCTAAAGTGTGGTAAGAATGTGGTATAAGATTGTTAATGAAATGTGAATAATTTGTGAGGGTATTGATGACCATAAATTGAATTGTATAATAAATTGAATGAAGGCAATGACCTATTTAAATGGCTTAGCAATGAAGGCTCCCAGAATGACCAAGGGGTCATGCATTGTGTTGAATTAGCTAAATGGTTAAAGTTCTTAAGTGTTGTATGGAAAGAATATTGATGCTTGGTCACCTGGTTAAAGTGCCAATGTCAACTAATGATAGTTATGATGGCTTGAGGTTGAAGTCTCTTGCCTTATGAAATAGCTTGAGGTTGAAGTCCTTTTCCTTATGATATAACTTGAGGTTGAAGTCCCTTGCCCAATGGAATTACTCAAGGTTAAAGTCCCTTGATTAAAGAGATATCTTGAGGTTAATGTACCTCACCGAATGAAATGGCTTACGGTTAGAGTCCCTTGGCATGAGGTTAGAGTCCCTTATCTAATTAATGGGCACGAGGTTGGAGTCCCTTGCCTAGATGAATGCGTGTGTAGTTAGAGTCCCTTATTTGTATGATTGGGTATATGGTTAAAGTCCTTGGCTAATGAAAATGTAAGTATGGTTAAAGTCCTTTGCCAAATGATATGTGAATGTGGTTTAATTCTTATGCATTATGACAAACGCTTGAATCTATATGTGTGGAGGGTCGGAGTCCCCCACTTCATGTCTAATGAATGAATTTGAAGAATGTTGTTAATCCTTGATTTCTTAATTTGCATGTGATATGCCTATATCTAAAGGTAAGTGTATGAATATGATCAAATATGATAAATTAACTTGTTGAATGATGATGTTATTATATCCTTATCCTTGAGTTGCATGCTAGCATTCCAACCGCTAACCATCTCTGAATGCTATGTCCCCATGCGACATAGGGTCCAGAGCATCATCTTCTCTCCCTACACAGTGATTAAGTGATTAAAGTGGTTCGTGCATTGACTTCGGAGTGGTGAGCTTTCTCATTTCGAAAGACATTTATTCTTGGTCACCTATCTTTAGTCTTAGTCTTATTTTGACTTGGTTGGGCTATTGTCGAGGACTTTTCCTGACATATACATTTCTAAACATCGATTTGTATAGAGGTATTATGGATGACTGTGGACTTGGGAATGTTGGTTAGTTTGATGAATCTTATGAAGTGTTTAGACATAATTAAGTTATGACTTTTAATGTTTCCGCTATTTTATCATATGCTCGGGATTCATCTGACCCCTAGTGGTTTATATTGGTGATTGGGTTAGGTTATTGGGGCGACCTCTGATTCATGTGGACTTGAGGTGCCCATATGACATAGCCTGATTTCGGAGCGTGTCATTTTTATACCAAACTTTTTTATGAGTTTTTTTGTGTACTTCACTTGTCTAATGAAAGTGCCTTTAGGAGTTTGTTTGATTTGTAATCCTAGAAAGAATATGAGCTCACCCATAAGACTCATTTCGAATTCACCTTTCATCAAATTAGAAAAATTCTTGCACATAGAGATGTTAGAACTACCAAAAATGATATCATCAACATAAATTTGTACAATGAGAAGATTTGAATCAAGCTTTTGTATGAATAGAGTTGTATCAATTTTACCCCTTTGAAAATTGTTATTTAGTAAAAAAATACTCATTCTCTCATACCAAGCTTTTGGAGCTTGTTTGAGGCCGTAAAATGCTTTTGATAATTTAAAAATATGATTTGGATATGATGGATCTTCAAATCCGGGGGGTTGTTTTACAAAAACTTCCTCATAAATAAAGCCATTTAATAAACCACTTTTTACGTCCATTTGATATAACTTAAAACATTTGAATACTTCAAAAGCTAATAAAATGTTTATTCTCTAACCTTGCCACAGGGGCAAAGGTCTCGTCAAAATCAATACCTTCCTGCTGGGAGTAGCCTTGAGCTATAAGTCTGGCTTTATTTATGATAACTTTACCTTCTTGATTTAATTTATTTCTGTAGACTCATCTAGTTCCAATTACTGAGCAGTTTCTTGGTCTTTCAACTAGAGTCCAAACTTGATTTCGTTCAAATTGGTCCAGTTCTTCCTTCATAGCTTCAACCCATGATTCATTTTTAGGGCTTCATCGGTTTTTTTGGGTTCAATTTGAGAAACAAGGGTGACAACTGCTTGTCTCCTCAATGATGCTCTTGTTTGCACCTTATCATCTAGATTTTTTATGGTCAGTTTATTTGGATGACTAGCATCGTGCTTCCATTCTTTTGGAACAGTTGGCTTTACTATTTCTGCTTTAGGAGTTGAATCTTGGGAGGGTATTGTCGATTTGTCTTGTGATGGCTAAGAGATTGTGTTGTTACTTTCTTCAGATCGTACATTACCCATATATTCTTTATCATCACTAAAAATCATAGAGAAGTGATTAGATTCATCAAATATAATATGCATAGATTCCTTAACACACAAAGTTCTTTTCTTAAAGGCCCTGTAGGCACGACAGGTGGGAGAGTACCCAAGAAAAATACATTTTTCATTCATGGATCAAATTTTCCCAAGCTATTCTTACCATTGTTGTGAATAAAACATTTACAGACAAAAGAATGGAAATAACTAATGTTGGGCTTATTTCATCTCCAAAGTTCATAAGGTGTTTTCTTTAGGATAGGTCGGATCAGGAGCCTATTGATGATGTGACATATGGTGCTTACTGTTTCTTCCCAGAAATGATCTGGGAGAATATGTTCTAACAATATTGTCCTGGCAGTTTCCTGGAGAGACCGATTATTTTGCTTCACTACACTATTTTGCTAAGGGGACTGAGGTGAAGAGAAGTTCTGAGAGTATTCGTTTTGAGCATAATACTCCTCAAATGTCTTGTTTTCAAATTCCCCTTCATGATTACTGTGAACGTAAGTGATGAGATGTTTGGCTTCTCTATGTACCTTTCTACAAAAAATATCAAAAATTTTGAATGCCTCATGTTTATGAGCAAGTAACTTACCTAAGTAAAACGTGAATAATCATTAACTATGACAAAAACATATCTCTTTCCACCGATGCTTGCAGTTTTGGTGCGACTAAACAGATCCATGTGAATTGTTTAAAGAGGTTTGATAGTGGAAACAATGTCTTTGATTTTGAATGATGCCCGGGTATGCTTACCCAATTGGTAGGCATCACAGATGTGATCCTTTTCAAACTTGAGTTTTGGCAGACCTTTCACCAATTCGAGTCTGGACAACTTCTTAATGATATGCGTACTAGCATGCCTGATCTTTCTGTGCCACAACCAAGTATTATTGGCTTACACATTGAGGCAAGTTAAGGTAGTAAAATTGGGACTATTTTAAACATAAATGTTGTCAACTTGTTCACCGATGAGAGGGATGTCTCTTTTGAGGTATTTTATTAAGAAATTTTTGGCTTTGAAGAGTACTCTGAATCCGACATCACAGAGCTGATTGATGCTGAGCAGATTGTGTTTGAGTCCATCTACTAGATACACTTCTGTGAATTCGCATGATGATTTGAGTTTTACTGAGCCAACTCCGATGACGTTGCCTCTAGCATTGTCACCGAACCTTATTGATCCCCCATCTATTTTCTCTAGAGTAGAAAAGTTTTATTTTTTTTTGGTCATGTGTATGGAACATCCACTATCAATGACCTACATTCCTTTCTTATAGCTCTTGCGGAACTGTTCCTACAACACAAGAAGATCAATTTTGCTTAGGTACCCAAGTAGTCTTGGGTCTTTGTGGGTTAGATGTGCTTTCTTTGGGCCTCCAAATCCACACACTTTTAGGCTTATGCCTATAACTATATGATTTATATCCCTCTCTATCCACATATAAAATAGATAGGACCTCGAGAAGAAAAAGAGATCTTAGCTTATTTAAACGATTCTAATGAGGAACTTGATTTGTTTTGAAAAGATTTGGATCTCACAAAATTATGAATAGGAGTTTACGTAATACTATTTAGCTTTATTTTTACATCATCAAGCTCTTTATGAAGCAATTTAATTTGATATGTTTCAATTTCTATTTGATGACTTCTTTGTTTCTCCTCAAGTTTTTGTTTAAATCAGGCTTAACAACTTTTCTTCTCTTGAGAAAGTTTGTTATATTCATTTATAATCTTTTGAAGCTCGTCAGTTATCAAATCTAAGTTATATTCAAGAATATTATAGTTGTGACAATCATGTATTCTTACCTCACTAGATTCACCTGTTGCTATGAAGGACACATTGGCAGCTTCTACTTCTTCTTCAGTTTCATCTTCATCACTCCAGGCTCTTAAGTTTTAATTTTTTTTGGATGATATTTTTCTTAACTTAGGACAGTTTTGTTTAAAGTGATCAGGTCTTCCACAGTAATAACATCGATCATCATTTCTTGTGGAGTCATTATTTTTAGCTTTTTCGAATCTTTGTTCTCTGTCTCGTGATCTGCCTTACTCCATAGTTGATGAGGGTCATCCCTTCGCTATTAGCATCTTCCAAAATGTCCTCTTCTTTAGTTGGAGTAGCGTTGAAGGCTATTGGTTTCTTATTTTCCTCCTTGTGGTACCTGTTAAATAATTTTTCTCATATGTAATAAGGTTACCTCGTAGTTTGTCATATGTCATGTTGTGTAGATCTCCGTCTTCTAAAATGGTAGCCTTGGTTTTCCAAATCTTTATAAGACTTCAAACCAGCTTCTAGACTTACAGGCTATATGGATAAATCGTCCCAATGATTTCAGTTTGCATACGATCTTACTGAATCTGGCAAACACTGTTTCAATATCCTCATTCACTTCTATTTTGAACAGCTCGTATGACCAGGGCATCAATTTTTGACTTTTTGACTTTTGTAGTTCCTTCATATGTTACCTCCAATTTGTCTCACATTATTTTTGCAGTTTCATAAGTTGATATCTTATTGTATTCTTCTCCACTAACTGCATAAAGAAGTAGACTTATAGTACGCGCATTAGGTTGAATTACCTCTTGTTGTTCTTTGGTGACCTCTAAGCTTTCAAGGTCTTCAATGTCAGAACTTCTAGATTCTTTGTCTTTGTCCTTTGACTTCTCTTTAAGTCCTGGAACCGACTTTGAGCCCTTCTTGATGACAACCCATGCTTGGAAGTCATTTGATTGTACAAAGATTCTGAACCTATTTTTTCAGTAGGAGTAATGTTGTCCATTAAAGTATGGTGATCTTGTGGAGGAGTGTCCATCCTGGAGAAGAGCACCAGGGATTGGATAATTTGATATTTGATCTTTAATCACTTGCAGTTAAGCAACACTGTTGGTGAGACCTGCTCTGATACCAATTAAAATTCAAAAGGGGGGTGAATTGAAAATTTTCTGTGAGTGAACTACTGACTCTTCACAGTCGACTCGTCTACAGGTCAGTACACTTCACAAGACAGATTAAATTTAAAATTATTAAGAAAATAAGTAATCAAACATAAAGTAAAGACACCGAGATTTATCCTGGTTCAGAACACCAATGCGGTGCCAACTTCCAGTCCCTTCGGTTTTCAACATTTTCTTAGATCTTTCAATATTAGCTTCAAGTACAATAATGAGAAATAAGTCCCGAAGACTTATTTTGCTCTTTGGATCTTGTGACACAACTTCAGTTTATATCACAAAGTGAACTCAATCCTATTCTTTGTATAACAATTGTAAGCTTAAGATTACAAAGCCTTATGAGACTAAGATTGAGACACTTTAAAGTTTTTCTTCTTGAAGTTGTGCATCACATGTCCATCTTCAGTCTTCCTCTTTTATAGTCTTCAACTGCTAATCTTCATAAAGAAACCCAAGAGATTTCTTCTCAGTCAAGGATTTGAATTGATTCCTTGACTGAGGAATGTAGCCATAAGATATGTCCATATACGGCTTTTACTCACGTCTATATCAGATATGTCAGTGATCTATTATTCTTTTTGGTCTCATAGAGATTGATGCCTTTCCAAATGTGTTTGTGACCTTTTTCTTCTTTTACTTGATTGTGATTGATTTGATTTTCTATGACTTTTGGGGCTGAGATTCTCCTTCTATTTGTTCTCATTGTGATTGATTTACTTGGATGTGGTGGATTGTGAATTGATGTCCTTCCATTCCTGATGTCTTTCTATTCCTGGAGCTTGTGATTGATTTACTTGGATGTCGTGGATCGTGAATTGATGTCCTTCCATTCCTGATGTCCTTCCATTACTGGAGCCGGTTTCCTTTATCCTTCCAATAGCAGTCTTCAATATCCTGAAAAGATACACTTGTTAGTTTCGCATTATTAAAACATAGACTTAGGAGGCTAACACTAGGCCCATATATCTCGTGGGTGACTTGATTATGACGCTTATGCTACGCAATCTAGGTTCTGATTTTAAAAGTTCATGCTAAGCATAACTCCCTACCCCGGCATGTGAAATATATATATATATGTGTGTGTGTGTGTGTATTTGCATTTGATGATGTGCATTGGATTTTACTGGTTTTCATTATTACTCATAACATTATTTCATCCCTTGTCCCTAAGTTACATGTTAGCGCTCCAATCGCTAACCATCTCCAAATGTTGTATCCCTAAGCGATACAGATACCAAAAAATTTTCTATTTTCCTGTGCAGTGATCAAGTGTTCGTGGATAGTTCATAAGTTGACTTGAATTGGTGAGCTTCCATCCTTCAGAAGACTTCATTTCATGTTTTGACTTTCTTATGTCTTAGACTTTATCTCAGACTTGTTTTTTACTATGGTCGGGGGTATATCCCGACACTTTATTGGTATTCAATTTTGTTAGAGGCTTTGTAGTTACTGTGGACTTGGGTGTTATATTGGTAGTTGGTATTGGTTACCAGTGTCAAATAGTGGTTATTGATATAACTTAGAATCTTGAAACTTTTGTTACCCTATCTTGTTATATGTTCGGACTTCAGTCCATGTTAGTTTGTGTTGTTTCTGTTGACTAGGAAATAGGGGTAGTCTCCGATCCTCGACAGATTTGAGATGCCCATCACGTCCAGGCCTTGGTTCCAATCGTGACACATATAGTTGAGATTGGACTTACTATGTGACTACATCCTAATCTACCATTGTTTCTATGGGTAGAAGCCTTTTTGACTATTGTATTTCTCATAAATCGGCTGAAGATGGTAACTCCCTTTGTCAAGTTGTTTGGTGCACAACCTGACTATAATAGCTTAAAGGTATTTGGTTGTAGATGTTTTCCATATATAAAAGGTGATACTAAGTTCAATCCAAAGACATATCCTTGTGCGTTTATAGGATATAGTAGTTTACATAAAGGGTATAGATGATATCATCCTCGTACAAGGAGAGCGTGTGTCAAGACATGTCATTTTTTATGAGTATATATTGCCTTATGTCCAATCAGCACAGTCTCAAGCTAAAGTTGATGTCTCACCACACTTAGCTACCTTTGTTGTGTTTTTTACTAACTTACAGGCACAAATTTCTGATAAAGTCGCTACAGGGGAAGTTTTTCCAACTGTTGAGGGCCAAGCTACTAAGGTAGTTGATTCAACAACAGTTGTAGAGCCCGTGCATCTAGATGAGCCTTCCTTAACCACTCTTCTGGTAGATAATGAGAGTGATCTTAGTTCCATCCCCGCAGATGAGTCTACTAAAGACATCTCAAATATTGAGCCAATAAAAGCTAATTCTGAGTCAACAAAACCTGCATCAGTGACTAATTCACAAGGGTTACAACCACCTATTGATCACTCAAATTGGCTCAATGCTGAGAACCAGCCTATTAATGCAGTTGTAACACCTGCAGTAGATGCTTCAGAAACAGTTGTAACATCTTCACCAGATGGTATAGCTCAGGCATCACTAGCACCACAAAGGCATCACCTGATTACTAGAAATAAGGCTAAATCAGTTGTTTTACCTTATCTGTCTCTTGCTGCAAGAAAAGAAAAGACCATGAGGGAAGCAAAGTCAACAAATAAAGCATTGAAATCACCTCATTGGCTTACAACTATGCAGGATGAGATAAATGTTTTACACAACAACAAGACTTGGATATTAGTACCAAAACATGTAGGTATGAACTTGGTTGGCTCCAAATGGTATTTAAGACTAAATTGCAGGTAAATGGAGAAGTTGATAGGTACAAAGCAAGGCGTGTTGCATTTTGAAGAAACATTCAGTCATGTAGTTTCGGCTACAACTATTAGAGTGTTGCTATCAGTAGTTGTTGCGTGTAATTGGAAAATTAGACAACTTTTTTTCATGGTAATTTGCAGGAAAAAGTCGTACATGAGTCAATCTCCAATATTTATTGACTCTAGGTACCAAATCATGTTTATCTGTTAAAGAAGGTATTGTATGGTATTAAGCAGGCACCTAGAGCCTAGTTTGACAGATTTAGTATATATTTACTTCATCTTGGATTTGTTTGAAGTAAGGCAGACCCTCCTTGTTTACTTTACATAATCACAGGGGCACTATCTTACTGTTGTTATATGTAGATAGTATAATTGTCACAAGAAGATACCAAAAACACGTCTCAGAGGTGGTTGCTAAACTTGAAGATGAATTTGCAAAGAAAGATCTTTGTCCTCTACATTTCTTTCTAGGTATTGAGGTCAAGTATTTCCTAGGTGGCCCTCACTTGGCCACCTTGAGTTAGGGAAGTATGATGCTGAATTGGTTAAGAAAACTGAGATGACACAAGCAAAGGCAATAAATACACCATTTGCACAAAAGCATGGTTTATATGAGGCTACCGGTGGTCTTGTTGATGCATTCATGTATAGGATGATCTTAGGAAGTCTTCAGTATTTGACAATCACTAGACCTGACATCACTCATGCTGTAAATCTAGCTAGTCAGTCTATGC
>NC_061119.1:73505331-73525929 GCF_002878395.1 Capsicum annuum | reverse complement strand
CCTCTAGCAACTCAAGCCACTTCCTTTGCTTGAGATTTAATTCTTTCTCAGTGAATACGTATTGAAGGCTCTTATTATCAGAGTAAATATCAACATGGACCCTATACAAATAATATTGCCAGATATTTAATATTAATACCACAGCTAGTAATTCCAAATTATGGGTCAGATAATTATTCTTATATTCTTTCAACTGTCTAGAGGCATAAGCAACCACCTTGCTACACTGCATTAACACGCAACCCAAACCCACCCAGGATACATCACAATAGACAACAAAATTGTCAGTGCCTTTAGGCAAAGTCAAGATCGAAGACAAAATCAACTTAGCCTCAGTTTCTTAAAAATACCCTTAAAAGTATAAGGCCATAAGAAATTCACCTTTCTCTGAGTAAATTGAGTCAACAGGGACACAATAGAAGAGAAACTCTCCGCAAACCTTCTATAGTAGCCAGCCAAACCCAAGAAACTCTGAATGTCAGATGGTATCGTGGTTCTAGGCTACTTCTTAACCAACACAACCTTCTGTGGATCCACCACGATTCCTTCACTAGAAATAACATAACCAAAGTAATTCATAACATTTAAAAAGTATTCGCTCTTAGAAAACTTTGCATACAAACACTGATCTTTTAGGGTCTACAACACAAGGCAGAGGTGTTCATCATGATTTGCCTCACTCTTGGAATATACCAAAACATCATCAATAAAGACAATCATGAAAAAATCAAAGAACTAATAGAAAACCCAATTCATAAGATCCTTTAACATTGCTGGAGCATTGGTTAAACTGAAGGACAGGACCAAAAACTGAAAATGACCATACCAAAATTGAAATACGGTCTTAGGGATATCCACCTCCCTAATCTTTAAATGATGGTACCCAGACTGAAGATCAATCATAGGAAAGAACTTAGCACCTTGAAACTGATCAAAGAAATCATCAATCCTTGGAAGTAGATACTTATTCTTCATAGTTATTTTATTTAATTGGCAATAATCAATAAAAATCCAAAGGGAACCAACCTTCTTACACATGAAGAGAATCAGAGCACCCTACGGAGACACACTAGTGCAGATAAACCATTATCAAGAAAATCTTTCAACTTTTATTTGAGTTAATTTAACTCAGTCAAAGCCATCCTATAAAGAGGGATAAAAATAGGACGAGTGTCCAAAAGAAGATCAGTCCAAAAATTAATTTCCCTATCGGGAGGTACACCACAAAGATCATTAGAAAACTACTTGAGAAATTCATAGACCACAAGAATAGTCTGCAAAGATGACCTTCAACTTTAGAATCCTTAATATGCATTAAGTAATCAAGGCACTCTTTGGAAATAAATTTTGGGCTCTAATATATGAGATAAACCTTTCCTTAGACATTAGGGAACTACCTTCCCATTCGGTTACCGACTTATTTAGGAAATAAAAACTAACCCTTTGGGTCCGATAATCAAGACACACAAAGCATGGATGCAACCAATCTATACCCAAAATCACATCAAAGTCTAATATGTCAAAATCTATTAGATCCACCTAGATCTCCCTACCCTGAACTAAAATCACATAACCACTATAAACCCTTCTAGCCATAATAGAGTCACCCACTTATGTGGACACAAAAATAGGATTCAGAATTCACTCATGATCAAAGATATAATGAATAACCACTTAAGGGGTCACCTAAAAGAGAGTAAATCCTGGATTAAGTAGGCAATATACATTATGAGAAAAGAGTTTAAGCATACCAGTACTAATGTGTGAGCAAAAGCTAACATATTTAACATTTTTTAGCTCAAAATAATTGTGAAATCTTAAGAAGTTATTGTTGTTTTGATATGTTTACTTGTGATATTGCAGAAAAAGGTAAAATAAAAAATAATAAACAACAACGGAACAAAAAAGTTGAAATTGGAGCAAAAAGAGAAGAAGACATGGCTGACGACATTCATGATACGTCATCAGCCTCGTGATAATCTATCAGTAGTGCCGTCAATCTAAACTAGAGATTAGAATTTGGGAGAAAATTGTGATGATGTTCGTTATAAGACATCAGGATCGTGATAAGGCATCAAGGACATCGTTAACCTTAAGTAGAGAATAAAAATTTGAAGAAGGAATCTAACGATGTCCGTGATAAGGAATTAGGATCATGATGCGGTGTTAGAGATGGCGTCAGCCTAAGGCAGAACTTGAAGAAAATTGGAGCACATCTGACGTCGTTCTTGATAAGGCATCAGATCCCTGATAAGGTATAACCCACGTCATCAGCTAATTTGATAATTTTATTTATTTTGTTATTTTATTTCCATAATTAAGTTTAGGTATAAATAGAAGTTTTGAGGTTTTTATTCTGGATCTCTCAATCTTGTTTTTGGAACTTGGGAGGAACGTACATTGCCTCATCTTTTTCATCAAGTATTTTTCTTATTTTCCCTTCAACATTTATCAACTATTGTGGATTATTCTCTTGTGATTCAATTGAAGAAACAATTGTTGTTTTCATCTATTCATAAGTTATCCATACTATCATGAATTCAATTTTTTATTTCTTTCATCAAATCATGAATGGCTAATTCCATTAGCTTAAGGTATGGGATCCATGGATTAGGGTTTGATATACTGCTAGGTACTTAAAGTGTTCAAAGAGTAGTAGGACGTCTTGAAATTCTATTGTTTTAACTTAAAATCTATTGGTTGAAAATAATAGGTTATGCCTTAGGTTTATTTGCTTGAACAGAGAAATAGACAAAAGGATGTGAATTATCTAGAGGGACTCGAAAGCTACCAACCTTCTGTTTAATGATTGATGTTGTAACTGGATGAATCTACCTGAGATAACATCCTATTGGAAATAGATATGTTATCTAAGTTTGAATGAATTAGAAAATAAATTGTCTAGTGAGGTCGAAAGATAAGTCAGATAGTATCGTCGTCAGGGATATTTTGCTGTTCCTACTTACTTCAAAATTCTTAAGCAGTACCTAATATCTGTGAATTCCAAAAACCCACAGTGAATATAACTCTAGTTTTCCATTTATATTGATTACAAACATTAATACTAAAACCCCATTTTATATTTTTGTATCATTTGTTTGAATTTAACTTGTAGCTATAATTTCAAACTAGTTTAATTGCCACTCACATTGTTCCCTGTGGATTCGACCCTGACTCCAAAGTTGGGTAAATATATCGATGACGATCGCCTTACACTAATTTGAGGTGTAAGTTGAGAGTTATAAAAATGGCGCTATTGTCGGGGAAAAATTTGGTGTATTGGGTTGGTTTGGAATTTTACCTTACTTGCTTGAATTCAAACTTGTAAATATTTATTTGTGATTTCCTTTGTTTTGTGTGTTAGGTAGATTTTCTTTATTTTTGCTTATTTCATACTATGGAATCATGGAATGAATATGAGTTTGATGGTTGGAAATATTATCTGGATAATCCTTGTCTATATTGGGATGGACCCTACTTTTGGCATAACTGTAGATATGCTCCCCGGAGAGAGATGAGTGCCCATCTCCATCCTACTGGGAGTATAATTATTATTTATGTGGTGGTCAAGATGGACATTGTAGTGATTGCTCAAATTCCCCCTCCCCCTGTAGTTCTAACTCAAATTCTAGTTCTTCTTGTGAGTTTGACAGATCTTATAGTTAAGAAAAGGAAGAACGAAACACCGGGAAGTGTGGCATTGAAGCTATGCTTTAACTAATTTTAGATCATGTGACACAATGAATGATGTCGTACATAATATACATTAATACATAAGGGCAATTAATGAGTAAAGAAGAATGATAGATGAGATGGATATCGAGGAGAATTATTTAAAGCACTCTTCTACATTATACTTAGATGATATCTTGTCCGTAGAATCATTTAAAATAATGGAAGAGTGTGAATATGAGGAGCAAGAATCTAATGTTGATAATGATCTTGATGTTGAGAAACCATTGGTGATTTCCCAACTAACCGAACTATTTATGAATGAAGATGCCAAAGACGAGGAAATAGTGCTAGAATCAAAAGAAGAAACCAAGAAAATCTCTTCTAAAGACTCCAGCACAATTAGGGCTGAGGATTACTAGAAGGATGCAACTCAGAAATTAAGGAGAAGACCTCATTCAAACCATTTTTCAACATTGTTCTTGGTGGATGTGATGAAAGTTGAATCACCCAAGCAAATGATGAATTTTCAAAATGAGGAGAAAGATTCTTACATTTTAGAGTTTATCCTTCCAAAAGGGTATACTGCAACCCCAATCTTGAAGGACAAGGAGCTTAAAGATCGTTGTCCATTTAGTGGTTGTTTAAGATTCTCACCATTTCCAAATGAGCCCATATGAAAGTTTGATGCAAAACTAGGCAAACAGTTCAAGTCTTCGAAGTGGCATGATAGAACATTCGTCATCACACCCTCACATTTGCCCAACACACCCATAAGATGTATTTATCAAAATTTGGGACGATGTTTCAAATCCTCCAAGTGGAGACATAAATAATTATCAACAAGGTATCTTGATGAAGTCTGAGTAGTCAAGATAACTGAGTTGCACCATAACGTTGAACCAGACACTTCTTGGGAGGCAACCCAAGGTATTTTGTTGTTTGTATTAGTATTATGTGATTGACATCAGATCTTTGCACCCATTGTGCCACAGTTATGTTTCTAACTCTCTTGTTTTGGTTTGTCGCATTGGAAACATTGCATGATTTTAAGTTGAGGGTGGGGCTACTTGTGGGTGATGATGTCCTCCTGCGGTTTTTGTTGTCGTGCCTCTTTTCCCCGAAATCTTGTTCCTAGTATAGCCGACATGTTTAGGCGTATTGTTTTTTCTTGGTGATGTTTTGGGGTTATCTGGGAGCAAAATAAGTATCTATGGCAGTTGACATATTTTTTGTTAATTTTTCTTGGAATGGCTACCTCTCCAATTTTCTATGTGGTAGCTGTGTGAATTGCATTCATCTGTAACCACTGTGCATCTTGTTATGGCATTAAGGTTTAGTTTCTTGATAATCACTACTAACAATTGCACGAACTGGATGAGTAGTAGCTGGTAATACACTTTTATGCCATCTGTATGTGTGTGATCTTACTCAGTTTCCTTTGTACAACCGAATCTAAAACTTGCCTAGATCGTCTAACCTTAGTTGAAAGATAGGGGTTAGGAAAGGATCATAGGCTATTTTGACTTTTAGCCACTTTTAGCCTAAATAACCTTCCCTATTATGTTTGCTATCACTTGATCCCTGTTTTGAGTTAGAATTGACCATTTCTTTCTATAACACCTATCAGTTTCCCATTTAGATCATAATAAACCTATTTTGGCCCTGGTCCTCCTTGGACATTATGCACCTTTACTTAGGCAAACAACCAAAGTTAAGGGTAGCTATCATAGGGGTGCATGTTGTAAACTGGGTATGAAGAGTGGTAGAATAAAACAAAAAAATAAGAGAAAAAGAATAAATTGGGTAGTGTGAAAAAAAATAATGAAAAAGAAAAGTCACATCCATCCTAAATAATGGGTGAGCAAGAAAAGAGGAAAAGAGAAAAAGAGGAAAAGAGGAACAGAAAAGAAAAGAAAAAAAGAGAAAAGGAGGTTAATAAGTGGACCCCACAAGTTAAGGTAGTGCCAAGGAGATTAGTCACTATAAATGCCATTTAATATAATACAAGCCCTTAGCCTACGTTACAAACCGAGAAAGACCTATAGTAATCCTAACTCACCTATCTGGATACCTTGGTAATAAAGATAAGGGCAAGCATATGGTATTTGGCATACACTAGCTGGAACTTTGTTTTGAGAGTGAATGTTTTTGTGCAAATCCCATGTTTAAAATTTGATTTTTGAGATAAGAGAAAAAGGGAATTTCTTTGTTGTGAGGGCACACTAGTATCTTGCCAGGTTACTTACTTGTTTGGGTAGTGTTATATTGATACATGTATGACTGTTGGTACTTAATTGATGTCATGGCTAGAATCCTTTGTGTTACATTATTGCTTTTCAATAATCTACACAGTTAGTTTAAATTGGTTGACCTTGGATATGGTAACTGAGTTTTGAGCTAAATTGGTTGTTGACTGCTGGATGTGCTTTGTGTTCTCTTAGTTTTTTTTTATTTCTTGAGGACAAGAAATTGTTTTAAGTTAAGGGTGTTGACGTATGGAAAAAGCTAACACATTTAATGTTTTTTAGCTTAAAATAATTGAGAAATCTTAAGCAACTGTTGTTGTTTTGATATGTTTACTTGTGATATTGCAGAAAAAGGAAAAATGAATGATAATAAACAACAACGGAGCAACAAAGTTGAACTTGGAGCAAAAAGAGAGAAAGACATGGCTAACAACATTCATGATAAGTCATTAGCCTCGTGATAAGCTATCAGTAGTGCGGTCAACCTAAACCAGAGATTGGACTTTGGGAGGAAGTTGTGACGATATTTGTGATAAGGCGTCAGGATTGTGATAAGGCGTCAATGACATCGTCAGCCTTAAGAAGAGAATTAGGATTTGAAGGAGGAATCTAACGACGTTCGTGATAAGGCGTCAGGATCATGAGGCGGCGTCAGAGATGACGTCATCCTATGGGAAAACTTGAAAAAAACTGGAGCACATCTGATGCACGTTCTTGATAAGGCGTTAGAACCCTGATAAGGCGTCACCCACGTCGTCAGCTAATTCGATAATTTTATTTATTTTGTTATTTTATTTCCATAATTAAGTTTAGGTATAAATAGAAGTTTTGAGGGTTTTATTCAGGATCTCTCAATCTTGTTTTTGGAACATGGGAGGAACGTACATTGCCTCATCTTTTTCATCAAGTATTTTTCTTATTTTCCCTTCAACACCTATCAACTATTGTGGATTATTCTCTTGTGATTCAACTGAAAAAATAATTGTTGTTTTCATCTATTCATAAGTTTATCCATACTATCACGAATTCAACTTTTTATTTCATTCATCAAATCATGAGCGGCTAATTTCATTAGCTCGAGTTATGGGATCCATGGATTAGGGTTTGATATGCTGCTAGGTACTTAAAGGGTTCAAAGAGTAGTAGGATGTCTTGAAATTCTATTTTTTTAACTTAAAATCTATTGGTTGTAAACAATAGGTTATGCCTTAGGTTTATTTGCTTGAACAGAGAAATAGACTAGAGGACGTGAATTATCAACAGGGACTCGGAAGCTGCCAACTTTCTGTTTAATGATTGATGCCGTAACTGGATGAATCTACCTAAGATAGTATCCTACTGGAAATATATATGCTATCTAAGTTCGAAAGAATTAGATAATAAATTATTTGGTAAGGTCGAAAGATAAGTCAGATAAGTATCGTCGTCAGGGATATTCTGCTGTTCCTACTTACCTTAAGAGTCTTAAGCAGTACCTAGTATCTGTGAATTCCCGAAATCCACAGTGAACATAACTCTGGTTTTCCATTTATATTGATTACAAACATTAACACTAAAACCCCATTTTATATTTTTGGATCATTTGTTTGAATTTAACTTGTAGCTATAATTTCAAACTAGCTTAATCACCATTCACATTATTCCCTGTGGATTCGACCCCGACTCCAAAGTTGGGTAAATATACTGATGATGACCGTCTTACACTAATTTGAGGTTTAAGTTGAGCATTATCAAGTACCAATATCAAGGGACGCCTCAAAATCCCGGTGAGTGGTAATAACATACAAACAGTTTCGACTAGTGGCAAAGCCAGAAGTTGAAGTAGCACCGTCTGGTGTGGGAGCGGATGAAGTAGCAACAAGAATTTTATTCGCCCAAAAGTAACCTTAGATGGACAATCCCTCTGCAGATGACCAATCTGAACATATTTAAAGAACTTATTCCTCCCTTTCTCGCATAAACCATGATACATCAGACCACAAAACCTATAGAGAAGATATGATGAAGATGGTTGAGCCCTGCCAACCTACGACTGGGATTCTGGTGCTTTAAACCCACTATCATACTGAGAACGATGATTACCCAAAAGCTTTGGATAAGGAGCACTTCCAAAAGAGTAGGAACTAGAATTTCCCCACTTATTCTTAGACTACTGCCCACAGTCTCTACCACTTTTCTGTGGACCTCCACCCTGATTTGAATAGTGAAATTTCTTACTCTACCTCTCACTTATCTCTGATGGGTAAGAAAATAAATCAACTGGTGAAACTCCGCATTACACACATCAGCTCAAGGTGATTGAGGATGATAGGAGGAACCAATAGAGCTCCCTCAAGGAAATCAGAAGTAACGACCCTAGATCGCGTCTAAGCTCTTGGGGTTGGATGAGCTATATCCATATTGTCATTTGATGGGACAAAAGAGTTTCCACAAACATCAGATCTTCTGGAGGCATGATCTGAAAAAAAACAAATGAGAATTAGAGAAGATTCAAGCCCTCAGACTCTATAGCTTGAAATAGAACAAAAAGAAATGGAAATATTCCTAAATGCCTCATAGACTCTCCCTTATAATTCTGGCGTGCTACACACCCATAAATGAGGCTCCACTTGACACAACTTTATTCGACACCCAATGACACCAAACCTAAGCTCTGGTACCATCTTTTTTATGACTCGAACTAGGGCCTAGCTATGACAAGTATCTTAAGTCCCATATTGATCAAAGATCACCCCCTACACCTAATCAAACAAAACACGTCATACCCCAAGGTCGGAAAAATTTTGGACATATAACAATATTAAGTGCAATAGCTTAAGAAAAATTTAATGTATGTCTATAACCGATGATCGGTTACTAGAAAATCAACTGACAGACACCACCCAATAACCACAATAATTCAAATAAAGCCTTCTAAATAAGGAACAAAAACTTGATATCAATAAAGTGTCGGGACATTCCCCTGACAGTAGCAAAAACAAGTCTAAACAGTCTAAGACATAAGAGAATAAACATTAAATATAGACTTTTGGTGTATGGAAGCTCACCACTCTAATGCCAACTCACAAGATGATCCCAAATCCTAATCACTAAGTAGGAGGAGTAGAAGTATGACCAATTCCTGCATTGCGGGGAGATACAATGACTGATGATGGTTAGTGGGGTGAATGCTAGCATGTAACTTGGGGATAAGGATAACATAATGACATGATCAATAGTTTAACATCATTCAAACCAATATACATAATCGCATTCGTATATATATAGATATATATATCACATGTCGGGGAAGGTAACAAGGATTAATATGTATTTCAAAACATTAACCTAGATTGTGTAGCTCAACTAGCATAACATATAACCACAAGCTATATAGGCCCCAGTTCTCACCCACTGGTTAGGACCTAGTGTATGTAGCCATACTAACTATAGAATAATCTCATATTTATGTATGGGGAACTCAAACCTCCTAACCATCTAGTAAGTCGACTTAAGCACATTATTATATAATAATCTATGGGGGCCTCAAACCTCTCTAACCAAGAAATAATAATGAGAGGGCTCAAATTATAACGCTTCAAAATCTAATTTTTGGGATGCCACATGGTGCTCCGAACTACAACTAGTCCTGAGCTAACCCTAGCTATCTTCTACTAAATCTAAATTTCAAAATAGGGGAATATGAATTTAAGATCAAAATAAATGTTGAGAACAATCTTAATTATCTGAGTATATCTAAAAATTCTAATCTCATCAGTCTGATAAAGCAAATACTAAAAATCTAAATACAACAACTAAAATCTAAATATGAATCTGGTAGTCTGACAATCCTCTACCGATTGAATCTAAAGAGTCACTGGGGTAGGCCCCAACTGACTCAAACTATTTGAAATAAATATTGGATTATCTACTAACAAATTAGAAATCTGAATAGCTAAGTCCGCAGACTATGGGGACTCACCAACTGTAGAGATGTAGATGAGATGCTCAAAAATCACTCATGCTACTAAAATTAAGCACCTGAACCTACACTATGAGAAAATATAGCACATAGACGTATATGTGGATCAATACTTTAGAATATACAGAGCATATGGGGGTGAATTCAATAAGTAAACAATATCATCACAATTTATAAAATCATGCATGGTAAATGTAAATGACTCACATAGGATTGAGAAGTCTGAAAACTACGGATCATAAATCATGAACAATAAAGCATATAATATAAATCTTGTGAGCCATTACATTCAGTTTCAAAAATATTTTCTGTTTGAATACTATACAATATCTTGTCAACTATAAGGGTAATACTTCATCTCAAAACTATAAGAATCTTAAAAAAAAAAGACAGCTTCCAAAACATATGCTTTTATCTTAAAGCTTTGAAACAGTAGACTTTATTAAGAGTGGGGGACTTCATGTGGGAGTTCTTCTAATCGAAATAATCCATGTAAGCATTAATGAAGTCCAACGTCTTACCCACATTGGGGAGAGATGTTCTACCCTTGACATTGGAATAGAACCTTTATCTTAAGTGATCACTATATTTGTGGGAATGATCTTAATCCTACTGTGGCACGTAGTTCTGGTGTATGAAACCTTGGTAACTTACCCATGTTACTGCTAAATACTACTTCCATTTTTATGCTAAGGATCTTAGAAAAACCACTTAAGGATAGCACAAGTGTCTACAAGAAAATCAATTATGCTCTTTCTTTTCTTTATATCTTAAGTCATATGAACAATGTGGATTCTATATCTTAGCTTTGGACTAAAAGTTCAAATCTTTATAAAAAATCTAAGAATAATCTTATCATACGTTGCGTGTAGCACAAACAATCTATAAATATCAATCTTTAATTAGGGCTTAATGAGCTATGCATCAAACTCACTTTATAATATCATAATGTTCATGCTTGATAATGTAAATATTGATAAATTAATTTAAAATCTGAAAATTTCTAAAAAAAAATACATGAAAATATGAATATAATCATGTAATTAAACTTCTAAATCACTTGAAATATCATAAGCTTGTGAATAACAATAATGGGTATAAACCCTAACTTGAATTTCATGAGAAATCATATAAAAAATCAGTAAAATTGTAATTAAAATAAGTTTGTGGGCACAAGGACGAAAAGATTGTCCTTTTTCATAACCCCGCATACCTTAATCAATGATTTTAGATGAAAAGTTTGAATCTTAGACTCCTAATGTGTCTTTGGAGATGATTTCCTAGAGTTCTTGAATTGGAAATCGTTAATCTTGAATTTCCTTGGAGAATTAATGGAGGAATTGGATTTCTTAGGGAGTAAACTTTGATGATATAGGGTTTTGTTTAAAAGTATTTTGGTGAAAAGTGGGCATAATATGCTTAGGATGAGTTAATTGATTTGTTATTCACGACTTAGGGCTGGAGAAAAGACCAAAGGGCCCTTTTAAGATTTTACTCGGACTGGGAAAATTCCTAAAATTGGCTTACAGAGCGATGCGGTGTTATTGCATTGGCCTACTGGAAACTACCTACTGGGACCTGGAAAATTGCTGCGACATAGAGCTATCACTATACACTTTTAAATTGCCATTTTGGCCACCTTCGCGATGTGCCATTATTGCGGAGGCTCACTAGAAACTGACAATTTTGAAACAATACATCATCGATATGTGATGGAATCATGAAGTGTTACTAGAAATTGACAATGGTCATTTAAACTGTCTCCACGATGCTCTAGTGACCGAAATGACGGTATTTTACGACTAGAACTTAAAATCATCATAACTTCTTTTCCGATTATCAGATTAATGCAAATCTTATATCGTTGGAAAGCATATTCAATTTCCTACACATTGGAGGGTTTAAATCTTGAAAATTCTATATGTATGGAAAGTCTTTTTTCTTAAAGCTAACACTAGACATTCTAGACGTCAAATTGTGTGAAAAAAAGTATGGGGTATTATAATATCTCCTCCTTGGAAACATTCATCCTCGAATATTTTTAGTTAGACTAAGAATACTGAGGAATTTGAGGATATATGATAGCATGCAAAACTAAAATAAATTGCAAAAATGAATCTAAATAATTTTGAGTTTTTGAGTAATTCTATGAGTACATGAGTTTTCAATGAGGATGATTATATAGATAAATCTAAAACTAGATAGATACTGAATTAAAGAAGAGTATTACATTTGACTGAATCTAAATTTGTGGAGAAAAGGTGAGGGTACTTGGATCGCATATCTGCTTCTACTTCCCAAGTGGCACCCTCAACCGATTGATTCCGCCAAAAAACTTTAACCAATGGAACTTCTTTGTTCCTTAGTCTACGGATCTAATGATCTAAAATTTCAACTGGAATCTCTTCGTATGAAAGGATGTTTTGAATATCTGAACTTTCTAAAAGAACTACAATAGTGGAGTCACCGATGCACTTCTTAAGCATAGAAACGTGGAATACAGGATGAACGAATGACAAGTCTGTGGGCAAATTAAGCTCATAAGCTACTTTCTCAACACGACTTACAATTCTATAAGGGCCAACATACCAGGGACTAAGCTTTCCCTTTTTGTCAAATATCTTCACCCCTTTCATGGGTGAAATCTTTAAATACACTAAATCACTAACGTCAAACTAGAGGTCCCCTCTTCTCATATCTGGATATGAATTATGTCGACTCTGGGCTATTTTCAATCTTTCCCTAATCAATTAAACTTTCTCCATATCTTCAAACACTGTGTCAGGCCCAAGCGAAGTAGCCTTACCCACTTCAAACCAACCGCTGGGTGATTTACATCTTTTTTCATAAAGAGCCTCAAATGGGGCCATCTGAATACTAGCATGATAACTATTATTATAAAAAAACTCAATCAATGGAAAATGGTCATTCCAACTACCTTTGAAATCAAGAGCACATGCCCTCAATATATCTTCTAGAGTTTGGATGGTTCTCTCTCCTTGACCATCCATATGATAGTGTAAAGCTAAACTTAGATGGACTTGGGTACCAAGACCCTTCTGAAAAGCTCTCCAAAACTATGAGGTATACTCAGAACCCCTATCTGAGATGATGGATAAAGGAACTCCATGAAGTCTGACTAACTCTCTGATGTACAACTTAGCATAATCTTCAACTATGTAAAATGTGCGAACTGGCAAGAAATGAGATGAATTAGTCAACCTGTCTACAACAACCCAAATCGAATTACGCTGACAGCACGAATGGGTTAAACCCGTCATAAAATCCATATTCACCTCTTACAGATTCCAAGTGGGGATACCAAACTCTTGAAATGAACCACCAGGTTTATGGTACTCTACCTTAACTTGTTGACAAGTTGCATACTTTGCTACAAATTCTGCTATATCTGTCTTTATACCATTCCACCAATAGATTTCCTGCAAGTTGCGGTATATCTTGGTGGCTCTTGGATAGATGGAATAATGTGTACCATGCACTTCTACCATGATCCGCTGCCCTAAATTATCAATACATGGTACACACTATCTACTTTGATATCCCAACACGTCATCTCCCCCTTAGGAGAAAACCTCTAACTTTTTGTCTTTAACTGACTCTTTCAATTTGACCAAACTAGAATCCTTGTCTTGATTTTCCTTCACTTCTGAAACTAGGGAAGATTTAGGACTACTCTGAACCCAAATAATTCTTTCAACTGAATCAACCAACCTAACACCTAATCTAGCCAAACACTGAAATTCTTAAGCTAACTCTTTCTTATCGTTCTCTACATGAGCAACACTGCCAATAGACAATCTACTAAGGGTATCTGTCACTACATTGGCCTTGCCCGAATGGTACAACACACTCATGTCATAATCTTTTAATAATTCTAACCACCTTCTCTGATGGAGATTCAAATCTCTCTGGATAAATACATACTGCAAACTCTTGGGATTCATAAACACATCCACATGCACCCCATACAGATAATGTCTCCAGATTTTCAAAGCAAACACAACAACAGCTAATTCAAGATCATGGGTTGGGTAACTCTTTTCATGAGGCTTAAGTTGCCTAGAGGAATAGGCTATGACCTTACCTTTCTGCATCAGAACATAACCCAAACTAACTTTAGAGGCATCATAATACACCACAAAATCATCTATACTATCAGGTAATGCTAACGCTGGGGCTGAAGTGAGTTGAGTCTTCAACTCCTGAAAACTATTCTCGTAGGAATATGACCACAGAGACTTAACTTTCTTTTGGGCCAATCTAGATATAGAGGATGCAATAGATGAGAAATTCTCAACAAAACATCTATAATAGCCAGCAAAACCCAAGAAACTCCTAATGTCGGATGGAGAGATAGGTCTAGGCCAATTTCTTACGGCTTCCATCTTTTGGGGATCAACTCTAATACCCTCACTAGAAATGATATGAACAAGTAAAGCTACTAACCTTAGAAAAAATTTGCATTTTCTAAATTTGGCAAACAATCGGTGATCTCTAAGAGTTACAACACAATTCTAAGATTATTTGCATAACCATCCTCACTACGAGAGTAGACGAGTATATCATCGATAAAGACTGAGACAAACATATACAAATACTATTTGAACACTATATTTATCAAGTCCATTAAAGATGCACGGCAATTGGTTAGCCTGAAAGACATGACTAGAAACTCAAAATAACCATAACGAGTTCTGAAAGTTGTCTTTGAAATATCATATTCCCTTAATTTAAGCAAATGATAGCCATATCTAAGGTCTATCATTGAGAAATAACTTGCACCTTTGAGTTGATCAAATAAGTCATTAATTCTCAGGAGAGGATATTTGTTTTTTATCATAACTTTATTTAGCTGGTGTTAGTCAATGTACATGTACAGAGAACCATCTTTCTTTTGCATGAATAGGATGGGAGTGCCCCATTGAGAAATACTAGGCCTCATGAAACCCTTATCTAAAAGATCTTTGAGTTGATCTTTCAACTCCTTAAACTCTGTAGGAGCCATACGGTATGGAGGGATAAAAATAGGCTGAGTATCTAGGAGAAGGTCAATACCGAATTTTATTTCCCTATCGGGAGGTACCCCTTATAAATCTTTGGAAAAGACATCTGGAAATTCCTTGACTGTACTGACTGACTAAATTACTGTAGTCTCTGACTTAGTGTTTTTAACTTTAACATGATAATAGATACACCCTTTAGAGATTAACTTTCTGGCTTTTAGATAAGATATAAAATGGCTTTTGGGAGATACTGAATTTCCTTTCCACTAAAAGATTGGCTCATCTGGAAACTGAAACTTCACCACTCTGGTGCGATAATCTATGGATGTATAACTGGAGTGAAGCCAATAAATACTAAAAATAAGATCAAAACCAACCATATCTAACTCTATTAGGTCTGCTAACATGATTTTATGAAGGAAATTGATAGAAAACTTTTTGTAAATCTACTTGGCAATAATTAACTAACCTACTGGGGTAGAAACCAAAAAAGGCTTAAGGATATTTGTAGAACTTCCCTCAAAATTTACTGCAACTAATAGGGTCACATAAGAAAAACTCGAGCCAGGGTCTAACAACACATAAACATCAAGATAAAAGGTGCGAAGCATACTAGTAACAATAACTGGTGAATCCTTCTAATCCTGATGGAAAGGGAAAGCATAAAACTGATTCTGGCATTGACAACTATCGGTATGGATGATACGCCTTAAGGAGGAGCTGGGCAACCTAGAGGAGCTGGTGCGCTAGTTGCCTGAGTATGGGGATGGACATTCCTATTTCTATGTCTAGTATGCGGGCATTCTTTAATTTCATGACCCAGATGGCCACAACCATAACAACCTTTTTGGCCCCACAAACACTCACCTAGATGGGTCTTACCACACTTAGCACATGGTGGATAATTAGGCTTCCCACTCACACTATTCTGGGACATGAACATAGAAGGCTTCCCCCACTACTCCTGTCTACCTTTGGGAATGAGAGCACTAGCTAACGATGGTGCTGGCATAGATGAACGGTTTCAAAATTTCAAATGATTCCCCCCTTGAGACTTATTCTGACCATACTCAAACTGTCTTATTTTAACCCTCTTGTTATTTCTATCTTTCCCTTTCAACTTCTCTGCCTCTATCTATTGAGCATGCATCATCAACCTAGTAAGATCCATATCCCTAATAAGCAAAGCAGTCCTACACTCCTTAACTACCAACCTAGACACACCGTTCACAAACTTACTTATGCTTAACCTAGGGTCAGCCATCTAATCAAGGGCATACTTAGACAACTAGTTAAACTCGAGGCAATACTCCTTCACTATCATTCAGCCCTGCCTCAGGTTCATAAACTCTTATATCTTGGATTTCCTCATCTCACGTGGGTAGAACTTATCTAGAAACACATCTTGAAACAACCTGCCAAGACATGGGAGCTGTATTCTCCCCTCTACTTTTCTTTCATATCACTACCAAATCATATACAATATCCTTTAGCTAATAGGATGCCAACTCTACACTCTCCTCTTTAGAAACATACATAATCTGGGTGTTCTTCTTTGCCTCATCTAGATAAAACTATGGGTCCTACCTGCCTTCGACCTAAAGAATTCTAGTGAGTTTATTCTCTTAAAATCTCAAATCCTAGCTGTGGCTAAGTCTTCATTTTTCTGAAGTGGGACTGCAGCCTGATGGTTGCCCTTAGCATTAGCTATCACAGCTTCTGCTGGCGCCTGAAAGGCACCTTAAAACTTTGCATGGGACACATTATCATTCAAAGTATATACAGGCTGAGGTGGCTGGTTATCATTTCTACGTGCATTAGCTCAACAAGGAGGCAGTTTCTATCACCTGAAAGCATGAGTTAGAAGAAGATAGAGACATTGAATACATGATAAATCATGAAGATAATTTCCTAAAATGCTCTATAGCCTCTTGCTTATAGATGTGGTGCGCTTCATACCGATGATCAAGACTATACGTAATGTGGCTTGTCTGACTCCCTAGGACTCTCTAAACCTTAGTCTCTTATACCAAATTTGTTAAACCCCAAAAGCTAATTTTTGGGATACCACATGGTGCTCCGAACTATAAGTAGTCCTGAGCTAACCCGGGCTGTCTTCTACTAAATATGAATCTCAAAATACAGGAATATGAATATAGGATCAAAATAACAGCAAAAAACTATCTGAATTATCTGAGTATATCTAAAAATGCTAATCTCATCAGTCTGATAAAACAAATACTAAAAATCTAAATACTGCAACTAAAATCTAAAACTGAATTTGGTAGTCTGACAAACCTCTACTGACTGAATCTAGAGACTCAATGGGACATGCCCCAACTGATTCAAACTATCTATAATGAACACTGAATCATCTACTAATAAATTGGAAGTCTGAATAGCTAAGTCCCCAAACTATGAGGACTTACTAACTGCAGAGATGTAGATGAGATGCTCAAAATCACTCACACTACTGAGACTGAGCACTTGAACCTACATTATATGAAAATGTAGAACATAGACGTATATGTGGATCAATACTTTGGGAATGTACTAGTAAAATGGGGGTGAATGAAATAAGTAAACAATATAGTCACAATTTATTAAATCATGCATGGTAAATGTAAATGACTCACATAGTCTTGAGAAGTCTAAAAACTGAGGATCATAAATCATGAACAATAAAGCATATAATATAAATCTTGTGTGCCATTACATTCTATTCCAAAAATCTATTTTTTCTGAATACTACTACATTATCTTGTCAACTGTAAGGGAAATACTTTATCTCAAGACTTTAACAATCTTTAAAAAAACACAGCTTCTGAAACATATTCTTTTATCATAAGGCTTTAAACCAATAGAATATAATAAGAGTAGGGGACTTCTTTTGAGTGGTTCTTCTGACCGACATAAACCATGTGAGTATTCATAGAGTCCAATATCTTACCTACATTGGGGAGAGCTGTTCTACCCTTGCCATAAGAATAGAACCTTTATCTTAAGTGATTACTATCTTAGTCATCCAAGTAGAAGTGGGAATAATCTTAATTCTATGATGCCACGTAGTTCAAGGGCATGAAACATTGGTAACATACCCATATTGGTGTTAAATACTACTCCCATTCTTATGCTCAGGATCTTAGGAAATCCACTATAAAATAGCACAAGAGTCTACAAGAAAACCAATTATGCACTTTCTTTTCATTAAATCTTATGTCATATGAACAATGTGGATTCTTTGTCTTAACTTAGGACCAAAAGGTCAAATATTTATCCAATATCTAAGAATAATCTTATCATAGAGTGCGGGTAGCACAAATAATCTTGAAATAGCAATCTTTAATTAAGGCTTAATGACCCATGCATCAAACTCACGTTAAAATATCATAATGTTCATGCTTAATAATGTACACATTGATAAATTAGTTCAAAATCATGAAATTTCTAAAAAATGCATGAAAATATGAATATAATCATGCAATTAGACTTCTAAATCACTAAAAATCTCATAAGCTTGTGAATAACAATAATGGGTATAGACCCAAACTTGAATTTCATGGGATATCACACAAAAATTTTATAAAATTGGAATTAAAATAAGTTTTTGGACACAAGGAAAAATGGATTGTCCTTGTTCATAACCTCGCATACCTTAATCGGTGATCTTAGATAAAAAGATTGAATCCTGGACTCCTATTATGTTTTGGGAGATGATTTCTTAGTGTTCTTGAGTTGGAAATCCTTAATCTTGAATTGCCTTAGAGAATTAATAGAGGAATTAGATTTCTTAGGAAGTAAGATTTGGTGATCTAGGGTTTTGTTTAAGAGTATTTTGGTGAAAAGTGGTTATAATATGCTTAGAATGAGTTATATGCTCTGTTATTCATGACTTGGGGATAGAGAAAAGACCAAATAGCCCCTTTTTAAGATTTTACTCGGACTGAGAAAATTCTTAAAATTTGGCCTATGGCACGATGCGTCGTTATCACAGTGGCCTACTGGAAACTCCAACTGGGATATGGAAAATTTTCGTGATGTAGAGCTATTGCGGTACGCTTCTGAATTTTTATTTTGGCTACCTCCACGATGAGCCCTTATCATGGAGGCTTACTGGAAAGTGACAATTGTGAAATGGGACATCACCATGATACAGTGTAATCGTGAAGTCTTACTAGAAATTGACATTGGTCAATTAAACTGTGTTCGTGACGCGCTAGTGACCGAAATGACGATGTTTTACAACTGGAACTTAAATTCGTCATAACTTTTCATCTGGTTATCAGATTAAGGAGAATCTTATATTATTGGAAAGTTGATTCAATTTTCTACATATTGGTGGGTCAAAATCTGGAAAAATCTATATGTATGAAAATTAATTCTTTCTTAAAGCTAACACTTAACATTCTATACATCAAATTGAGTTAAGAAAAGTATAGGATATTACACAAACCTCCTTGTTCACTTTGACACCCGTATTAACAAATATAATTTCTAGTATCAGTCATTCAGACCTCCACTTTCATGAGTCAGCTACACAATTCTCAGTAGAGCCAAATTAAAATAAGTATAACATATTCCTATTCATTGAATTATATTCCACATTAAGGCATACATTATTTGTATGGTCATACCAACTACACTTGTAAAGTAATAATAATATACCAAAATAATTTTCATACACTTGGGAAAAATAACTCCCTTTGTTCAGTATTACATGGTGGGGGAAAACTTACTCCCTTTGTTCATTAAATCAAACCATTGTGTTTTAAACAACTTCTTATGTCATGCAATAGTTCAAGAATATTTCAATTTTTCAAATTCCTATATTTCTCATAATTAAAATTGGTTTCACATTATGGGGATGGATCATGACCTCTTCAAATGTCATAAGTTTTAGAAATCATAATTCCCTAGTTCATTCACCATACCCATGCACCCACAAGTTCAAAATGATAATTAAAGCATGAAAAATCATATGTAAACCATGAGAAACATTATTCAATTCATAAATATTCAACATCCTCAACCTTTGTTTCAAAACCAACATAAACATCTCATGAACAAACCTTAAACATATGCTTTTAAAAAATTAAAAATGAGGAAAGAGTAACATGCCTTAAACACCAAGAAATTTGGAGAGAAATCGATGCTTGAGAACTTAGATGACCAACTTGATGAAACTCTATCTTGACTTGCTTGAGGGAATTCAAAGAGCTTTTTGGAGTGTTTCAAAAGTTATTTAGATTATTTCTCAGTGCTAATGACACCCTTAGATTATTTCTCAGTGCTAATGACACCCTAAAGGGGTTATAAAATATGAGTTTCAATAAGGGTAGGAGGAGAAATGTGCAGAATGCCCTTAACTTTAAAGCTGGAAAAGTGTCTCCCTTAGTAACAGGTCAATCTGTGATTTGTAGCCACTCCTTATGACTCGTCACCACAAGTTATAACCAAGACAGTCTCTAGGACCCCCATACACTATTGACCCTATGACTCACTAGTACCACTAGTATTGGTATCCTTCTCACAGAACCCTGTTGGAAAAATATTGTACATCCTATAATTTGCACCTAATGACTCATTATAAGTCCTTACGGCTAATTGTGAGCCACTCGTACTTAGAGGAAAACTTAGATACTTAATTTTTTTTTGGTTATGATTCCATCCCAATGTCTCATCATGAGTTTTT
>NC_061119.1:73422270-73505231 GCF_002878395.1 Capsicum annuum | reverse complement strand
ATAACCAAAAATCAGATACCGAACTTCTACCGAAACATGAGAGTTATTGGACTTAACAGTATATAGACTAAGTTAGCAAATAATAATATAAATTAAAACCCAGTTTGGATTTATTATAACAAAAATCAATTATTAGTTTACTCTACTTGTAAAAATATTAGAGAAAATGACAGAGAAGAGATAAGAAAACGGGTCATAACGATTCTAAAACCAGAAGAATTACCAGTCACCAGATCTATTACAAAAGAAATTATTTTAGATGAAGCTATGGATCAATTCTGTAAACAGGTTGGCCAAAGATACGATAACCACATATGCAGTAGATGTAGTAGAAGACACAACTTTATTCCAGATGTGATGCTACAATAGCAAGAAGATAAAAAAAGCAGCAGATACGACAAGGAGAAAATAACAACGGATCAATAATAGAGAAATAAAAGACAAAGGAGACAAGTTAGAATGCAACATATGGAAGAATAGTTAGTTTTTCTTAACTTATTTTTACATAAAATGTATATCATTATTAGAGTGTCATTATTACTCTTGACTTTTTGGCTCCTATCATTGCTAGTCTTAATAGCCTATGAGACTTTTTGAGTTTTACTTTTTGTAAAGTAGTTTTTGTAGAATTATACTAGTACAGGTGTAAAGTAAAATAGTATACGCGTTTTCATTTTTAGGTTTGTTTTGCTAAATCTTTACTCTGGATAGGTTTTGTATTTGAAAATTTTTGTAAAGTAAAAATATTATCAATATATGTACGAGTGATATGGTTATAAGTCTGCTTTTGTTGATTGAGTGATTCGGAATATATATGTATCTGGGGAGGTATGAATGACTCTGATTTTTGTATATTTGGTGTATATGATTTTTAGAATATCTGGTTGAGGTTATAATTCTTTTTCTTTGGTGGTTCAGGTTTATTTTGAGTGACTATATTCTTTCCCTTGGATACATCACCTGCGCCTGCAGCTGTAACTGTAATTTCATTAGTAATTTGAGTTTTTAGGTGTTTCTCATCGTTACCTTCTAGGTCTAGTTTTTTAATGTGCTCTTCCTGCACAGTATCTTTTCTAATCGCTTTTTCTTATTTTTTATAGTGCTCAACCTGCACTTTTACATCTGTAACTTCAGTAGTTAATGTGATAACTCGTTCTTGTAATAACTTTATTTGTTCAAACATTTATAATATTAAGTCTGTTTGGGTATCTTTGACATCAACTTCTACTATTGGTAAATCATTTTGAGTAGCTTTGTCTTGATATATGATCTGTAATAACATTCTTGTCATAAATAGACGAGCATCCGCTCAGATAAAGGGAAAGTCTTCATGAGTTGAAGCAAAACCCTCTCTTTTACACAAAACTTTTGAATTATTTAATAAAAATAGATATATTTTCAAGGAAAAGCTATGAATCATCAAACAACAATGGAAAATCTAGAATTATCAAATTTACTAGAATAGGTAATTATATTTGTGATTATGAATAGCTAAATTCATAAATTCTTGACAATCGTGATATGATAAAGTAAGTTCATGATAGTTACTTTATAGTAGAATTATTCGAAAAATAGCATGTTAAGAAGTTTATTAGCAAAGTGTAAAAGGAGAAAAATTCCTAAGAACTATGTCATCCTAAAGGTGAAACCGGTGAGGCAAGAAAGCCGTGATAGGGGACTAGCAAGAGTAGAGGCACTGTTTAAGGGAAAAGTATCCAGATTACCATACTAATAGTGACCGAAGAACTTGTTATTTAAGGATAATCTAGTATATAATAATCTAAAATGATCATATTTTGTTATGTGTCTGATTGAAGGAAATATTTTGAAAAAAGCATCATATGACAAAATGAATACTTATTTATCTGACAAAATGGTAGATAAATTTAAAATACTTGTTTTGTATATACTTAAGGATATAGAAATTGTAGATATAAGAAAAATCATATTGGAAAAAATATTTGATAAATATTTTATGACTAGAATAAATTACATACCTCACCTACCTACTTATTCTTACAAATACTTACATACTAAACCTACACATCAATCATGATAAATTAAGTATATTTAGAATATTAGAAAATGGATATGAAAAATATACAATTAATAGAAAAACTAATGAAAGCAAATCTAGAAAAATATATGAGAACTAAGGATATAAAATATATAGAATTCCTTAATGAAAATATACAAGAGTTATTAATATTAAAACAAACAACTAATAAATACTATGATAAATCATTTAATTACTAGAATCCAATTCCAAGTTATCCAAGTTATTCTAGAAACCTAAGCATAATATGAATAATATGACAAGTTATATATCTGATGAAACTAAGATACTTGTTTTATATATCATAAAAGACTTAGAATTAGAAGACATAATGAAAATAATATGGGAAAAAATATTTGATTTTGAAGATGAGTTACTAAGTACTAATTGGATAGAAGATGAATTAGAAAATATAGATTTCTATGGTAGAAATAATTCAGATAGTTATTATTCAGATGGATATTATACAGATTAAAAATGCTAGAATATATTCAAAGAGTTAGAGAAAAATAAAGTTGGCTATACGGAGAAATTAATTACAGAAATCAGCTTAGAAGAGGAAGAGAACAATTGAAAGAAAGATTAATTTGGATAAATAAAATCATAAAACAACTAGAATTAAAAGACAATTTAGAATATGATTTAGACATAGAATTATTCATAGAAGAAAAAGTCAGGATAATTAATGAAATAAATAACCTAGAATTTAATATCAGATATAGCACAATCAGAATAAATTATTACAAAGAAATTTGCAGTATTACAACTACTTTAGGATAAAATAATAGACTATGAGTATTTAAAATATTGGAGACAAGATGTGGATGAAATAAGATTAATAGAAATACTTATGAAAGAAAATTTAATTGAATATTTCAGAACAAAGGATTTAGAATACCTTCAAAATAATATACAAGAATTGCAAAGACTAAGAGAAAAAACTAAAGAATATTACAGTAAAACATTCAATCAAATACCATTCAATCACCCCCAAGATATGAATATTAATTAAATTATTTGTTTCAATTCTTTATATTTTTGTAATTTTTGTTTGTTATTTATCTAAGCAATATTTTCATATTTTGGTGGATATCGAAATCTAATTTTATCATAGATCTAATAAATTAATCAAATAAATCCAAATACATACTAGCTGCAAATCCAAACAATTTGATGCAGAATGCATGACATGTGATCGTCTATGTCAAGTAATTTGTAGGGAATGCAAATCTGTTCTAACGTAATTTCCACGAAACTTCTCCCCACAAAATCCCAAAGAAACCCTAACAAGCACACCCCCCCCCCCCAAAAAAAAAAAGAAAAAAGAAAAAAGAAAAGATGTTTACAATTTTTATATATTTATATTTGTTATAAATGTATTTACATTATAGTGAATGTCTATCAAGAGTATTTTTTCTCTATAAATAGAGGGGTTTTGTTCATTGTATAATCAATCTGATGATCTCCCATCTCTCAAGAGAAATAAAGAAGTGTCCCTCTTCTCTCTATTTATTTTCTTCTTTTCTTTCTATTTCATAACACGTTATTAGCACGAGACTCTGCCAAACAAGGTGAGATTATAAATCTTAAGGATTTCAAGGTTAATAATTCTTTATGTTATCTTTCTTTTTCTACTACTAATATAATTATTATTGGATTTGAGAAAAAATAATTGGTTTGGAACCATTTATATTTTAAATTTATTCCTCAAGAATAATATTATCAAAAAGGATGATAATATGTTGGGTTCAAGTCCCATCGATTCATGCCTAAGACGCATTTATATGGATCAAATATTGAGTTTGAATCTCAATACACCATATTGATAATATTGTGATGGCTAAGGCAAAATAATGGGTGTTTGATGAAAAGTCATGAAATTTGACCCATTGAATATGCTCCATTCCATGAAGTAAATGTGGTAGCAATATATGATAAGTCTGAAATATGACAAATTACTTCATTCTTGAGGTGTATGTGGTAGCAGTACATAATATGTCTGAAAGAAGACAAATGATTGAATGCACAAATATACGCGTGGAGGGACAATATGATAATGATCATCAAAAGTGATGATATTTTCACACGCTTATAGGATTATAAGATATACTAGAGAACAAAAAATTCTCTACATCATATGTATGCCTCGATTTGCTTCTGAAGTAGCAAAATCTTGAAAGAGGTTATAAGCTATCATAGTTTTATAGGCTTAAGACATGATTATATTTCATTCTTGGGGAATGAGAAACTTATTAATGCAAACGTGCACTTGATTGTGATTGTATCACAACTCACCTCCGAAAGAGGTTGAATAATTTTGAAATCTACTTCTGAAGTAGTAAATCTGAAATTTACTAAAGAAAAAGTACATGTCATGGTAAACTTTGAATTTACTAGAATAAAAGTTCATAAATTGATATGAACGATTGTGATATCTCGAAGATGTGCATGTATTGAAGAACTAGAATATTATTCAAGAATTGTTTATGTCGTTTGTTCTCATGATAAGTTGGTTGGACAAACTAATATTGGGATTGGATCCCTTCAAATCTGAAAATTATAAAAGGTGAATAAGGGCCCGTTCATCTATCAAGTGATATGTTAAAATGATGCATAAATAGGATGATCACATGTACATTTATTTTCAACCTGCAGTTTGACATTCATAAAGTTGTTTGCTCAATAAAATTAAGTTAAGCATGACTTTCAGATTGTGTAATCAAGATAATTCATCTTGATGATGATGGTTTAGCATTGAATGCCTTCGATAAATATCTAAACCATTGTTAATGAGAACAAAACTTCATGTATTGGTCTGAAATATGATATATTGTAATATCACTTGTATGCATTAGAATAATAAATTATGATTATTTCTTCCCTCTCAATTGGTTCAAGGTCGGGAACCAATTATTCCATCTAATAATTTTAATGTGCAGTATACGATTAATGAATATACCATAATGCACAAATATGGATTCCTCAAGGAAGTAGAGGATGTATGTTAGTTTTCCTAACATAAGGAAGAGATTATAAGCTCCATGAAATATGTTAGGAATTATCACTAGATCCTCATTCAAAAGATCATTCAAGTCAAATGCTGAAAACATCTCATATTTAGTTGTAAGTGCTCCTATTTTGTGTCCTTAAAGGATAAAGTCTATGCATGGGTGAAGCATGATAGATCAATTGGTTCCAAATGACATAATCCTTAAACAGGATAAAGAGTAAATAATCATGATAAGAAGGCAATGTGCTCTTGAAGAGCCTACAACATAATACTTCATGAAACCTTATGAGAGGTTTAGGTACCTAAAAATAATGAAGTGATGAGATCTCACAATGTTATGTCGCATTGTGAACCGATACAAAATAAAAAATCATCGACGATATTTTTGATATAATATTGACACAATATTGTAAAAGATTATGAGGATCTGAATTCTACGTTAATTTAAGCATGCCGAGGTAGAAATATTTATCAAGTGACCTGAATGAATACATTTTGGTATGCGTAAAACTTATTTGATTTGCAGTCCAGACACTTGAAGATGTCATACTTGACATGTTGGATATTGTTACTTGACAAACATCCATATGAAAATCTCTAAAGGATTCAAAATGCCTGAAGCATATAAAGTTTCTGGAAAACTTTTTATTATCCTCATAGGATATAATTTGATGATTTGAGTATCATTGAAACTCTTGGAGATTTTTCAGAAGCAATAGAGTATTTGCTTAAATGAGAAACATGCAAAAATTGAATAAGGATCCATTCCGACCTCAAGAAAAGAAAGACAGGAACTCCTTGGTTATGAAGTACCATATAAAGCTTGGTCTCAAATAGGCTATGTGTTCATATGTGGTGGTACTGCAATATCTTGGAGATATACAAAGCAGTCTATCGTAGTCACTTCATCGAATCATGCTGAGATAATTGCTATTCATGAAGCCAACCGAGAATGTGTATAGTTGAGGTCCGTGATATATCTCATTCGAGGAAAATATGGTGTGAAATATGAAAATCTAGCCACAATTTTATACGGAGATAATGCATCATGCATAACACATCTTAATGGTGGATTCGTAAAAGGAGATAGAACGAAGCGCACTTCATCAAAGCTTTTATACATATATAAGCTACAAAAGAATGGTGATATCAATGTGCAACAGATTCATTCAAGTGAAAATATGACGATTTATTCACCAAGTCTTCTCCAATTACAACTTTTAAGAAGATGGTATCAGGATGCAAAAATTCAAGGATGTTTTAATTAGGGGGAGCAAATACACGCTGTACTCTTTTTTCCTTTCAAGGTTTTGTCCCACCGGATTTTCATTGTAAGATTTTTAATGAGGCAGCTTATATGCGTATTGTTAGAGATGTGTACTCTTTTTCCTTTACTAGATTTTTTTCCCACTGGATTTTTTCTAGTAAGGTTTTAACGAGGCATATTATCTATCTAGACATTCAAGGGGTAGTGTTATAAATGTATTAATATTATAGTGAATGTCTATCAAGAGTATTTTTTCCCTATAAATAGAGGGTTTTTGTTCATTGTATAATCAATCTGATGATCTCCCATCTCGAGAGAAATTAAAAAGTGTCCCTCTTCTCTCTATTTATTTTCTTCTTCTTTTCTTTCTATTTCATAACAATATTGTTGTAAAGTTTCTTATTGTGTTCGAGTTGTTACATTATTTGGGGTTGGTTATAGTTCTTTTTTTGTAGACTTTGCACTATTTTCTTGTTAGTTGCTATATTTCTTCACTGTATTCCTTTTCTTTGTACCTAGATTTGTTATACTTAAGCCAAAAGGATCTTTCGAAAACATCCTCTCTAGCCCCGAGGTAGTGATAAGGTCTGCCTACACTTTACCCTTCCCAAACCTCAATTGTATTATTTCATTACACTACAACAAAATTGATATATAGCTACAAATTATCAGCTACGAGATGAAATTCGTCATTAATTGTTTACCTTTTATGGCAAAAATTACATCTCATATCTAAATACATGAAGCACATACTTTTAGTGACGAAACATAAAATTTTGTAGCAAAACCAAAAAATATTTTGGCGCCATTTATTAAGTATCACTAGTGACAAATTTTAAGTTTTCAGTGACATCCTTTTTTATTGCTAATAATGTATCCAATTCGTGGCAAACTATTTTTTGTCTTGAATTAGTTATAATTTTAGACACAAAAGAAGTTTGTCATAAAAAATAAGTTTGTAGTTAAATATTGTAAGTTTTAGCTATAAAATTTGATATTTAATTGTGACCTCAGTTTTTGTCACTAATACTATAAGCAATTAGTGACGATAATTTTATTGTCTCTAATCAACCCGTGATTCAATGAAGTCATTATTTTATAACAAAATATGCCATCGTTAAATAGTGGCGATTTTAAATTTGTAGCTGAATAGTTTAGCTATTTGTGACAAAAATTTTTTATAGCTAAATATAAATTAATCCTTTTCTATTCTTGTTTTATGATTATAGAAAATCTATTGTATATCAATATAGCTATAGAAAACAAGATTCGATCTAATTGTGTGAAGGTGAAATTGAAGTGGACTTATTGAATGAATTTTTTGAAATGGTGCAAAGTCAATGTATTAATCGTGTTCTGTGTAAAAACATTCTAAGTAGTTCGAGAGTAAATATGATCAACTAGAGTTTGTAGCTATCATTGTAAGTTTAAGCCACAAAATTATAAATTTATTTGTGATCATAGTTTTTGTAACTAATAATTCAAATAATTAGCGATGATTGTATTATCATCACTATTTAAAATTTTGTTTTCCAGGACAATGTAATACGTATTATTTTAGTAATGTACAGCTTTGTCAGCCAGTCTTTGCAGAACACAAGAAGATCAAAAATCATATGGGTGCCAACTACCACAACACGAGCTAAAAAACGAAGCAATTCCATGGATTTAAAGTTTTACAAACAACATAAGCATTCACATAAATGTATAATGTAAGATTGTCTAATGATCTCAATGTCTTTCTCTCTTCTGCATATAGAACTAGATTCAACTCTTAGAAAAATTATGTGTATTCCCGCCCAAAACTCAATAGTTTGTTACACTAATGTTTCCTATACCTATTATGCTTGCAAAAAGAATGAAAATCGTTAGAAAATCAAATCAGCACCTTGCAGTTAGCTGTGCAGAACCAACTCATCCTTGTGTTGAAGATGTAAAGCCCCCAAAAGGCCTGCCATGTTTCTCCAGGTCCTCCAACCACTTGAAAATCAAGGAACTTTCTCTGTTTACTATAGTATTCTTCTAGTGGTTTGACCTGCTCTACATGCATCTGCAGGTTCTTCCTTGAGACATGGTCCATGATATTTAAAGGCCTAAAATGACCACCCTCTGGCTGATGACTAGTATTAATTCCAGAAGTCCCCATCACCTGCACTAATAGAAGGACACACATAACATGCATAATGAGGCCCATCATCATAAATAAAGCAAATATACATAACTAAAATCATTAAAGATCAGGAGAAAAATTTTAGTGGAAGGACTTAAAAGTCGTGTTATTCAGTTTATTTTTGGAATATTTGCTTTGTTTTCTCTGGATTCTAAAAAACAATGTTTGACATTCAATATGATTATGTAAGTGTCTGTTTATTGTGCACTAGCAACATCCTTTTTATTAAGTTTTTGTTTTCTGAAATTCAGATAATTCCTTCAGAAACAACAGTAGTTGTTCCATATTCTAGCAAGACAAAACAACCAGGAATGTCATCTTGGAAAACTTTCTGGTAAAATATCTCAAATGGAGAACAAATTAAAATTATCTCGTTATGACTAAAGTACAATGTTATCAATCTATATTGTGACAAACATTATTCTCTCTGAATGGAACTTTTTTCTATGAAGCTATGAAAATACTTATTTCCTAGATTTATTTGAATCTCCAATAACGGAGAAGCAAGGCTTACTGGTCAATAAATATCTTTTGTTGAAATTCTAAAACTTCAGCAATATCTACTAAATCTCTATATGTGGAGGTAGAAAGCCCATGATGTAAAAAAGGTGTCTACTCAAAGAATTTCAGAAGGATGTTTCCCTAAGTCTCCCCATTATGTGCTTGAGGTGTGTGGTGATCTCTTCCATCTCGTCAAACTCCAGTGAGAGAAAAACTCCTGGTTTTTATAGTTTTGCTAACTTAAAGAGATCTCTAAAAGGATAAACTAGCGTATCGAAGTTCTTCAGCATTTCCAAGTTGCTTAAACGACTAAACTCCAACTTATATGTGCTCTGATATACTAAAGGGGCAAATATAAGTTCCGCAAGTTTTGCAGCTCCTGTATAGTACTTGGCAAAGTCAAGTACAAGAAGAAATTTACATTTAAATCTAGTGTTTGCAGGAATATAGGTAGGAGATATGTTTTGCCTTCGCATCCTGTCATTCTTGGAAAGAATAGAGCTGATCTAACATACTGAAATGACTTATCACTAGTAGATAAATAGTTCTAAACATTATTGTTTTCTATGATAATAGATAGTCTGCTTACTGTGTGTGTTGATGTTGCTTTAGCTGAAGAAGGGCAGCACATCAATTGATGCAAATGCTGAGGAGAAACTGTCTTAAGAAAGTTTTCCTCCTTTGCTTTTGACAAACATGTATCTATCATAAGATTATAAAATCAACAAGATTTGATCCTTCCAGTTCTTTCCACTAGTTGTACCTGAACCATGTACCTTTGAGCTAACCCGTGCAGATAACATTCCCCTATCTACATCATTGTTTTCTCCTTTTCTTGGTTACCTTCCAATAAGATAATACCTTCAGCCGCCCATAACTGATCTAACCTTTGTGATGAAATCTTTTGATCCTCTGGAAAGTTGCCCAAGTACAGAAAACTCGGCTTAAGCTGATATACTAAATCATAATAACATAAAGCCAGGACATCATGAATTCCTTCATCATGTTCAAGACTTTCACAACTCATGTGTACATTAAGGTTTTGAATCGTTCTTCTCCACTCATCTATTTTTGATCTTCTAGCCAAAAGTCCAGTAAACACTTATGCAAGTTTTAATAATAAGTCCTTGCTGACCTACAACTAAACGACCGTTAAAGTAATAACACTTATGCATAATTGTTGTTGTAAATCATTAATGCTTATTTCTTATTGGCAACTGATTCTAAGTATTGATCATATAGCTTTTCTACTATTGTTATTGCTCCTAGATATGTTTTTACTACTTGATTCTTGACTCAATAATAAAGCAGAATGGGTACACATGATTCCTGAAACTGACCTTACTCATTTGGGGTTGAGATCTAGCTGATTAATTGATTAATTTACACATAATAATTCTTATCTCATTTAAGGCACTGTATGGCTTTGTTACTGGCTCTGTTATGAATGTACTATAATTACATATTGTGTTTGATAAGAATTTGCAAATCAATGGCACTGGGAGGAGGTGTCTTTACATTTATTGGGGGAACTATTCGAGAAACTCAATCACCGGATGTATCAAAGAGCCATACTCCCATTGCTAATACAGGTAATACATTCAACTCACCTATATTTTTTTTTGAATAAGGTAATTTGTATTCTAAACAAAGGAATACATTAAAAATATTTAAGTAAAACTTACAACCAAAATTACAGAATATCCTTCTAAAGGATCTCATAAATAATCTAAAATGGTAGGAAATATCCTCTTCATCTTTAGGATATTCATGTTTAGACCAAAAAAAGGACCAGACAATTCATTTTCAGTTTCTGCATAGTGCAACTCTTATTTTCAAAGCATCTCTGGTTCCTCTCTATCAATATAGTCCACCAAATGCAGGTAGGCTGGGATAATTTTTCATCTCTCCATGTATCCTGATTTCCATCTCTATTCCAGCAAGCTAGTGCTTATTTGATACTCCTTGGCATTGTCCAGCTTATGCTTCTTATATTAACGAAAACCTGTCATAACTTAGCAGTCTCTTTACATTATAGAAAGAGATGGTTTATTGTCTCCAACTCTCATTAACATATAGAACACCTAGAACATTATATGGAAACCTCTTTTCATAAGGTTGTCTTGAGTTAACACAACTTATTTGCCTAGAAGCTAAGTTTAGCATGTTACCTTTAAAGGCACCATGAATTTCCAAATCATCTTCCAAGGTCAACCATCGACATATGGACCTGCTCTCTGTAATTTCCTATTGTAAACACCTAATTTTTGCCCTCCACTGAGTTCAATTCTGAGTTTCCTCGATTTTTAATAAAATGACAACATTCAACATTTATTTTATCCAAATAAAAGTTTTCCAAAGTATTTATCTGGGTAATTTTAGTCATTTTAATTAACTATTATATGTTTTTGTAGTTGCATATACGAGATCATATAATTTTATGAATTTTTTTTTTTTTAATCAAGGGTTATCTAAAATATGGATTTAAATGGATAAAGCCTTGATTTAAAAAATAATTTATTCTTAAAATAATTTATTTTAAAAAATATTTATTCGATTTTATTGAATCAAGAAGCTCGGGATTGAATTAGTTGTTAATTTGTTTAAATATTATTTCAATTTCGTCAATTTATTGAATTAAAACTAAATTAAAAATCAAATTGACCATAATTTCCATGCAATTGGTCAATTTAATTTTAATTAGGATAAAATTTAAATATAATTATCTAAACTCTCATTTTTTGCTATTTAATAAATGACCTAAACAACCTAAATACCTAAATTCCCAATTCCTAATCTACCCAAAATTTGACCCATGTTCCTAAATAACACGACTAGCCCAACAACAATAAAAACCAAATCAGCAGCCCAAAAATATCCTAAATACCCAGCCCACATCAAATCTATCCACCAGCAGCCTAAAAACCGATTCGGCCAGAATCCATTAAGTTTCCCAAACCAACCTCAATACACACCTGTACGTACATACACCACACACATGCCTCACCTCTATTCTCTCTCCCTAGCTTCTTTCTCTACCAAAAACCACTGACTTTAGCAAACCACCAACACACCCAATAACGAACAACCCGGCACCAGCGATCCCAAATCCGGTATCTGCGACCCGACATCAATGAAGCAACAACAACAGTCGCAATATCAATATGACAGCTGCGACCAAATTTCCAAACCGACCCCACCCGCGAATAGTTTCATTCAACCCAATGACAATGACCCTTAAATTATGAAAAACATCTCTCTCCATTTTATCTCTCTATTTTGCACACCTAGAGCCATTCTTTTTGTCTTTCTTGCTCAATATTGTGTGTTACAAAACCCAAAATCCAATCCAAATCAAAAGATGTCAATCCAAATCCAAATTTCAGGATATGTTTCTCTATTTTTAATGATGAAAAATCAATATTCCCCCCTATAAATAAGGATTGAGAAGAAGGCAATGAGAGTATTTTTGGTGAAAATATTGGGGGCTGAAAGCGCTTGCTTTTAACTTCACGTAACTAAAATCCTCAAGGAACACAATTCGAAAATCCGATGAATTTGTTTCCGGTGGAGCAGAATTGGGTTTCAGTGGTGGAAGTCGCAACTTGATAAGCTCGTTTATTTCATTCGCTGCCCGAAAATAGGTGAGCGATTCACTCTCTCGCACTTTTTATTTTATTCTTTAATTGTTATAACGCGTAATATCGTTATTGTTATTGATGGTGGAAAGCTGTTGTTATTGAGGTAGTTGTTGTTGTTGAAATCTCACATTAGGTGAGGCTGCTGTGATTATATGCAGTAGAAGGCTTTGAAGGCCGGAGGATTTTCACGATTTGCGATGGTTATATTGCTTCAAAACCCTTTACGAAGGAGATACATTAGTTACATTTATATATGAAAAATCGAGATCTGGTGATATAACACAGGGTCTTGTTCTTGACTTAGTCGTTTAGTACATTGTTTCTTACATCTCTTGCTTTTAGCTTTGTGTTTTCATATATCCTGTTGATAATCTGCATGACATTTGATTAAAAAAAAGATTCTTTGAGGAGTACTAATTCAACTTGTTTCATGTATATATCATCCTCGTGTTTTAGTTGTTGGTATTGTTTTCTTTGAAATTATTATGTGACTAAATGAAATGGATGCCGGGATGTGCAATCCCTGTTGATCCCTTTTTCTTTTAAACACGTTTTTTGTCCCTTCATTTTTCTTGAAAAGGTGGAAATAATGCTTGATCGATAAACTGAATTATTATTTGTGATAAAAATAAATCTTTCTTGTCTTGGTTGTCATTAATTTGCTCTAAAATATGGTTGAGTGTAAGTTAAAGACTATTATGGGAATTTTGCTTAAATTGTGAAAGTACTGCTGAAATCTACCTCACCTTGTTTTCTCTACTGATCTTATTTGTAGACTTGAGTTCTCTTCTTACTTACTAATGACCCTATTTTGATCTTTCCTCATAGTTGTACACATTTTTTTCTTTTTCTTGAAATCACGTGTAGGATAGTCTATAATTTAATCTGATATGTGACTTGAATGATTAAAGTTTCAGCATCATTTTTGCTGCATCGGAGAAATATTTCAATTTCTTGTCATCCCACCCCTCTTCTCTTAAAGTATTGTTTTCGTTAGAACGCATGGGTCGATGTTTTGTTAATTGTCTACGTGGTGATCAATTTGAATCTGGGTTGCATGTCTAACAAAATGTTGATAGGGCATATCAATTGAGCCACCGGTTTACTTATTCAAGAGAATTTATCCGTTGTGATAGTTAATTTGCTTTTTTTTTTTTTTTTTTAGATAATTGAGTTGAGTGAGTGCTAATTTTATTTTCTTTTTGCTTGACACATGTAAATTTCGGGTCCAATTGGGCCCTTCATTTCATCACTTGTGTATCCTCATGGGCTAAGATGGCCCAATATTATTGAGTTATACTTCAAGGCCCAAAAGTGGGTAGGTTAAGTTGATGGAGATGTGTGGCTAAACGCTACATAGGGGAGTTAGTATATAGGTGGAAGACCCAAATTACATGTATATATAACTAATGTGCGGTCACCAGACATACAAAGCGTGGAGAGTAGGGGTTGGTGTACATGTGGTAAAATGATCAAAGTCTATAAAATGGGAAGCCCAAACTTGGCAACTCAGTGATAGGCCCAAAAGTGGCCCAACTCGAACCTTTATCTTTTATTCTATTTGAATTGTCACTTGTATAATTGTCTATTTGTATTAGCACTAATTTTACTTAATTAGCCTAGTGATTTCCCACGTGTTGTCATTTCATTTATTTCGAATCCCTTATTTATTTCATAATTTTTCACGTAATTCATAAAAGAAATTACAATGATTAGTTTAGTAAAAAAAAGATATTTTTTCTTATTCATATGATTAATGGTCCACTTGGGTTAAAAAGTAATTTTTTCAAACTAAAAAAAAGTTAATTCTTTTCTCGTAAAGTCTAATTTATAAAATGTTTCTTTAACACGATACTTGTTTAATATTTTTCAAAGGGGTTATTTATAATAAAATGACCATTTCTATTATGATAATAATAATATGTAATTATATAATTCTCTTTCCCATAAAAAACAAGCTTATTCTTTTCTTAAATCCAAGTGTGCCACCTTGTTTAAATATGTTTTCCTTAATTCCTGTGAAAATAATATTTCATAACTTTTTTAGAAATAATTATGAATTAAGTAGAATATTTCTCAATTAGAGCATTCCTTGATTTTTTTTCAAATCCTAACTTTTCGCAGCCAATTATGAATTAAATAAAAAATATTTTTTAAGCAGAATATTTCATAATTTTTTTCAAAAATTAATCATGAATGAAACAGAGTATTTCCTAATTTTGTTCTTTATTTTTTTATTTGTTTCATTTTATTTTTCTATAAATTAATACTGGACTAAGTGAAATATGTTGTAACTTTTTCAAGTAGACTATTTTTCGTTTGAATAAATAAATGACAATTTCAAGTAAATAAATAAATAAATGATTTTATCAAAGCAATCATTACGTAAAGCTAGTCACCTTTTTTAAGTTAGTCAAAAATTGATCTTTTGGTAAACTAGTTTAAAATGGACGCTCCTAAGTGCCGTAAAAAGCTTCTTAGGGTATTAATTTAATCCTTACTCGATTTCTCTAATTTCAAAGGTTTATTTCTGTTTTTAAATCTTTGAAATTTCTTTAAGTTTTCGTGATATTTATTCTATAAAAAATCAAGTGGAGACTCTATGAATTCTTAAAATAATTATTTCAGAATTTCTTTAATTTTTGAAATAGTTTAAAAAAGGTCAAAACTATTTTCTTTAAAATAAAAATTCGAAAAGGATAAAACAGAAATGACGACTCTGCTGGGGAATGAACCCAGAATCTCTGGTTCTAACCAAAAGTAATTTTTCTAACTTGTTGTGGCTAATTATTACGTATTTATTTTAAATTTCATATAAACTATCATTCTGTTTATATTTCTTGCATTCAGGAAAACTGTAAGAATCACACGTACACGTGAGGTGTGTTTCCCGCACCCACAAATTTCTTTCGAATTCTAAATTTTAGGAGAGGCGCGGTGTGTTCGGATTTGTTTTTGTGTGACTGTATAGCCTTCTCACTCGAGTTGTCCACTCGGGAATCTTGTGTTTAGCAAGCCAAATCTTAGAAGAACTTACGATAGAACTTCCCCGAATATAGGTCATGCATGCATAAGCCTTAGGTGGCTTGACCCAAGATGTCATTCCGCATATTTAGGAAACGTCCTTATGTCAAATAGGTTTATGACCTAAAAACAACTGCTCATATTATGTGCATGTGATAGTGATAAACGGATCCAAGCCTAATTGAGGTACCGCGAGTTTGGAAAATGTTTGTTTATTTTATTGTATTTACTTGTAGGATGAATTTAGTTCCCAAAGTTCCCAAGATTAGAATGGTCGAAGGTGTTCCATACAAGTTGAGGATATGGTGGGAAAATTTCAACTTGATCGAAAAATCAACGATCACCAGAAAATTGGGGTTCCTTTCTACACTCTTCAAGATCTCCCTCGACAAACATGTGGTTAGAGCGTTGATTTCATTTTGGAACCCAGATCGAGTTGTCTTTGCATTCAATGACTTTGAACTCACCCCCATATTAGAGGAGATATATTAATTCACTAATTTGAAGTATCAAGGGATAGGTCAAATCATCCTACACAGTCGTCAAGATAGTTATAAGCTATTCAAGAAGGAGTTTGCTTTCACTTCTACCTATTAGCGAGTTAGACGTTCGATTGCATTTGTCGTTGCCTTGCTAGGGACTTTCGTATTTCCACAAAAATATGGAAAGATTAGTACTTGCATATGTTCAGTGGCTCGAGCAGTTTTTAAAAGAGTTGATGGAGGAGAAATCACCTTGGTTCCTAAGATCTTGGCGAAAATATTTTGCGCACTCGGAAAGTGTAAAAGAGGTGAAACACGGTTCTTTGAAGGTTGCACTCTCCTTCTGTAGATGTGGGCAAAAGAGCATTTCTACAAGCGTAACACTATGACTAACATAATGTTTATCGCTTCACATAAGATTGACACTCATGATGACAAAATAAGGAGGTTCGTTTCCCTAGTTGGCACCGATGATTGGTGTGAATTCTTATCCTTTCGTACCAGTGACCAAGTCCAGTGGAGATACCCACTACTTTCATGTTCCACGACTTACATATGGTGCAAAGGGCTTTATTATATTGAGCTTATCGGGTTAAGAGGTCTATAACCATATGCCCTGGTGCGTGTACTCCGACAGTTTGGTCAGATACAGACCATCCCTCCAAGTAAATATGCGAGTTTCAGTAGTCCTTTATGGACCATACTTCAGAGTTCCTAGGGCCAGTCAAATTTTGCATGAATGGAGCAACATTATCATAATAAATGTGAGACACAGACCAATAGAGTATATGCTATAATACCAGGTATGGGTTTGAGAATACCGCGGTGACATAAAACCCAGTCCAGAAGAGGAACAAGGTTTTAAGGATATTGGTATGACTATTTGGAAAAGGCATTTTTGTCTTGGAACCTCGGTGGTCACGCCTAAAATGTGGGATCAAATGTCCAACATAATGCAGTATTTGAAAAATACGGGAGCACAGCCCAGTAATATTGGGGCATCATCTTCACGTCCCCCACCAGCATGATCAGAAATAGGGTCTGGGTTAAGTTTTAGGATTGTCCTTTTTCATCTTATTTCTTATTATTGTACTCAATTAATATTTCAATGAAACTTGGCACTTTTATTTCCGAACTCGAAGTATGTCTCAAATTAATGGCTTGGATCAATTTATCATAATCTCAATTACTTGACGCTAGGCCAACCCTTGGCTCAAAAGGGTAACCTAATTAGGACACACCATTTATTTGTTGTGTGATATAATTATCTCATGTGATATGCTATATGTGTTGTTAAATCAAAGGTAAATTGATCTACTCCTCAAATCCTTAGAAAAGCCTTTAGCCAAAAAATATACGCCTACTATCGAAAGTTCGTCCAAAATAATCCAAGTCCCTAAGTTTCTCAGAAAGTCCTCAACCATTTTCTTTAACTTTATTTTTAAACATATTCCTATTATTTCAGGAAAATTTGTCATAGATTCAAAGACCACACAACTGAAAAGACGGATAGTGGAGTTAACCCAAGTAGAAAAAATAAAAACAGAAGAGGTCAAGTGACTGATTAGGAGGGTCGACCAGGCTGACAAAGAAATTGCTAAAGTCAAGCAGTTGATCGCACAAGAAAAGAAGAAGTTTGTGGAAGCTCTACCTTTAAACTTAAGAGAGGACCGCTGGGCCAAGATTAAAGAGGATGTTGTCTGGATAACTAGGATCAGAGCAGGAAGTGAAAAGATTACCCTCAAAGCTCACCTTAAAGGACACTTTCGGTGCCCCCAGATCATGACATGCTCGACATTCTATTAGATCCTAAGAGATACGAGAGTCCTCCACCCTGATCAAATAGAAGGACTTAGCTGATTTCCCAAAGATGCTCATAAAAGATGTCATTATCATCTGAATCAATGTGGCCATACCACTAATGAGTGTCCTACTTTGACGGCTAAAATTTGCAATATGATCTTCAATGAGCAAATGAATAATTTATGGGGATCACAAACTATTCTCTGTTGCGATTGAGTTGATCTTAGAATTCCCATCACCAACGATGTGCAGATTTACAAATGGGAAGCCTAATATGATGTTTAAGTCTTGGAAGAAATTCATAGAGATTTTTCATTATCATGGATGGATTGGAGGGCACAACTTGGAGACTTTCCATGCTTTTAAGATAGATTTAGAGAGCCTGGTGGATACAGGAAGGGTCGAGCTAGAATTTTTGCCATACCATCCATAAAAGATTAAGATATGGAAGAAGCAGAATGAAGTGGGAATGCCCGCATCTATCTAGGGCCTAGTCATTAGTCTTGTCTTCTCTGTTGTTGTTTTCCTTTTGTGTTTTCCTGATGTAATAAACTCTAATGAAATTTCAATGAAATAAAGTTGTATCGTTCCTATTTGAACTATGTATGGCCTAATTTCTCCTTTGTGAGATACGTAGGTAGCCTTTCGACCCGACCTCCATCCTTTAAAATTGCTATGTCTCAATTTGTCAAAGAAAGTTATATTAGTCCAAAATCAGAAGTCTTGGGAAAAATCTTATCAAGACCCATTTATCCAAAAATCAATGAAAAAATCCTACCCGTTAATTTCTTTCGAGTCAATACCCGCCTTTGGATCAATTTATCTACTATGAAAGCAACTTTATGTGTCTAATTTATGTCAGATATCTTGCGTTATTTATCACTAACCAAATCTAACATTTTTGCCTTTGGAGTTGTTTTATTAGGTATCAAGTAAGTAGAAATTGATCTGTGTTGACAAAACTGGCTGAACATCAATATTTCACTAGATCTAAGGCAAATAAAAATTCCTTCCTTGACCATCGCTTGGCTAAAGAGGAAAGAATGACTGGAACTAGTGATGATATTATTGTTAGGATGGTGTGATAATGGCACAAGGAGAGATGATTGTTGAACTAACTAGGAGAATGAAAGAGCTTTAATAAGAAGTACAACGAGTAAAAGATATGGCTAATCTGGCCATCGGCGCTAATTTGCCAGTCTTGGTTACCCGTGCACTTCTACTCCGATTCCCTCCTTTTAGCTCTCGTAACAATGGAAACCAACCAAATGACACACCCTCTGCTTCTATGCCTAGACCTCCCACTACTCCTATTAATCAGTCGTGCTAGACCCATATCCCTCTTACTTCTAATACTAATCGAAAAAACAATCCAAATGCTTACCACCCTGAAAGCTTCACTCCAAACTACCAAAATACCTCTACAAATGACTTCACTTCCCAAAATACTCGCCCTACTTTCAGTCTCAATGCCAATGTTCTCCAAAATCCAGTCCCCACATACTAAAACTTTGCTCACACCTCTCAAAACCCTCTGATGACCTAAAATATGTCCCCCGCCACTATCCATGCTGCTGTAATACCTACCTCTTACCATACATTCCCTTAAAATCTATAAATTGACCACTATGAGGAGATGGAGAAGGAGCGTAAGGTGCCTGAGGACAGACATGCTAGGGAACTACTGCTGATAAAAGAAGAGATTGCCAGAATGAAAAAAACACATGGTTCGCCCAATACAACAGGGTTCATTTATGACGACCTTTGTATTCACCCTGACTTGAACATGCCTGAAGGATTTAAATTCCATAAGTTTGAGACATTCAATGGTACTGGGAACTCTATGGCCTACTTGAGAGGATATTGTGACCAAATGGCATGCGCCAATATAAATTAGGCATTACTGATGAGGCTCTTTAGTCGAAGCTTGAGTGGAAAAGCATTAGAATGGTTTTCTTCACATGAACTAAAGAAGTGTCCTGATTGGAGTGCTTTAGCCAGAGATTTTGTTGATAAATTTGCCTACAACATAGAGATGGTTCCTGATCAATATTCTTTGAACCGCATCAAGCAAAAGTCTAATGAATTCTTTCGTGAATATGCCTATTGTTCGCGAAAAAAGGCAGCAAAAGTATGACCTTCTATGACAGAAGAAGAAATAGTCATTGTGCTTACCCGAGCTTAGGAGGGAGAGTTTTATGACAAGATAATATCGATAGTTCGTGCTACCTTTGCTGTCTTAGTTAAAGTTGGTGAAACAGTTGAAGAAGGAATTAGGACGGGAAAAATCAACAAGACCTCTACACAACTTGGATCTTCAGGATTCCTAAAGAAAGAGAGAGAAGATGTGTCTTTCGTATCCTTTAGTCCAAACCTGAAGTCAAATAAATCTTTCAGTTTTAATCTTGGGCAAAGGCCATCACCGTCTATTTACCCCTCAGCTCTACAAAATCCCCAACCTGTGTTCTATACCCAACCTAGCCCCGAGTTCCATAACTAAATTTCTCTACCAATCAATCAAATTACCCAGCTCCATTGCCAAATTATCAACCCACTTACCAAGCTCCACTCCAAAATTTCCAAGCCTACCAAAAAGCCCCAATTAACCAAAATTATCAAGTCCCTCCCTTTACTTACCAAAATCTTCCTCGTCCAAATAATGAAAAGAAAGTCACTAGAAATTTCACTTCTTTGGCTGAAACCAGAACTCAGTTGTTTGTAAGGCTAAAGAAAGCAAAGCTCATCCAACCTATCCCACCAAAACCCACCAATAACAATTCTCAATTTTTCCATGCCGATCAGCATTGTGTATATCATTCAGAAGGTGTTGGACACACAACTGAGGACTGCATTAATTTAAAGCATAAGATTCAAGATTTGATTGACCAAAATGTGATCTCACTTTAAATGGCAGTGCCGAATATTACCACCAACCTATTCCCAAACTATGAAAGGGCAACCATCAGTATGATAGAAACAGATGATGAGTGGATGCTATGTAAGTCTGTATTGCAGGCTAGCCCAAATGAGATGGATAAGGTGAAAGATATAAAAAAGGCAATGGCTACCTTAAGTGTTGCCAAGAATCCAAAGTTTGTTGCATTCATCACACCTCATCAAGCCTTCGCCTTAGTTCCTGCGAATTTATGGTAGAAGCCGCCACTGCGCAAGGAATAACTAAATCGGGGAGATGCTACACTTTATAGGAGCCTGCCAATGATGCATACAAGAAGAGTGCTAAAAAAAGGCCAGTCATTGAAGGGTAAGTCAAAGAATTTTGGAGAAGAATACATCTAAAAGAGTACTCTATTGTGAAACATTTGGAGAAGACGCCTGCTCAGATTTCTATTTTGGCACTACTTATGAGTTCTCAATATAATAGACAAGCTCTAATCGAAGTTCTCAAGGAAGTCCACGTGCCCGTGGGCACCAGTACTAAAAATTTGGTGGTCATGATCAGTAGAGTGGTGGGAGCCTATCACATTTGCTTTGGTAGATATGAGTTACCTTTTGAAGGAGTGATACATAATAAGGTATTGCATATCACTGCCAAATGTCAACATAAGATCATTAACAGGGTACTAATCGATGATGGACCAGGTTTGAATATCTGTCCATTATCCATTTAGACTTAGTTGAACTATGATATAGGTAAAATGCGTCAAAATGCGATAAACATAAGATCTTTTGATGAGGGTCAGAGAAACACTATTAGAGAAGTTAAGTTGCGTCTCCAGATGGGGCCTGCAGAGTTCTTAGTTGAGTTTCAAGTAATGGACATTTTCAAAAGTTATAATATGCTCTTAGGAAGGCCTTGGATTCATACAGCGGGGGTCGTTTCTTCAATATTACACCAATCGGTAAAATTTGTGTGGGAAAATAATGAAGTGGTCATCCATGGTGAAGGTAGCCATATGAATCACCCTAATGGTTATGTTCCTGTGATTGAAGAAGTCTTGAAAGGGATTTACTTTTATATAGTGGAGATCATGAATGCAGCTGAGGAAGACCCAACTCCTTACGAGCCAATGCCTTTGATTTACAATATGTTGGCCACTGTTATGCTGTGAAGCAGTTTGGAGCCCGGGAGCAGCTTAGGAAAGAATTTGGATGGGATTATTAAGCCTGTCTCTATCCCAGAGAAGGTGTTCAAGTATGGGATAGGCTATGTACCAAGTAAAGAAGGTGAAAGAAAGATGAAAAGAGAGGGCCTAAAGTCAGCAAAGAGTCTGCCTCCACTCTACCAGTCATTTCCTGTATCTGTGAAGCCTACAAGCAATGGTCTCGGGGCTGGAATAAGGAACTTGTTTGAACAGTGTGATGCCATTATGGAGGATTTCCCTGAGAAGACTGAGATCAAGGAAGATGAACCATGAGAGAAGCTGACAAATTGGACTTCTACTTTAATCATGACACCCCGGTTGATGTGGTAAATGAAAGGATGAAATTTAACTTTTGCAAAATCAGTGGTAGTCCGAATGAGGCTCAAGACCCACCCTTTACGTTTTATATACCTCATTTTTGCTTTTTATATTTCCAAAAGGCTCAGACCCGCACTGGTGCAGATTATAGCTAGTGTTTGTAATGTTTTAAATTTCAATAAAAGTCTCCCTTATTACAAAGACATGTTTACTGATTCCACTACATTATTTGATTGTTATAATCTAACTTATGTTGTTTATGATTTTTTTAATAATAATTTAAAACCTGCCAGTATCATGTCATGTCAAGAGCTAAATAAAAAAATTGAAGCAAATGATGATGAATTGGAGAACTTTGATGAAGAAAGAATGGACCCAGAACGATTAACAGAAGAACTGGAAGATTTTGAGGATCCAGAAAAGCCCAACCTAGAGAAGACCGAGGTTGTTAACCTAGTGATGACAACAAAGTCAAAGAAACCAGAATAAGTGTTCATCTTACAGAAATACAAAAAAGAGAACTCGTCGGATTTCTTAAATAATACATTGATATATTTGCTTGGTTCTATGATACATGCTCGGATTGAGTACAGATATCATATCACACAAGTTACCGATTGATCTAGGATTCAATCCTGTGAAGTAAAAGTTGCAAAAATTCAAGCCAGATCTGAGTCTAAAAATCATGGAAGAAGCCACTAAGCAGATCCAAGTCAATGTGGTTGAAGTCACAAAGTATCCAACATGGCTAGCCAATATTGTTCAAGTACCAACGAAAGATGGAAAGGTCAGGATTTGTGTCGATTATAGGGACTTGAACAAAGCCAGTCCTAAAGATAACTTTCCACTGTCCAACATCCATATTCTCATTGTCAAATATTAATGGATGAAGAAGATGCAGAGAAAACAACCTTCATCAGATCCTGGGGTGTTTATCACTATAGGGTTATGCCCTTCAGTCTCAAGAATCTTGGTGCTATGTATATGAGAGCCATGACAACCATATTTCATGATATGATCTATAAAGAGATTGAAGTGTATGTAGACGATATGATCATCAAATCTTGCAGTAGTTCAGACCACTTAGCTCATTTGGGAAAATTCTTTAATCAATTGTGGAAGTACAATTTGAAGCTAAACCCCGCTAAATGTACTTTTGGAGTGACGATTGGGAATTTGTTGGGTTTCATAGTTAGTAGAAGGGGAATTGAGCTCGACCCCTCAAAAATTAAGGCAATCCAAGAACTGCCTCCACCAAAGGCGAAGAAGGAAGTCAAGAGTTTATTAGGGAGATTGAATTACATCAGCAGGTTCATAGGCCATTCAACAGTTATTTGTAAGCCAATCCTCAAGATGACAAGGAAATATACAAGTAAATGGACTAAAGAATGCCAGTGAGCTTTTGACAAGATCAAGGATTATATGTCTAGTCCACCAGTACTAGTTTCTCCAAGAGAAGAAAGCCCTCTATGTCAAATCTATCGGTCTCTGGTAATGCATTTGGGTGTGTCTTAGGGCAACATGATGAAACTTGAAAGAAGGAAAAAGAAATCTATTACTTGAGTAAGAAGTTCAATCCATATAAGGCTCATTACACACTATTGGAATGAACGTGTTGTGCATTGACTTGGGTGGCCCAAAAGATGAGACATTACATAACATCCTATACAATGTATCTCATCTCCAGAATTGATCCTCTGAAGTACATATTTCAAAAGTTCATGCCCACGGGGAAATTAGCCAAATAGAAAATGCTATTGAGTGAGTTCGACATTGTATACGTGACTTAAAGGGTAGGCCCTAGCGGATCATCTAGCAGAGAATCCAGTTAATAAGAGTATGAGCCACTCCAAACTTTTTTCCCGAATGAAGAGGTATTGTTCGTAAGTGAAGACATTGCCAAAATATACTTGGGCTAGAGATTATTCTTTGATGGGGCAGTTAATTTCAAGGGTTCAGGAATTGGGGTAGTCTTAATATCAGAAATTGGTCAACATTATCCGATTACCACTAAGTTGTGCTTCCCTTGCACTAATAATTTGACTGAATACGAGGCTTGTATTCTCGGTTTCAGACTGGCTATTAATATGACTATTCTGGAGCTACTAGTCATTGGAGATTCTGATCTATTAGTTCACCAGGTTTAGGGTGAATGGGCTGTAAAGAAACCTAAAATCACGCCATACGTGGAATTGGTACATGAGTTAAGTAGAAGATTTAAGGAGGCGGAATTCAAGCATGTTCCCAGAATACAAAATGAGTTCGCCAATGCTTTGGCCACTATATCCTTCATGATTCAACATCTGGATCAAAGTTACATTAATTCATTGGAAATAAGTTTGAAAGAGCAACCAGCATATTGCGCATAAGTTGAGGCAGAACTAGACGAAAATCCATGGTACTTCGATATCAACATGTATTTGGAAACCAGGGCATACCCCGAAGACTCAATGTCAATCAGAAGAAAATGATTTGTTATATGGCTAATAATTTCTTTTTGAACGGGGAAGACCTTTAAAGGAGGACCCTAGATTTAGGATTTCTATGATTTGTAGGCTATATTGAAGCTACAAGATTACTTGAAGAAATTCATGCCGGAACGTGCAGACCTCATATGAATGGATTCACTCTATCCAAGAAGTTCCTGAGAGCCAGATATTTTTGGATGAATATGGAAAGTGACTGTAGCAAAGTCTGTGCAAAAATGTCGTAAGTGCCAAATACATGGGGATCTGATCCGAGTGCCCCCATACAAACTTAATGTTATGAGCTCTCCCTGGCCATTTGTAGTTTGGGGTATGGATGTCATTGGCCCGATTGAGCCACCAGCTTCTAATGGACACAGATTCATTTTAGTTGCTATAATTACTTTACCAAGTGGGTAAAAGATGTAATATACAAGGAGGTAACCAAGAAGGTAGTAGCAGATTCTGTCAAGAATAACTTGATTTGTCGATTCGGGATACCCGAGTCAATCATCACAGATAATAGAGCAAACCTGAATAGTCATCTGATGAAAGAGATATGTGATCAATTAAAGATCACTCATCGAAATTCAACCGCATATCGCCCTCAAATGAATGGAGCGATGGAAATTGCCAACAAGAACATCAAGAAGATCTTAAGAAAGATGGTTGATAGTCATCGATAGTGGCACGACATGCTGCCTTATGCCTTGCTGGGATATCGCACGACAGTCAAAACTTTGACTGGGCAACTCCTCATGCGTTAGTCTATGGAATAGAAGCGTAATACGCGCTGAAGTTGAAATACCACCTTTAAGGATCATCCATAAAACGGGTATGAGTAGTGAAGAATGGTTCCGCACCCATCACGAACAACTTATGATGATTGATGAAAAAAGAATGAACACTGTATGCCATGGCCAACTATATCAACAACAAATGATTCATGTTTTCAATAAAAGAGTAAGAGCTCGCACATTTAAAGTTGGACAATTGGTACTCAAATGCATATTCCCTCATCAAGAGGAGTATAAGGGAAAGTTTGCTCCAAATTGGCAGGGACCGTATGTAATCTGCAAAGTGTTATCAGGAGGGGCCTTGATTTTATCTGAAATGGATGGCTAAAAGTAGACAAAGTCAATTAATTCTGATGTAGTAAAGAGATACGATGTTTGACATGAGGTTTCTTTGTGCTTATTTCCTTGTAATTGCTTTCTCATCTGCAATCATTTTTACGCTTTGTAGTAGCTTTAAATTCCCCTTTCCATTGATGTACGAACTACGTTTGACCTAAATTCCCAATGATGGGATGTGTAGGAGGCCTATGTCAGCTTCGATTAATCCCTTAGGAAACTTTATTTTTATTCTCTACGAACTACGTTTGACCTGAATTCCCAATGCTGGGATACGTAGGCGGTCTATGGCGACTTCGGTCAATCCCTTAGGAAACTTTATTTACATTCTCTATGAACTACATTTGACCTGAGTTCCCAAGAAGAGGATACGTAGGTGGCCTATGTCGGCTTCAGTCAACCCCTTAGAAAATTTTATTTATGTTGTCTTGAACTACGTGATGACCTAATTTCAAATGATGGGATATGTAGGCAGCCTTTGTCAGCTTCAGTCACCCCTCTACCTATATTTTTTATTATCTTCTACATTGTGGGAACTATGTTTGACCTGATTCCTGTTCAACGGGATACGTAGGCGCCATAATGGCTCGGTCATATCACCCCAGAAAATGAAAACTGGGGTGGAATTTTTTGAGAAGGAATCTCCAAAAAATTCAATAGAAGAAGATCATACTCTGGCTAAACAAATTAAATTTTGGGAGAAATATCAGTAACTAGGGCAGAAATTTTGAGGTAGACCTCAAAATTTCCACCATACTGTACTAGAGAGTTCCAAGATGACAACAAAGATTTTTGTCTCGAAAGAGTAGAGTCGACCTCAGGAACCTTTAGCTACAAAGGCTCAATGCCTCATACCAAGAATGTTCATTTAAGATCGTATATGACATGACTTATTGATAGAGTTTCCTCCCAAACTTATAAAAAGATTTTTGAAAATTCAATATTTTGTTAAAGTACTTACTTTTAATTAATTTATGCTCTTGTTTTTCCCTTACACCCACCAACCCAGGGAGTCGGAGGAGGAGTCAAAAGATGAAAAACACATGAAGAAGATAAGCACTCGATGATGGTGATGACAGGATTTGAAGACCGAGGAAGTCAACAAAGATCAATTTTTCCAAAAACTAACAATTTTTCTATGGATGAAGGTTATCTTGAAGCCAACAAAAAACCAACAAAGACACCGATTATTCACCATATTTCTTTGGTTTAAAGGAATATAAGGAAGCAAAATGTCCCAAGGCCGATAAGACAGAGCCAGGGTGGTCAGGAGATGAAGACAGCTGAGTTTCCCAAAACTAACATGTTTTTGTGGTTGTAGGTATCATTAAACGAGGAAAGCAAAATGATGACTGACTCAAATCCCCAACAAATTAGGGATCATAAAGAATATGTGACATTTGAGAATGGAATATGCAGAAGGTCCAACATACTAATTGATAATCAAGGTGATGTTTTCTACAATCGTTGCATGATTACTTATATTTATCCCCTTCTTCATACTGCATCATATCATGCCTAGAGGTCCATGCCAGGAGGGCCATGCCTAGAGAGCCATGCAAAGAGGATTATGCCGAGAGGGCCATGCCTAAATGGCCATTCCAAAAAGATCATGCTATAAGGGTCGTGTCCTGAGAATCATATTGCCTTCTCCGACTAGTTTCGAAGGGGCTACAATCCAAGGGCATCTACATATTGCATTTGATGCCCATGATTGATTCAAAGTCTTCTATATCCGTTGATCATATAAAGACGAAAGAGTCTATTATTGAAGGATATTCTAAAGCGTTTCATACATATCCGATAATCATATGAAGATAAAAGAGTCTAGCATTGAAGGATACTCCGAAGCATCCACATATAATCAAATCACGCAAAGGCAAAGTAGTATGGCATTGAGAGATATTCATCGTCTTCAAGTGCATCAATCACTAAAGATTTAATGTCATTCACTATTAGATCTCAAGAAATATATGGTCCATAGGATGTTTATAAGTCACTAGCCGAAAACGTGCACGTACTAGATTTTCCAAGAATTGACAATCTGAGGGTCATCTATAAGTGACATTATTTGATATAGGATAGTGTGAAAGATTATCCACGAGTTGATAGCCCATGGGTCATCCGTAAGCCGCAAAATATCCTAATCGGATAGTGTGCAAGGTTACCCGAAGATTGACAATTTGAAGGTTATCCGTAAGTCACAACTAAATCCTTATCAGAAAATATTCAAGATTATCAAATATGATAGGTCCAAGGGTTTTCTATAAGCCATGTCATATCCAAGATCGATTATGCGCAGGATTACGCAAAGACCACTAATTTGAGAGATATTTGTAAGCCATATTGTATTCAAGGTCGGATAATGTACAGGAATACATGATAGATGGCGATTGGAGGGATATTTGTAAGTCATCTCTTATCCAAGGTCGAATAATGTGCGGGATTACTCAAACGCCAAGGAGCTCAAAGGATGTCTACAAGTCGCCGCGTATCTAACATTAAATAATGCACAAGATTATCCAAAAATTGATAATTCAAGGGGAAATCTATAAGTCGTACCACTACAAGAGGTGCACAAGACTCTTGAGGTCAAATACGACAAGCATTATAGGTGACCAAAAGGGTTGCCACACAATCATATAGATATGCGGTTGCAGGGACCGCTCCATACAAAGTGTCGTCGGTGCCTAAGAGGCCCACCCCACTTTGAAGAAAATTTATAACCGTCAAAATAACCATTTTATCCAACACTGTGTTGATTATTGCAAGAATTATCACCCTCCAAACAGGTACATAAGGGGATGATATCTTCGTTAAGTAGCAACTCACGCGGAGATACGGTAAAAGGCTATAAATCCCTTAGTGAATTATGTTTATTACTAACAATTTTGTTTGAGATGTTGTCAAGAGCATCCAAGAGGATGAAAATCTCAAACCAAAACCATAGGTGCGGATGACTAAAAAAAGAACGCAACACAACGTGAAACTTTTTCTTAGCAGCGAACTGGGACATAGTCCAAAGAGGAATATCAAATTCTTAGGACGCAAGCTAAAAGACGACTTCCACCACCATTAAACCATATCACTATCAGAAGGCTTGTGGGTGTTTTGGGATTTTTGTTTCAGTTTCACTTTTGGAGTACTTCAAATCTTAGACCGAGGGTAACCTTCTTTTTCCTTCAAATCAGAGTGACAACACACTCAGAGTTTGGAAATTGTGTCGGGGTAAATTCTTCCCCATGGATGTAAAGAGCTCCATATTCATGGTTAAGAGGTTACAAACCTCTTTTCCATAACTTAATCGTCTGTTACTCATCCCGGTCCAAAGATTGTCTAAAATAAAAGACTATCTTTTCTACCAATTGAGTCGAACTACAAGAAGTCTGATTTCCTGAGTCTCAGGGATATGTAGGTTAGGATCTTCGTTGAAAACTCGACTGCATTCCAACCTTCCCCAATCCACTTATTCTCCACCTTATTTTTAACACCTTATTTTTTCCCTGCACGACTAAGTTCAATACTGAGTTTCTTTGATTTTTAATAAAATGACAACATTCAACATTTATTTTATCCAAATAAAAATTTTTCAAAATATTTATCTAGGTAATTTTAGTCATTTTAATTAACTATTACATGTTTTTTTAGTTCCATATATGAGATCATATAATTTTACAAAAAATTAAATTTTAATCAAGGGTTATCTAGAATATGGATTCAAATGGATAAATCCTTGATTTAAAAAATAATTTATCCTTAAAATAATTTATTTAAAAAATATTTATTTGATTTTATTGAATCAAGAAGCTTGGGATTGAATTGGTTGTTAATTTGTTTCAAATATTATTTCAATTTAGTTAATTTATTAAATTAAAACTTAATTGAAAATCAAATTGATCATAATTGACATGCAATTGATCAATTGAATTTTAATTAGGATAAAATTTAAATATAATTGTCTAAACTCTCATTTTGACTATTTAACAAATGACCTAAACCCCCAATTCCTAATCTACCCAAAATTTGACCCATGTTCCTAAATAGCACAAGACTAGACCAACAACAATAAAAACCAAATCAGCAGCCCAAAAATATCCTAAATACCCAGCCCACATCAAATCAATCCACCAGCAGCCCAAAAACCGATCCGGCCCAAATCCCTTAAGTTTCCCAAATAGCCTCAATACACACCTATACGTACATACACCACACGCACACAAGCGCCTCACCTCTATTATCTCTCTCCGACTTCTTTCTCTCCCAAAAAACATCGACTTTAGCAAACCACCAACACACCCAATGAAGAACAACCCAGCACCGACGATCCCAAATATAGCGTCGGCGATCCGACATCAACGAAGAAACAGCAACAGCTGCTATATCAATATCAATAGCAGCTGCTACAAAATTTCCAACCCGACCCAACACGCGAATAGTTTCATTCAACCCAATGGTAATGACCCTTAAATCACGAAAAACATCTCTCTCCATCTTTGTCTCTGCATTTTGCAGACCTAGAGCCATCCTTTTTGACTTTCTTGCTCAAGATTGTGTGTTACAAAACCCAAAATCCAATCCAAATCAGAAGATGTCAATTCAAATCTGAATTTCAGGATATGTTTCTCTATTTTTAAAGATGAAAAATCAATATTCCCCCCTATAAATAGGGATTGAGAAGAAGAAGGCAAGGAGAGAATTCTTGGGGGAAAATTGGGGGTTCTGAAGGTAAACTTTTAACCTCACATAACCAAAATCCTCAAGGAACACAATTTAAAAATCTGACGAATTTTTTTTTGGTGGAGCAGAATCGGGTTTCAGTGGTGGAAGTTGCAACTTGATAAGATCGTTTGTTCCGTTCGCTGCCCGAGAACAAGTAAGCGATTCACTCTTTCCACTTTCTATTTTGTTCTTTAATTGTTATAACGTGTAATCTCGTTATTGATGGTGGAAAGCTGTAGTTATTGAGGTATTTTTTGTTGTTGGAATCTCATATTAGGTGAGGCTATTGTGATTATGTGCAGTAGAAGGCTTTGAAGGCTGTAGGATTTTCATGATATGCGATGGTTATATTGAGTCAATGTTCTTGTGTTAGTCATTTAGCTCATTGTTTATCACATCCCTTGCTTCCAGCTTTGTGTTTTCATACATTCTGTTGATAATCAGCATGACATTTGATTAAAAAAAAGATTTTTTTAGGAGTACTAATTCAACTTGTTTCAGGTATGTATCATCCTCGCTTTTTAGTTGTTGGTTTTGTTTTCTTTGAAATTATTATGTGACTAAATGAAATGGAGGCAGGGATGTGCCATCCCTATTGATCCCTCTTTCTTTTAAACATGATTTTTGTCCCTTCATTTTTCTTGAAAAAGTGAAAATAATGCTTGATAGATAAACTGAATTATTATTCGAGATAAAAATAAATCTTTCTTGTCTAGGTTGTCATTAATTTACTCTAAAATATGGTCTATTGTGGTAATTTTTTTTTAAATTGTGAATGTTCTGCTGAAATCTGACTCAACTTGTTTTTCCTACTGATCTTGTAGAGTTCTCTTCTTACTTACTAATGGCCCTATTTTGCTCTTTCCTCATAGTTGTACACGTTTTTTTTTTTTCTCTTTCTTGAAATCAAGTGTGGATAGTTTGACATTTAATCTGATATGTACCTCGAATAATTAAAGTTTCAGCATCATTTTTGCTGTATCGGGAGAAATATTTCAATTTCTTGTCATCCCACCCCTATTCTCTTTAAGCATTGTTTTCTTTAGAACGCATGGGTCGATGTTTTGTTAATTGGCTACGTGGTGATTAATTTGATTCTGGGTTGTATGTCTAACAAAATATTGATAGGGCATATCAATTGATCCACCAGTTTACTTAAGCAAGAGAATTTATCCGTAGTGATTGTTAATTTGCTTTTTTTTTTTTTTTTTCCAGATAATAGAGTTGAGTGTGTGCTAATTTTATTTTCTTTTTGCTTGATTCATGTAAATTTTGGGTGTAACTGGGCACTCCATTTCATCACCTGTGTATCCTCATGGGCCAAGATAGTCCAATATCATCGAGTCATACTTCAAGGCCCAAAAGTGGGTAGGTCAAGTTGAAGAAGATGTGTAGCTAAACGCTTCATAAGGGAGCTAGTATATAGGTGGAAGACCCAAAATTCATTTATATATGACAAATGTGCGGTCACCAAACATACAAAGCATGGAGAATAGGGGTTGTGTACGTGTGGTAAAATGATCAAAGTCTATAAAATGGGAAGCCCAAAGCTGGGCAGCTCAGTGATAGGCCAAAAGTGGCCCAACGCTTACCTTAATCTTTTATTCTCTTATGAATTGTCACTTGTATAATTGTCTATTTGTATTAGTTCTAATTTTACTTAATTAGCCTAGTGATTTTCCACGCCATTTCATTTATTTCGAATCCCTTGTTTATTTCATAATTTTTTCACGTAATTCATAAAAAGAAAAAACAATGATTAGTTTAGTAAAAATAAAAAAGACATTTTCTCTTATTCATATGATTAATGGGCACTTAGGTTAAAAAGTAATTTTTTTCAAACTAAAAAAAAATTAGTTCTTTTCTCGTAAATTTTAATTGATAAAATGTTTTTAACATGATACTTGTTTTATATTTTTTAAGGGTGTTATTTATAATAAAATGACCAGTTCTATTATGATAATAATAATAAGTAATTATATAATTCTCTTTCCCAAAATAAACATGCTTATTCTTTTCTTAAATCCAAGTGCGCCACCTAGTTTAAATATGTTTTCCTTAATTCCTGTGAAAATAATATTTCATAACTTTTTTAGAAAAAATTATGAATTAAGTAGAATATTTCTCAATTAGAGCATTACTTGATTTTTTTTTTTTGAATCCTAACTTTTTGCAGTTAATTATGAATTAAATAAAAAATATTTTTTCAGTAGAATATTTTATAATTTTTCTCAAAAATTAATCATGAATGAAGCGGAGTATTTCCTAATTTTTTTTCTTTACTTTTTTTATTGTATTTTATTTTTTTCTAAATTAATGCTGGACTAAGTGAAATATGTTGTAACTTTTTTCAAGTAGACTATTTTTCGTTTGAATAAATAAATGATAATTGTTTTTAATTGAAATTTTCAGTCCATTGCTGGACCATTTTATTTATATTTAAACAATCAAAATAACAATAGGCCCAATGTAAAACATTGATCCGAGTCCACAATATTGACCCGGCCCATACGTGGGATATGAAAGGTTTCTAAAAGCTAAAACATAAGGCATTTCTTTGTTGAAGTACACAGTACTCTTTAGCATCCCTCTCCGGCATCTTCTCTCTCCGGAATGAATGTTGAATTTGTGTTGTACCTGTTGTGCGCCTCTCGTCATCATGCTCTTTCTCATCTGGATCATGTAAATCCTTCATCTTTATTTTTCTTTGTTGTTCTATCTTAAGCTGAGCTTCATTTCCTTCCATTGAGCTGAATTTGTTAACCTTATTAACCATGCAATTCTTTCTTTGCGGTGATGTTGTATCCTAATTGATGAGGAGATCAAGTTGTTGTGAAGAAAACCTCCATCTATGCTAGGTTGTTTAGCTTGCGTTATGCTAGGTTGTTTAGCTTGTGTTAACATAGTAGAATAATTGGTACACTTCCTATGCCTCTGGTTCTTTCTCGTTGCATTGTAATTGGGACCCCCTGCTCTTCCTAGCTTACTTTGTGACTGCCTCATACTCTCCTGCTTGTTACTATTATACAAGTGAATTGATCTTCCTTGTTCTGATTCTCAAATTGGGGATCTGTGTTTTGTCCATATTTGCAAGCTTTCTTATCTTTGTTGGTAGCTCATAAAAACTATGATAGTATTTAACTATTTGTGCATCTATCACTTCATTAGCTAAAACATCTATAAATGTATTCTCTTCTCTGAAAGTGTGTTGTAGCTGAGCTTGAATTGTATTAACCCTCTCTCTTATGTCTTCAATTTGTTCCACTAGTTCCCAAGGTACTTCTCATTGTTTATTTATCATTCTCATCAGTACTATGAAATCAGTTTCAATTGTTACCTTCGTGACTACCTTTTTTTGCATGTAATGTAGAGCTTCTTTAATTGCTTTCATTTCTGCTTGAGTATTAGTTGTGACTCCCAATCCTTTAGCCCTTGTATAAATCAGATATCCTTTATCTTCCCTAACACAAAATGCACAGGCACTTATTACTGGGTTGCCTTTACTTGCTCCGTCAGTGTTACATTTGAGAGTATTCTTGTCAGGGAACCTCCAAACCACATTACAATAATGTAACTTCGGTTTGTAATTTCTCAAAATCTACACGACCTGTGGTTAATTCTCCTTCCTAATTTTAATCTATGGGTACATCTTCTTTACCAGCTTCCTTATCACTTCTTGACTCTGCCACACTAAATCCCCATATTTGATATCTCCACCATGTTTAATTGTATTCCTTCCCCTCCACATGTACCACATAATAATTGCTAGAATTGCTTTAAATATGGCTTCTAGTTTTGGTGATGCTTTCACTGTCCACCAGGCTATAATAATCTCCTGTAAATTCATGTCCTCTATGTCAATACTTGCAAAAATAGCAAACTCCCTCCAAACTTTGCAGCTATGGCGGATGTTAGAAATAAATGTCTCATAGTTTCTTCCTCCTTCACATCACAACACCAATATCTAGAAATCATATTTATCCTCATTCTTTTTAAATTGTCATCAGTGGCAATCCTCCTTCTCCAAGCCCTCCATAAAAAGATATTTATTTTAAAAAGGTAACCATTTTGCCAAATAAATTACAATTTCAAGTATATAAACAAATGATTTTATCAAAGCAATCATTTCGTAAAGTTAGTCACCCTTTTTAAGTTAATCAAAAAATGATCTTTTGGTAAATTATTTTAAAACGGATGCTCCTAAGTGCCGTACAAACCTTCTTAGGGCGTTAATTGAACCCTTACTCAGTTTTTCTAATTTCAAAGATTTATTTCTGTTTTTAAATATTTGAAATTTCTTTAAGTTTTATTGATATTTCTTCTGTAAAAAATCAAGTGGCGACTTTGTGAATTCTGAAAATAATTATTTCAGAATTTCTTTGAATTTTTGAAATAGTTTTTAAAAAGGTCAAAACCATTTTCTTTAAAATAAAAATTTAAAAAGGATAAAACACATATAAGCTGAGCCAACTGTAAACCTTCCTCGCTTGTCTGGTAACCAAAACAATAGATTATCCTCACTTGAGTTTTGTCTTTGTGCTGCTCCAGAATGTTGAATAATTTATTTACTCTATCGACCTCCCAATCATTAAGATTTCTCCTAAATCTAAGATCCTATCCCTGATTGTCTCTCACTTCTCTGATTGTGGACCTTTTTTGGTAAATGTAGATTGAATAAATTAGGGAACATGATTTTCAGAGTCTCTTGCCCCACCCAAACATCTTCCTAGAACCGGGTCCTCTTTCTATTTTCTACCTTTATTTTGCAGTTCCAGCTTCCCTCGTCTTGTTCTGCTCCACTCTTTTGAGTTTTTCTTTCAAATGTTTAAGCTTAGTTGCTAAGATAAAATCATGTGTTCCCCTAAATGTTCAGCCCCTCAAATTAATTTTGCCAAATTCAACCAGGGCTTCTTTTTGACAATCAGACATTCAGGGAAATACCAATAACCCTCAGGCAATAGATTACTAGCAACACCAATACACTTGGAATGAAATTCAGCAGGGTAGTTGTTGTTTATCGATATTGGCTCCTAGTCGCTTCCTTCCATCTGCCATATCCACTATCTGTCAAGTTCAATTATATCAACTCTAGCTGTTTTCATCCGTTCAAGAAGTCTACCATTTCCATTAATGTAGAGGACACCTTGTTGGCACTTGTTTTATTGTACTAACTATCTGCATTCAAAAATCTGAGAGGTGTTCAAAAAGGAAATAGAATGAGAGAAAGTTTACATAAAGATTAAGAAAGGAATGACATTTCAACACGACCGACTATTCCCAAAGAATCCTCCTTTAATCCAAACATCATTCATGATATGCAACACTTGTGACCGTAATATATAAGTCTTATTTCCATGCCTAATCCACCAAATACTATAAGGACTCATCAGTTTTATATACGTATCAGATATGTGATGCGACGTTACACTTCCTAAAATCACATAAATATTTTACTGAATACTGAATTATTGAACAACTCGGACCTTCAGGGATGCTTCAACATAGAAAAATTGGAAATCCAGTAAACTTTCACTATTGACCTCCACTCCAGCCTATGCGCCTAAAAGAATGTGATAAGAAGGTTTCTGGGAAGATGGATAATTGATAGCTTCATTACTAACAAAAAAATTTCTGGCTTACCTCATCAATATAAGGCTTTGACCAGTAGTCCCACATATGAGGTGGGAGTTGCCCATCCCATGAATGCTCCAAACTCCACTTGATAAACAATTTACTCAGCAATTGCCTTTGATTAATGAGATAATAGAGCCCTCAAAACATGTGGAGCAGGATGACATATGTCCTTAATTTTTGTCTACGTGCGAGTTGTACCTCCTTCAACTATGTAGGTAGCATTTGTCCAAGGAGCTCCGACAAAACCCAAAATTGTAGGTTGCTATCCAACCTAACATTTTGTGGGAGGCAAATAAATACCTTAGCTTTTAACATTTTGTCCTATTTAACTTTACATCAAGAGACATCACAGTAAAAATCCTATCAGCATAAATAACATGGAGCCAATAAAAATACCTCCTTCCGCAATATCATAAGAGAGTCTCCCACAAATTGTAGTTTCTCCAAGTCAATAGAGTGCAATGATTTCAATCCCTCTTCAAAATGAATGAGAGACTAAATGACTGGGCCTCTAACGTCTTCAATGTCAAATTGGACACCAAATATAGGCTGGGGTGGTAAGTATATCCACCAAATATAGGCTGGGGTGGTAAGTATATCCGAAAAGATGATTACTCCATCTGGATTAAAAGTTTCCCAAGGCTACAAAGAAATTTCCACAATGATTTTGGTTGTCTCTGATCTCTCTCTGAAGGATGGATGTTTATCTACAAGATTTTAGCACAGCTATACACCTTCCTGCTAGACGCATCATCCATGAAGGCGAATGACTCACCCGTTCTCTTCTTTCATCCTTTACCAAGAGTGGATCTAAAATACAGTACATTTGGAAGTACAAAGTTAAATGTCCCACAAAGAATCCAGAAGATGAACTAAAGTGAAGTGTCACAAAAATCTGGTAGTTTGACCTAGTCCCCCTACCACTAGTGCATAGGGAAGAAGGAACTTATAGATATATAAACACCATGCATTCTTATAAAGAGAGAGATTTTGCATTTTTAGAGAAAAAATAATCGTAACTTTGCAGTTCTACTAATAGTAGTTGACACCAAGAGTCAGGAAGTAAAGCACCATTTTAAGTCAATCTCAACATTTTCTTATTATGAAAGAGAGGGATTAATTGAACTCTGGATTCACTTTCTTGAAGACTACGACATCAATAAAATTTGAACTAATATTCTACCAGAGGCATAATTATACGCTAGTTACTAATATCCAGAGGGATAAAACAAGTTATACCATTGCCTTCTTGAAAGGATCTATAAATATATTACATATCAATAACATTTTCAAAAAAAATATATATTACGTATTGATCCAAAAGTACTAAAATGAAATAACATGTACACACCATAGTGATCAAGACATAACTGTAAAGGTACTCTATTTTTTACACCAAGTTTTTTCAATCAAGTAAAACATATCATTGACATTTGACAGTAACAAGGCCAACTTGGACACCAAGTTTTAAGAGTGATAAAAGCATTTGAGCAAATGTAATGCTACATAGCAACAAATAATTGTTTTGTGTGCTCATCAATCTTCTAATAGGTCAAAGAAATGCTATTAGCTCTCCTATATTCTTTTTGTTTTGTCAATGCATTTCTTGACTTAGTTGATTGTTAAGACACAATAAAATAAAGCAAAATTTAAAGATTTCAAGTCTTTATCCTGTGTATTATTACTATATGTGTAAATATATCTATATATATACTCTGGCATTTTTAGACTTAGGTGGTATTTTGAATTGATATTTTTTCATTGTCAGATGATTTCGCTAGGTTCAAGAAAGGTCGTGGAAAGACTAGAGGGAAAGGACTTGAAAATATGAAGAAGGTTATGGGAAGCAAGATGAAAATAGAGATCCCGATTGGTAAAGGAAGGCCAACTAAGCCAATTCAATCAGCCAAACTATCCAATGAATTAGGGATAATTGCTTGAAATTTTCTTCCACTTCCAAACAAATGGAAGGAACTTACAAGAAAGGACAAAGATGCAACACTAATTAGATGCCACAAAAGTATTCTGCATTTATGCTATTCTTAAATTAATCGAATATCACATTACCTATTTATTTAGTTAAACCAACTTCAGTTGGCATTCGTTTTAATTACAATATGTCAATAAAATAATATTTACATAGTTCAAGTATGACAACTAAATATATACTAAGGTTTTTAAAATTAATGAACCACCTTAAGTGATCGGGGTTAGAGCCAGAGACAAAGGTATGAGTTTGGCCAATCCCAGTAACTTTGGTCCAAACTTTGTAAATTTATTTAATATGTACAAATTAGTAATTTGAAACCCAATAAATTTAAAAGGACTATAATCTGAACCTATAGATTTCAAATATTGGGTACAGATTTCTTGAACTACAATCTATGCTTTTAAGGGGATTAGAGTTATTAGAGTTTTAAGGTACTAAGTAGATATTATGATTATAATTTTAATTTACAAGGGATTTTGGTTGTTTTGTGTGTTTCTTCAATACTTATTTATTTTTTAGGAGAGGTTTGACATTAATTTAGATGGGCATTATGTGGAAGATAGTTATGAAGATATACTAAAAATAGAAGCTGACAATGGCGCTATAAGTTAAAACAAAAATTTAAAAGTGCACACTCGATAGAAGAGGCTCGTAAAATAAAAGTCGAACAGTTGACCTCAGATAATTGGAATAAGCTTTGTGACATGTGGAACAATCCAGAGCATAAGGTAATTTATGTTCATGTATTTTCGTTGTTATTTAAGTTATTATGTTTATATTTTTTTTGTAGAAACAATGCGAAATAAAAAAGGTCAATCGAACTAAGCTTAAATCTAATCATTTCATGGGATCAAAAACGTTTGTAGCAGCTCATGCTAAAATTGTAAGTTATACCATTTTTATTCTTTTTACTAGTGACACTTTGATACTATTTAATATTGTGTTGTTTGGTAAATAAGAGAATAGGTATGTAAGTTGTATCCCATTTCAGTCAAATATCTCTTAACACTATTTCATATTATTGTCTTGTTATATAGGGTGAAAAGGAATCTAAAGGTGTAGAGTCTGACAGAATTGAGTTCTACAAGCATACTCATTACATGAGTGTAAAAGAGTGGTCATTTAAAGAAGCTAAGACTCACTATGTAAAAAATTAATATTTTAGTAACATACCATTGCATTTATTTGATATTCTTTATGTCTTCTCCTTTAATTGTTTTATTATTTTATGCAGAACAACATGAACGATTTGAAAACTCTATATACTTCTGGAGAGTATTCCATGACTATTGATGAAATTTTGGATGTTGTACTTAGTAAAAAGTCAGGGTACATAAAACGTCTTGGTTATGGTCCTAAACCTAATACTACAAGGGCAACACAAAGGCAGAGTTAGAAAACTCCCTCGAAAAGGCGAAACTGGAAGCTGCTAGTGCCCAAAATGAGTTACAGAAATGATTAAATACAGCTGAAAGTGTGGTAGAAAGCCAGTAATCATAGATACAAGACCAGCAGTCGCAGATCAAAGCATTAAATTCTCAATTGAATACCGTAGCGGCACGTCAAGAGGAAATGCTTAAGAAAATGCAACTTCTTGTTAGCCCATCACCGTCAAGGTTAGAGGTAACATAAATTTATATGATAGGTTCTATTTAATTTATCTTTATTAAATATATAAATTATGTGCATCAACGTGTTCCAACATATTCTTGATGGGTCTGCTGCTGGTAGAGTTGTTAAAATTAAAGTTTTACATATAGTTTTCTTGTAACAAATAAAGATTTTATTTTTATTTGTAGATTTTTTTCTCTCTATGATAATGTCGTTATCAGTTGCTTCAATAATGTTAACAATACAATTTGGTCTTATTGTTATCATTTAAAGGAGTCTTTTTAATGTTTTTATTTGATATTTTTTATATAGTTTTCGACATTAAGGGTTTTTTTGTTGTATGTTTCCCATTACATGGTTATGATTATGTCACCTTATATTAGGGGAGAGTGTCTTCTCCTCTTTTACTTTTTCCTACTTCCTTTTTATTGCTTCTCTCTTCTTCTTGCTTATTTGTTCTATGGGATTTTAGGAGTATCCACAGTGCCCTTTCCACTCTTACATGTCTGATTCGGGCAGCCAACTAAAGCTTCAGTAAAAGATGGTGCATCACCAATACCAAAGGAAGGGGTTTAACCTTCTAGTTTTCCATATAGCTAGTAACTTCATTGTTAGCAAAAGTGTCAGGTGTAACCCCTTTCTTTTATACCTGATCAGTATCAATTTTACCTGTTGATGGTTTGTCGCTGTGTATAAGATAATTGCAGCTCCAATTGAGAGATTTAAGCTTTCGATTTAAAATCAAGATAAGATGATAAAAGTTGATAGACTTTCTGAACATCATAAAAGGATTACAGACTACTTTGGAAGAACCGGATGAATTCAACCTGTCTTTCACACTTGTCCATTGTGTTCTTTTACTCAAGAAAATTAGTTGAACCTAAAAACATGGATTTCCTTAGCTTACTGGGCGGTTTACTTGATATGCTAATATTTTCTTATGTTGTTGGATTTTTGTACTTCTCTGTACCATCTTAGTTTTTTTAAAATAAAAATTGACCTTATCCAAAAAAAGTACTGTTGAACCTAAATGTTGTTGATGTGTGACTGCTTAATACTTTGGCCGAGAAGTATTTAGAACTGCTTAACCCATATGAACTCCAATGCTGAATTCAACTTGATTGTTCTTTCTTAACATAACATGCTACTGTACTTATTTAACTGGATGAAAATAGACTGAGTGGACTTAAAGAAAAATATTTAGATGCCCTTTTGATGAGATAATGGCTAAGCATATGTGTTAGTTTGACTCTGCTTCAACAAATTGAATGAAACATGAAACTCCACTTAAGTGAGCAGGTTTTGTAGATGAAATACTGATATTTTATTTAGTGATTTATGTTGTTTTATTTAAAGAGGGACATTAAAATTTCTGTAGAAAATTGAAAATTTCAAAAGGGAAAGCGTCTAAATTGATTATGCCAAATGCAAAAGCTACTTGATAACAATTGTGCTATTGTTAATTGGCCTTATTGGTTGTGAATCTTTTGAATTTTAGGAATTTAAAATTTTACCCTAAGTTTTTCTTATGTAAAGATTTTTCCTTGATACTTAAATCAATAAATTGTCCATCAAGTATGACTTTATTTCCACACACTCAAAATAGTAGCATATGATATTTATCAAAAGGTATAGCAACATTTGGCATATACTCTATAAGGTCCCTACCCAGATTGTATTTTTTCCTTTCCAGAGATGAGTCAATAGGTAAGTGATATGTGGCAGATAGAGCAAGTTTACTTGAAGTTGTTTCTACAAGAGTTATCCACTTACATACAACATTTTTCTTACATTATTATGCTAGTTTCTCCAGTAGTTGTGCTAACCAATCCTCAGACAATTTTGCAATCAAGTATGATTTGGGTGTTTTGGTGATGTCTACGATTTCGAATAGATAGTTTATAGTATTATCTTGTGATTTTTTTTCTTGTATTAGCTAGCAGTGTGTTATACCACGTTATTGTGTGCTTTTATATTTGTTTTTGTCTATACTGTTATCTATCTTAAACCGCAGGCTTATCGAAAACAACCACTCTACTTCATTTGAGGTAGTGGTATGAACTGCGTACACATTACCATCTCCAGACCCCACTATGTAGGAATACATTGGGTATGTTGTTATATATTTCATTTAAGCTAGTGATATGGACTGAGTAAACTTTATCCTCTCCAAACCCCACTTTGTGGAAATAAACTAGGTATGTCATTATTGTTATTATAGAAGTTTGATGTGTTTACTGGATAGTATTTATCTACTTATTGGGCAGCCTCACTTTTCCTAATTACATGTTTAATGGATTCTAGTTGTGGCTTGGAGCAGCAGTAGCATGTAGTGTCATTTTGACTATCAAATTAGAAAGCATTATCATCAATCTTAATTTTCTCCTCTTTTCCACGAGTGTAAAAGTGAGAGTTGAATGAAGAATTGCAAGTTCAACACGTTATTGGTACTTTGGAAGAAACCTCTACATATTTGCCTTAGTTTAGGATAGGAGTAATATTTAGTATTATATTTCAGTTAAATTTCCTTTGTGTTGGACTTGTTTTACTTTTCTTTGCCCTGCGAGATATTACCTAAGTACAATTTTAGTTTTTTTAATTGTATGATTGTAGATGAATTTTATCAATCATGTTTTATAATTTTTTATTTTTAAATTATTTAATCCTAATTTAAAAAAATAATATCAATATGAAATAATTAAGCGTTTTCTTGTAATTGGTGACAAAAGATTTTATTATCAAAGATAACTTTTAACAACGATTAAATTGGACTTTTCAAGACAATTATTTTCATCACGAAATAATCTAGTTTGTCATAAGTTTGACTATGTTTAGTGATAAATGTATTTATCTCAATATCTTCCTTTTTATTTGATACAAATTAATTTTGTATTTTATGACAATCATAATTGTCGATAATCATAATAATTGGCAATTCTACATCGTAGATAAAAATTACTATTTTTAGTGACAAAATGGTAAATTTAACTATAAAAGTATTAATTTTTATTATAATAATAAATTTGTCACTTATTCATACATTTAAGGATGAAATTTTTTGTCGTATACAAAAAGTTGTCAATAGTGAGGAAAATATATTTGGTCAACCACGAAATATATATATATATATATATATATATAACTCTAGAGACAATTAATGTCGTCATTGATTGAACTAAATAATTAGGGACGATAAAATTTTGTCAGTATTGATAACTTTTTAATGACTAAAGCAAATCATCAACTACAAAAAATATATATTTTTATGACAAACTAATTCGTCATAAATTTACACATTTGGGGATGATTTTTTTTTTTTTGTAGTTAATTTAATTTTTTTAGCGACGAAGCACTAAATTGTCTTTGTCTACTTTTAGCGTCCCACTTTTGGAGACGGTTGATTGACGAAATTTTTTTCTTCACACTAAATATTTTGCCACAAAATATGACTTATAAGTGACACAATAATTCATCTCAAATAATCAAATTTGTTGTAGTGTATTGTTGAAATATAGGGATCCACCAAATGTCCAGAGACTAGGTCACTTGATAGTCAAATGTAGTAAGACAGTAGTAAGAAAGGAACAACACAGAAAGTAAACTACACACTATGTTTATGTGGAAACCTCCTTGATCAAGGAAGGAAAAACCACGATCTGTCTCACAGAATTTCTCATTTTCTTCACTATAACTCAAGCAACCAACGTGACTATAGACTCTAGTAATCATAAGGATTAAACTCTTAATTCTAACCTCTTGTAATAACTATACTACAGCACTAAGATAATAACTCTATTGCTCCCTACTTGTTAACTAACTCTAGTCGACAATCCTAGGAACGCTACCTAAGGTGAACATCAAATAAATGATAAGAAAAGCTTGACTAACAATGAGATAACTCAATCAACAAACTCTAATTGATATAACTCAACTAAGAACTTAGACAAGAAGACAATCTACTAACTTTTATTACTTAGGCTTAGATTTTACAAAATAAGAATGTTAGACATAAAGACTTAGAACATAAATCAGACACGATCTACTGGATCAGGTCCCTTTTTAAGAATAAGTTGTATAAGAGAGTATCTTTTACTTCTGTGAGATCTTGGTTTGCAAAAACTAGGTTTTGCTCTTTGTGAGATGTTCCTTTTATAAGAAATAACAAAACCTAGGATGCACGTTATTGGTAGAGGTTGGTTGTCTCTACTACAGTGCCACCATCGTTTTGCAAAAAGTGTAGTTTCCATCTATACTCTGGCTTCTTCTAAAGTCGATTCCCTTTGGAAATAGGTCCCATAGTTACTGGATTGTCATCTAATTAGGTCCTTTGTGGTATAGTTTATAGATCATCAAAACCTAGTAGTATAGCATTTTCCCCTTTTGATGGTGACAAACTATACCTCCTGTCACGAAGACCAGGTACCTATAGAACAAAAACTATTCCCTCTATCATAGGACAAGGTCCTTGTAAAAACAAAAACTCTTCCCTTGTCAGACCATACCCCATCCACTGATTACCCTATCACTAAGAAACTAAGGTCTCTATAGTCAATATCATTTTCCCTTTTTCGGCATCGTAAAAAAGTAAAATAGTAAACCAAATAAAGTAATATACAAAGCAAGTTAATTCATGGACATTGAGGCAACACATACTTAAATTAACCAGCCAAAGAGAGAAAGGGAAAACAATATACAAAGACTGAGATAATTCCATTAAAACGTGAAGAACAACATTTTACATATTATGAAAATTAAAAATAAAAGAGAAAGTCATTCTTAATTAGCCACACGTGAACAAGGACTTAGAATAAAATGAGACACGGATAGGATAATAATAGGGCTTAGAAGGGAGAAGGCTTATAGGAAAGGGAGCGGAGGACTAAGTCCTTGCGCATACTTTCAGATGCATGTGCATTGAGAAGTTTCTTGATAAAATCTTTTACTTCAGCATTGAGATTCTTAACTTTTCCAGTGAGGGACACGACTATCAGTGGTACCTAGTCCATTAGATGAAATTTTTTGCATCTCTCTTTGCTAATATCACCCTCATCTCTTATAGATCTCCAATCATCCATTCTTTACTATCAATTAGCTCAGACACTTAGGAATTAGTCTCCACCTTCCCAGCTACACACTTGTTTTAAATAAGAGTAGTCATTGTGAACATCTTCTTAAAAGTCGTAGCCACCCCTTTCTCATACACGATCTTAAAGTGATCAAACACCCTATTCAGAAGGAACCCATAGGGCATTCCATGCTTTCCATTTTTTTCATGCATCACTTTTTGTGTGTGTTCAATCATGATGGCAGAAAGGTTGATCAATTCAAATTTTCTAAATTACTCCCTAAGGAATAAGTCCACTACATATGTGACATCCTATTTTTCTAAGCGTGGCAGCAATACCTCATTCACCCATTTGAATAATAATTAAAACTCCCCTTGAGGGATTTCTTCCTTCTCCAGCGTTTGACTTTTCTACCACTCTCGAGGCTTCCTGCGCAAACTCAAGGGAGGAACACTAATTTTTCATAAACCTGATTCCATATATTGGCATGTCAGAATATCTCCCATAATTGATTTTTCCAAAAATATGTCAACTCCTTTCACTATGATGGTCAAACTCAATCCATCCTTAGAGAACTTGATAGTAAAGTAGAAGTCCTTGACCTTCTTCTCATAAATAGTAGGGACTGTGTAATACCTCGAGTTTTTATGTTCTAAACCTCCCAAGAAATAGTCCATGAGGCTATATTTCTAATGAATCAAGTCTCTTCTTAGTCAAAGGCCATGGCAAGAAGTAGTGGAAATTCTTACTTAGGAGCCTAAAAAGACTGCCATGGTTATGACTCAGGGTAACGAATGTTACCACTCATGATGAGTCATAACCACTCTAGTGAATCCCTTCGCCTTGAGCTTAGTGACTACAATACCTCAAAATGAATCATAATTAGTGCCTACGAGTCACATGGAGGGACTCGTAGTCACATCAATATGTGTGGACAAGAACCCTCTCCAGTGGTTATGAATCTAGTATACGACTCATTACTAGTCTTTGCATGGACCCGTAACCTGACCAATGTGGGACCCAAGGCCTTAATTTCTAACTACAACTCCATCTTACGACTATTAATCAGTTACGCCAAGTCGTTAGGTGGTAAGTCATGGTCAAACCAGAATGTACCCGGAATCCCAGAATCCCATGCTACGACTCAGACCATGAGTCGTAACTAGTCATTACAAGTCGCAAGCTAAGTCGTAATGACTAGGGGTAAGTTTTCCTGAATATTTTTCCAAGGGACCTTATGTCTTGTCCCACACCTTAAAAGCCAAACCCATGTTGTATTGTCTTTACAAGGGGTGGTACAAAATACCCCAAAAGCCCCCAAAGCATAACATAATCCTTGATTTCACTAAAGAGAGTCAAGAGGGACAACATTTCTTCTTTCTTAAGCAATTAAGGTTTCTCAAGAACAAGATCAGTTTTAAGGATTTCCCCAAAGATTCTACTTTAGGTATGTGGGGTATTCATCATTAGGTTTCTTTCATCCATTGAGCCGAAAACCCTTTTTTTGCTTCAAGTATGAATTACACTCTAATTTATGATCAAGTTCAATGTAAGTCATGAAATTAATCCATGTTTCCTCTTTAGTTTTATATTCAAGCCATGTTAATAGTTTAATCCCATGTGAATCATGCTCCTATACGCTTATAGTTCCAAAACCCATGTCATGTTTGGTCAATATCATGTCAAATTCACAAATTCATGCTTTAAACTGTATAAATATAATATCTTCCCAAGGTTGATTAATTTTATGTTCAAATTCATCTAATTTATCAGGTTATTGAAATATCACATGTTTTTGGGTCTTTGAATTATGACCTTATGCCACTGTTTTAAATGTTTTTCTTTTAATCTATAATAGTTCATTGTTATGAATACCTGATACCTATATGTTTTCTTGCATTCAGTCCTTTCAAGTAATGAGTCAGTCAACTCATGATTTTATTGTTATACCCAATATTATTTTATGTTAAATTATTAGTTTTACATATTTATGATTTCTTTAGATTAGGCATGCACTATCAGTTTTAAAATACCTTATGTGAGCAAATCAGTTATCACTATATGCATCAGTTAGTATTTTGGTATCTTTCAGTTGGGAGTAGGATTTATCATCGAGAGGGAAGTGTGGGTTCAGTGCATCCTACTTCTCAGAAACTACGTGCCACCATAGGTTTATGGTCCTCACCAGAGATAGTTTTCTTTTGCCCAATATGGGCTCAGTTTAGTAATAACTCTGGTTTAGGTTCTACTCTGAGGGAAAGGATAGAACAACCCTCCTCAACATAGGTCATACATGGACTCCATGGTAGCTCACATAGTTTATGTCGGTTACATGATAGCTCCCACAGTTTCAGCCAGTACTCAGTTTATCTCAGTTCAGGTTGCTTGACCAAGTAGACAGATTTCAGTATTTGTTTAGCCAGTTTTATAGATTATTTTAGTTATAAAGATAACGATTATTCAGTTATTCATATCATATCAGTATATACTATACTTGGTATTGCATTCTCAGTTTTACATGTTCATATACCCATATTCAGATTTCACATATATTTTAGTAGTCCTTGCCTTAAATATTAGTACATTCAAAGTAATGATCACACACTTTTCTCTGTGCTATGTTGCCTTATAACATAGATTCGAATGCGTAGTTCACTGAGCATCCTTAGATAGATTAGCATCCTCCCAGCAGCAGCAGTGGTGACTCCTCATCCATTGAGGATGATATTTTTTATTTTAGTCATTTACAATGGTTACTTTTATTTAGTCAGAGTTTTTTGGGGTCCTGTACCATAAACTCCTCATGTTAGAGGCTTTCAGATGTTCAGACTAGATGTTCAGATAGTCAGTTTATCTTTCAGTTATTATCAGTTATCTTTCAGACATGTTATTTATATTTAGATGAGTATTCTATTTTTGGACCATATTTTATCAGTTTATGCCCCACACATGTTATTTCAGTATTCACTTTATTTTGTGCTCTTAGAAGGTACCAGTGTATGGGTTAGCTCGAGGTCACTTGCGGCCTTAAGCAGTATATCGCGACTAGGGGGTAGCTTCAGGTCATGATAGACATGCAATTTAAATAACTAAAGCTAGTCTTAATGTTGTACGAATTCCACTAACTCACACATGCCTGGTTGATCAAATATCTTAGGATCAAACACTCTATCCTCAGCACTTTTTGGGAGTTGACAACCTAAATTCGCTCCTCTCTAGTAAGGATCTTTTCAAGTTCTTGCACTCACCTTATCTTTTTTAAGCTACCTAGTCTCTCTGCTGATGAAACCACTGCTTCAGTTGTGGTGGAGTTAGTTGCAGGACCTAGTCCCATGAAAGTATCATCTCTTTTTTTTACAGAGATGTGTTTCTTTGCCCCTATAACATTTGACTTGGGCATCACAAATTTGATAGGCTTGGAGGCACCTGCTCCCTTTCTTTTTCTATTAGTAGAAATAGCCACATCAAAATTGATTTATTTATCCTTCTCCCCATCTTTCACTAGTATAACATCTTTGGTAGGTAGGATTTTTTGTTCTTTCTCAGAAGTCTTTCTCAAATTCCTCTTGCTAGTAGTATCCCTCTTGCTTGCCTTTAGTGCATCACTTATAAATTTTTTCCCTACCTTTTTGTTCCATAGGACCTCAATGGATTAACAATAATCTAATATTTTCCTTTATACCCACATTTTCCTACTCTTATCCAACTTAAATCATTAAGTTCATCTTTCTCATCTTCATCTTTAACTGCATGTAGGAGAATAGGATTAGATACTTGAGTAGAGGCTATTGTTCCGTTATATGTTGGAAATGGTGATTTTGGAGGTAAATTATATGTGATGGTTTAGAATCCCCTTAGGTCACACGATTAGCGGGTTAAGTTATCAGCTACTCAGTCTGTTCCTGCCTCTACACTACTTGAGGTTTTATTTTTTCCTCAGGCCAGTCTCTATCGAGTATGTGTTCATCAATAAAAAAAGGTTCTGAGGTATTTAAGGTACCTGCTTCAGTGGGGACTTTAGGGGTAGGTCACTTCAATAGCATGAGGATCGATTTGAGTCTCAAGGACTAACTCAATAGGTGATTGGAAGACAGTCATAGTAGTTAAAGATAGTTCTTTCACCGAGAAAGAAGAGACTATTGTGGAGGGTATCGTTAAAGAAAAGGGTATATCTTCAATGATATGAGATGCAAAAGAGGAACCTATCACTATTTGTGAATACGGATTTTGTTCAGAAAAAGGTTTTTCAAGTTTGGAGTAAGGCTTGTTGTTGAGACATTTTTTTAAATATTAAGGAAGATAAAGAACAAAATTTGACTTATAAAATTGAAGAATGCCTTAATGGTTTTATAAGAGAGATGTTGTGAATGATTCCAGAAGGTGTATTTAAGAGGAGAAAAGGGGATATCATTTGAGTGTAAAGTCAAATGACGTGCCTGATCCCTATTGGACATGTCATTTCACTCATTCAAGCTATGTGACAATGGTTTAGAGATTCAAAAAGGACACATGGAATCAAAAAGACTTTTCTTCAATATTTATTTTAAAAAGTAATATGTAGGATACTAATCTCATAGAAGGGACTAAGTCTCTAAATTTTGATAAAGTACTCCTTTCATGTCTATCCCACTGCCCTCTTCTTTTAGCTAATACACCATGGGTGTATATCTATAGAAAGTATGAGACTATATTAGACCTAATTATACACCACCACCACCTAGATACTTTTTTCCTAATCATATCCAATATACAAAAGATGAGATCAACATAGAGAACTCAGTTTATTTTGATTAGACTTAGTTTGAGCCTATTTTTCTCAAAGTAGTCTCTATGGAGAGCCTTTGTGAAAATGTCGGCCACGTGATCTTCTATTTGGCAGAACTTCATGCAGATAATTTGCTTCTTCATATTATCTCTAAGGAAGTGATGCCTCACATTAATGTGCTTGGTTCTTTTGTGTTGTACTAGATTCTTAGCCATGTTGAGAGCATTGGTGTTGTCATAAAGCAAGGGGATGGTTTTTTTAAAATTTTTGAAAATCTTCTAGTTGTTGTTTTATTCATAGGAATTGAGCACAACATGAAGCAGTAACAACATTCTCTGCCTCAATTATAGAGAGGGATACTAAGTTTTGCTTCATGGTTCCTTATGAGATCAAGCAAGATTTAAGAAATGTGTCATTTCTGAAGTGCTTTTTATGCCAACCAAATACCCTGCATAATTTGCATCATCATAACCAATTATATCAAAAGATTCACCTGAAGGATAGTATAGTACCATGTCTCTTGTACCATTCAATTATCTCAAAATCTATTTAGCAGCCTTAGGTGTGATTTATTTGGTCAGACCTAAAATTTTCCACACCTTCCTATATTATAAATAATGTCAGGTCTGTTAGTTGTCAAATATAAGTGATATCCAAAAATTCCTCTGTACATGGTTTCATTCACCGAGGAACCAGATTCACCTGTATACGATTTTGAATTTGTTCCAATAAGAGTATCAATGGGCTTAGCATCACTTATACGAAACCTTTTAAGAAGCTCCTTGATATATTTTTCTCGACAGATCATAGTTCTAGAGAGGGTCTGCCTAATTTGCAACCCCCCAAAAAAACTTAGTTCCCCCGTTATGCTCATCTCAAATTCACTTCCCATAAGTTTGGCAAATTCTTCACATAAGGTGTCTGAAGTTGCTCCAACAATGATATCATCTATATATACTTGGACAATCAACAAATTTATCCCCCTTGATTTTAATAAAAAAGCTTTGTCAATTTTCCCTCTCTCAAAACCATTTGTAAGAAGGAATTTAGAAAGTCTCTCATACTATGCCCTTGGAGCTTCCTTCAATCCATATAATGCCTTATCCAATTTTATCACATGTTTTGGTTGATCAACATCTTCAAACCCTGGGGGATTCTTGACATACAACTTCTTCTTGAGATATTCATTTAGAAAATCACTTTTTACATCTATTTTGGAATAATTTGAATTCTATTTGTGCAACAAAGGCAATGAGGATCCTAATGGCTTTCATATTGGCCACAAAGGAAAAAGTATCATCCTAGTCAATTCCCTCTTCTTGGTTATATCCTTGAACCATAAGTCTAGCTTTATTTCTAATAATGGTGCCATGGTTATCATTTTTCTTTCTATACACCTACCAAGTCCCTATAAATATTATGTTAGTATGCCAGGGACCAAGTATCACACCTTGATCCTTTTAAATTGATTCAGCTCTTCCTACATTGCATTGACCTAATCAATATCCTTCTATTTTTCCTTCATTCTTTAGCTCAATAGTTGATATAAAAGTTGAAAAAGCAGTTAAATTCCTTACTTGAGCCCTGATTTGCGTAATAGAGTCTGGTGGTGAGGTAATATTATCAAGTGTCATAATACATAAACATGTCCTTTAACTTGACCTCAAATTACATTTATGACATCCAACTTAGGGTGTGTCATAAGTAGGCACTTAAACTTTTGTAAAGTTGAACAAGTAGACACATATGTCCTATATGGCATAATACATCTAGGATGCCATGTAGGATAAGAATTGGCCACGTCGGATGCCACATAGGACATATGTGTCTAATTATTCAGCTTTATACAAGTTTAAGTGCCTAATTATACACACCCAAAGTTGAAGGTCATAGATATGATATGAAGCCAAGTTAAAGGGCATGTTTAAGAATTATGCCTTTTTAAGTGGATGAGAGCACTTGCGTTTTTAATTTGACTCTTTTTTGGTTGACTGAGGTTGAATGGTATTAGGTTCTTCATCCAACTAATCATGCGACTTCTAAGGCTATGAATCACCATGATCATGATTAATTTGTTGGGGACCTAGTACCTCAATAACCTCGATGCCATCATACGCTGACTCTTGACTACTTTGATCTGCATCACCTTCTTTATTTACTTGATCGTTGTTGCTTTCATCATCTAAGGAGTGTCTTTAAATTTGGAGAATTTCTTATAATTCCACATCATCTTTGTTTCTCAAGTTTTTTATGCTACCAAATTCATCAAAGATTACATGAACACTTTCTTCAATACAGAGAGTCCCTTTGTTGTAGACTCTATAAGCTTTGATAGTAGATGAGTATCCAAGAAACACTTCTTCATCACTTTTGGGATCAAACTTTCTATGATCATCTTTTTCATTATTTAGGACAAACTACTTGCATCCAAAGGCCCTTAAGTATCTTAGCTAGGGTTTTTTTTTGTTCAGCAATTCATAGGGTGTTTTGTTAAGGATTGACTTGATCAAGCATGTTTTTGTAACATAGCATGCTTTGTTTACTGCCTCAGCCCAAAAGTTCTTTGGCAGAGCAAAATCAATCAACATACTCCTTGCAATATCCATCAGAATTTTGTTCTTTCTTTCAACAACCCCATTTTGTTGAGGGGTTCTATGTGTTCAGAAGTTATGAGTGATTCTATCCTCTGCACAAAACTGATCTATTTTGGCATTTTTATATTTTGTTCAATGGTCTAACCTGATCCCTGTATTTTTTCCACAATGCTTGACTTGTATCCTTTTTGCAAACATTATGCATGTTTCAAAGTTTTCCTCTTTAAACTTAGAAAAAAAACCCAAGTAAACCTTGAGAAGTCATCCAAAAACACTAGAATATATTTCTTTCCTCCTCTGGTTTAGACCTTCATAGGACCATATAAATCCATATGAAGTAGCTCAAGCAGTTTGTTAGTAATGACTTGCTTCTTCTGTTTAAATGAGGACCTAGTCTATTTTTCTTTGACACATACATCACATATCTTATCTTTAACAAACTTAATCTTTGAAAATCCATGGACCGGGTCCTTGGCGACCAACATGTTCAAAATTGATGAGCTCATATGTCCTAGTTTATGATGCCACAAATTTGGTTTATCCCTCTGAGAAATAAGACACGTGAGTTTATCACCTGATATTGGACTTAAGTCAGCAACATACATGTTTTTGCATTCCTGACACTCAAAATAACTTCACCAGAATTGAGATTTGTCATGGTGCAGTCATCTGATAGAAACTTTTTTGATAGAAAATTTACTTTATTCCCTTTGTCACATATCTGTGATACGTAAAAGAGACTGTATTTTAGACCATTCACAAAGTATAAATTTTCAATGGCATAATTTGGTGATTTTCCAATCTTGTTAACCCCTTCTATGTTGTGTTTCTTTCTATTTCCAAATGAGATACTTACACCGTGAAGTGACTTTAGTGAGACAAAGTCTTTAATTCTTCCAGTCATGTGTTTGGAGTATCCACTATCCATGAACCAACACAGACTACTTTCTCTTCCTCTGTATTGAACAAAGAATCACTTGCTAGATTTAGGAGCTCATTTGAGACTGTGTTCCCAAAATGGGGAAAAAGGGTAATCAGTTCTCTTTTAGTTTAACCAGGTAGCGTGGATAGTCTTGTTTTACCAAAAAGACTGGGTCCTAAGTTTTTTTACTAGACTCCTATTAGAAAGTTTTTCTTTGTCCTTTTTTCTGGATTTGAAGCCCTTCATGATATGACCATTTCTACTATAGTGTGTGTACAATAGATTGTTAGTCACAAACACATACTTTGTATATGGATCATAGGAAGTATTGGCAACTTTTCTTCCTAGATCTTATCTAGTGTTGTACCTTTAATTTGTTAAATTTGTCAAGAATTGAGAAAAAGTGGTCCATTTGAGCGATTTTTTAAGTTCTTCCTTAACACGGACCAAGTTTTTCTCTATAGTTGAATATTTTTTTCTAGAGAGGCTGCAAGAAGTTCTTCAGACCTTTTAAAGATTTCTTCAAACTCTAACTGAAGACTAGTGGCTTCATTCTTTTCTCTAGACTTATATACAAAAGTTTTTTGCAACTTTTCTTTGAGAGGAATATTTTTAGAAGACATTTGACTCAATTTTTCTCTCAACTCAGAGATTTTGACATTTAGAGAAATTTTTTCACTCTCAAACACATCAAGAGTCTCATTATCGAGATCATTTTAATTTGTAAGATCACAAAAAGAGTCTATCAAAACACTATCTAGACCATTAAGCCTTTTCATAGATTAATTATTAAGATTTTTCTTGATATCAAGAAGTGTTACCTCCTTATTATCATCATTTTTTTACTTTTCCATAAATGCTAAGAGTGAGTCAAACACATTATCAGTATCTTCTATCACCATCAATGAAACATCTTCAGGGTGTTGAGATTTATCTGAGTCACTAGATGTGTCCCTATATGCTGCAAAAGCTTGTTTGACAACATAGTCAGTTGCATCTCTCCTTCTCATTTTACCAAGGACCCAATCTTTTGCTTTTCTTTTTCATTTTTACCTCTGTTGTAATCTTTGTGGAACACCCTAAACTTTGACCTTCCCAAAAATTTCTTGGGTTTTGAAATTTTTGGGTAAGGTACGACTCAAGGGTACCAATCATACCCTTGGATACGGTTTGGGGATGGCTCACTCGTATGATGAGCAGTAGGTTTGGCTTGGTTAATGTCTAAGATATGAACCAACATCATACGAATCATCTGGTTGGATATGAGAAGTATGATGCCAAGTCGTATGGTGCTTATTGGTTGGACTAGTTGAAATTGTCCAAGATAAGGTTTAGGGTACGGTTTAAGGATACCACTCATACCCTAAGGTACGAGTTGGGGTTGAGTTCTCATATTTTGGTCAGTATAAGGGACCATGGTGAAGGAAAGGGTATGAACTAGGGTATAAATCGTACCCTAGGGTACAATTTATATGGGTGAGTCGTACCCACCTGGAAGTTGATTTTCAGCTTTTATGCTGAAGGTAGTCCGGACATTTCCCACCTCAAATACTTATGTCACCACATTATATAACCCTTGGCTTCCTCTCATACCACTTGTTAAAAGATCAAAAACACTCCAAATATACTCTCAAAGATTGGAGGCTAGGGTTTCTATAAGTGCTCTTCAAGGGGCTCAAGAGTCAAGTTACTCTCCGAAATCTTTTTGTTTAAGGCATGTACTCCTTCCCTCATTGTTGATATAACTAAATGCATGTTTTATGTGTTTTAAACATTTACTATGAACCATATATGGGGGATTTGAAAACTTATGTTGAGGGTTTTCGTGCATATGGTTGGGTATTGGTTTAAACTATGTTTTCACATGTTTAGGTGATGGTTTGCATATGTGGGCACTTGTTGGTTATGGTTTAACAAATGGGTCATGGTTAACCCTTATTTTTATGGTTTATGCTTTGGTTTTGGTCTTGGAAAAGGTATGTCATCAACATGTTTGATAAAATACCTAAGAAAATGTTTTTACTTTATTATTGAACTTTCATTGGAAATTGCATGGTATGGTTTGGTAATGGAACCCTAAATGGACTTGGATGGTTTTACATAGTTTAAATGATATAAATGGTTTAAATATTTTGGAATAATTTTAAATGGTATGAATGGTTTGGAGTGGTTAAATGGTAAAGCCTTGATGGCTATGAAATTGATTTGAATGTAAACCTTGCGAGGTACATGGGAATCCCCCAAGTGAATGAAATGATGAAATTGGTTTGAATGTTGAATGTCATGTGGAGTACAAGGGAATCCCCCAAGTAAGCGTAATAATAATGTACTTTTGGGATACATGGGAATCTCCCAAGTAAACTAAATAATGTAACCTATGGGGTACATGGGGATCCCCCAAGTAAACTAAATAATGTAACCTATGGGGTACATGGAAATCCCCTAAGGTTGGCTAAGGACATTGCTTGCAAGCTATAGTCGGTATGACAATACCACATGTAATATCCTTGATTGATACTAAATGGAATAATGGTTTAGTTGGATGGTAATGATGTTAGTTGGGTAATAATGGCGGGGTGCGATAGCTAACCGTGAAGGTGCGAATCCAATGGACTGACACTGGAACTCATGTTTACCGACATGAGGGTTGGTCATATGACCATATATGATACGATGAGGTACATGAGATTTCTCTGAGTACACTGTACATAGTATCATGGAGAGAGAAGGGTACTTGGGAATCCCTTACTCATAAGGTATCTCCGGTTCGTGCAGCTACATGTATTGGGGCCCGTCCAAGGGGTTACACTGGACACATATAGCCCATGGGTGGTTCTAGGATAGTTAAGCTACACATAGCCAGGTTAATCGTATTAAATGAACGCTAAACCTAATTACCTTTTGACAGTGCCCAAGTGCACACGCAAGTGTACGCGGGTCTACCAAGTAATATAGAGGCCTTCAAGAAAGCCGAGTTATCGATCCCACAGAGACTATATTTGGCAACGATCCAATTTCAGTTGACAATTTAGATTCACTTGATGCGAGAGTAACCAAAAGAGAGAATTGAATTTGTATATTACAAGTAAATTAAATAATGGATAAAGTAAAGATCTTATAACAATCAATACGAGAAAACCCAGGGTTGAAGCACTCTGAACAATCATATTATGCTATTGGAGTTCATTCGTTAACTTGCTTATCTTTGTTGTTGATTCGTAGGGTAAATTGCACGATTATGGTTTCCCAACCTCTAATCTATTACCTAAGTTGAACCTTACACCTACATCGTTGAGAGGGGATGCAATAATTCACTTAAGTTCTCAACAAATATCATCCTACATATGAATCAAGTAAGGTATCTAAGTACATCCCTATCCTAGATACTAATTCAAGTTTCTTATTATATAAAGAATCAAGAACCATACTTTGCTTATTCTCATGTTCTATCGCCCTATTCCCTCTCCCGAGTTCACAAGGTTGACAATGGATGTATTCTAAGGATATCGAATCCTTAAAATAGTTAAAACAAGAATAAACAAATAACCAATATTGATAAGCAAAGAAAACAAACTTAATCCATAGCAATAATAATCATGTTCTTGGCTTCAACCCCGGAAAAAGAGTCTTTTAGCCACTCATAGCCATAATCAACGTCCAATTAATTGTATGAATGATTAAAACCATAAAATAAAGCTAAATTAATGAAATAAAAACCTAAAAAGAAGTTTTGGTAGCCTCCAATGTTGTTCCAAGTAATCTAGGGGTTCAGAGATGTCCCAAAACATGTTTTAAGACGTTATATTTATAGTATATAAGTCATAACCCCACTTGGATTAGGTTTTCACATCGTTTTACTTTAGTTCGGCACTTTTATCCCAATTTTGATCCCACAGTGTCAAATGGCATCCTGGGCACAACTGGGCACTTAAATCCCGATTTTGGTCATTCGTGCTAAGCGGTGCAATCGCATTGAGATACTATTTTGGGATAATTGCTAATTGAGACAGATTCAGAACAAAGTTTATCACCATTTTGGGCCCCTTATGAATCCAATGGAATGCAGCATGCTCTAATTGAAAAAACAAAAACTCCACACGCGCTCAAATATTTCCAGGGGTCCAAATTGGTGTCCAGTTTGTATATTGTGTTTCTATGGTTATTTACGAGCCCTTTTAAGTTGTTTCCACTTGACTTAAAGCTTGTGTATCATTACTATAACATCATAATCCTATTAAAAATCATCCTATATCATTAAAAACAATAATTTAGAGCTCAAAATAACACAACATCCTCAACGATGAACTAGAAACATGAGCTAAGCATAGGCTAACTTCACATTAAGCTTTAACTCATTGTTTTAACTCTTTTATTGATTCAATTGACCCTTGAACATTATAAATAATTTTTTTTACATATAAATACATAATAAAAACCTTAGTAACTCATTAAAACACATTAGAACTCAACACAATAGACTAGAAAAGCACCTAGCTCGAGCTAGTTACACTAGTTTTCTTGGTTGAACTCTAAATACTCAAATTGAATTAAAACTCATGTGAAACCACCATTAAACATTGTAAACACATACTTGTACACATTAATGATCATTTATATCATTATCAACACATATAGCATAAGAATCATCCTTAAAACAAGGCTAAAAATGCTTGAATAGTAACGCTAGAGTTCATAAATACACCCAGCATCACCTTTACTGGAATGGTTATATATATATATGGTTGTGAATGAATATGGTTGGTTTTACTTGGTTTTAATGGTTGTCATTATTTTATCCTTATCCTGAGTACATACTATCGTTCACCCTTAACCCATCTTCGAGCAGCTGTATCCCCACGTGATGCAGGAACTGGTGATACTACTACTCCTGCTCATTTATTGGATTTAGGAAAATTTGGTGTTGGATTGAAGTAGTGAGCTTCCATAGTTTGGAAGGCATCTATTTCATGTCATGGATTATTTTACATATGTTCGTCTTTCATAGACTTTGTTTTTTGGCTATGGTCTGGGGCATGTCCCGAATAGATACTCTTTGGTTTTGATTTAGAGGCTTTGTATGGACAACTATGGACTTGGTTATGGATTGATTATGTTATATATATGTATATACATATATATATATATATACTTTTGATTATCGTCTTGGTTTTTGTTTATGGTTTTGGTTTGGGTTGGATTGGTTGGCTATTAGTGGGAATGACTTTGTTAGGTAGGCCTCAGATATAGGATTATCCAAAATTCACCACATGGTGAATACATTATCTTATTATATATTTGGAGTTCATCTTACTCAAGGTATATGTAGAGTTCATCTTACTCAAGGTATATGTATTGGTTAGTTGGGTATAAGGGGGTGGTGTCCGATCCCGATTGGACTTAAGATTGCCCATTACGAATAGGCCCTAATTGGGGTCGTGTCACTTTGTTATCTATCTTAATTATTGTATAATATTTGATGAAATGATTAGGTTTTCCACATTTATGATAAAGGTTATTATCAATTGCAGATCTACTTGTGTTTTCTCTTCTCTGAAAACAACCATTTTTCTTTATTATCATGAGAAACCCTTTAGTTATATATGCCATATCTCTTTCTTCCTCATTGACATCTCCTTTGGAAACTTTAAAAGCAAGAGTTTTCTCCTTCTTAAGCTCCTTCTTGGCTTGATCCTATTTATTCTTCATCTTAAGAGTTTTCAGGTTACCTATTAACTCATCTATTATGAGAGTTTTAAGGTCTGTAGCTTCAGTGATGGCATCGACTTTACTTTTCCATGACTTTGAAAGAATGCTAAGCATTTTTCTCACTAGTTTACTTAGTCTGATTATTTCACTAAGGTAGTGCGACTCATTTTTTAATACCCTAGGTTCTGGACTTTAAAATTTCCTTGTGATTGGGCTCACTGTCTATACTACAACTTAGGTGATGAGTCGTAGTCACTCTATACAAGTTGTGTAGTAGTTATTGTATTCTAACTGGTAAGGTTGTCTAATGTTTATATCCTAATCACAACTAGGACCCTATGATACTTAAGGTATGGTCACGAGTCATGGTAAGGGACTTATGATCAAAATATTAAGGGTCCCCTGAGTCACTGCCTAAACTGCGCATCTATACAATGACTCATATCCAGTCATTATGAGTCATCACCTGACCTATAACAACTAGGAGCTATATTTCCTACTTGTTTCCATTAATGTAATTATGGATTTTTTCCCTTATTCCACTATTTCCCATGACTGAAAACCCATCCTATGGACCTATTTTCACCAGTTAACATAACATAAACACTACTTCTTCTCTCTAAACTGCCAAGTCAAGAGCAAGGCTAGGGTTTCTAAGAATTAAGTACTTAGGGTTCAAATTGTAGTTTTTTCTCTAAATTTCTTGGTGTCTTCAGGCATGTATCTTTTCCCTAACTTGGTTTTTCATGAAGACATATGTTTAATCAATGTTTATGTGATTATAATATATTGGTTTAGAATGATGGGTTCAGGGTTTTGAATGGTTGTTACATGGCTGGTTTTCCCATGGTTTTGAAATTGTTATTCATGCTTTAAATTGTAATTTTTGAACTAATTGGATGCACGGACATGGTGTATGGGATGGGGGTTGTGGATTCCCCCCAAATTATGATTCTTGGTTTGGAATTGGTATTAACCTCAACCCACTTACATAATTGGTTTTGAATATGGACAATTATATGTTTTGCCTATCTTTCAAAAATATTGCATTGCATTAATGGCTATACGGAAGAAATGGTTTTCAAAGGACTTGGTAGACATGAATAGGTTTTAAATTGGAAACTTTGGAGTCAAATTAGCTAATTGGTTTGGAATGGCATAATGGATTTAGCTAGCAAGCTTAACTTTATTTGGTATGACGATACCAACGGTAAACGCCTAATTTAAAGACTCCTTAGTTAATGGATGGGAATGTGTAAATGATTTTAAGTTGGGATTAAAGGGTGTTCTATAGCTAGCCATGGAAGGTGAAGGTCCCAGGGGACCAATTTTGGAAACCATGTTTATCGGTGTGGGGGTCTTCATGATCGTGTGCATAGTTCATGTAATATATATATATGTATGGAATGGTTGGAGCCTCGATGGCTTTGGCCCTTTCTCGAATTTCTCTAGTTTGTACGGCTAACACATACTAGGTCTCTTTCAAAAGGGGGAGTTAAACCTATATAGCCCATGGGGTCCCTTAGGATGAATAGAGCTACATAGTCCAGGTTAATGGTTTCAAATCTCATGATTAAGCCTTGCTCTTTATCTCGACATCTGGTATATATGTATATGAATCTGCGCATATGGTTTTTGAACTGATTTGTACCTAGAAATATTTTATCCCTGCCTTGAGTTACATGCTAGTGCTCATACCACTAACTATCCTCGAACGCTATATTATTTTATGATGTAGGGTCCCAGGGGATCTTCAGTTACCTTGTTAGAGTTAGGTGATTCTAGTTCGTCAGTTGGTCTGTGTTGAAGTGTTGAGCCTCTATCTTTCAGAAGGCTGGACATTACACTGCTTTCTTTATAAGTACTAAAATCCCATCTATTTTTTTTTTATATTTTGGATTCTCTTTTTGGCCGTAGTATGAGGCATGTCCCAAACTAACTTGGTATTTTGTTCTAGAGGTTTTTTGGATAAAGTGTGGGAATGATTATTGTTTTGGACTTTTAGTTTCCTTTTTGGATATCTTATTTATCTTGCTTATTTGTTTGGTTATCTTTCACTGTTATTTATATTGTGTTCTGGTTGTATAGGCTAAGTGGGTGGTCTCTAGTCCTTGGTGGACTTGAGACACCCATCATGACTAGGCCCCAGTTTGGGTCATGACAAGCTTGGTATCAGAGCCTAAATTTAGGGTCTTCTGGTGTCCATAAAGTCGTATCGAGTTGAGTACCTTTTATGGGTGTATAGCGCGCCATACTTATAATGTGGAAGATACAAGACATTTAGGAATATTTTTCTTTCTTGTGTTCTATTTTAGGCTATAGAGCCTAGGATCATGGCATTTCTCTAACTCCTAGTTTGCTCACCTTTCTTATCATGCCTCCCTAAAGATCTGATTCTCATAGAAATTCTCCTGGCACCTTTACCCCACCTGAGGAGAATGTGGAGAGGACTCATACTATTTATAGAGTGCAGACCCGATCTAGGGTCCCTATTGCTGATTGCACTGCTCCACTTGGGGTTCCACCAGTCCCTATTAGTCCCTCTCCAGTTGGTGGCGCTTATGCTCCTGATTTGAATGTAAGGATATAATGTCGAACAATAATATGGATATTACTAGGCTTATGGTTTACATATAGTAGGTAGAAGAAGATGTTCAGGTATTCAGAGTAGGGTAGTGGTTAGCAAGCTAGTAGGAGAGATGATAAGCAGTGGAGTAAGAAGAAGACTTGAGAAAATTCTAGGTCATATTCTTTGGCTAGTGATCCATATCCCAAGCCACTTGGTAATCATTATGTTTGGACTAGTGGAGGTCCTAAGGCACAAGGTTCCCCATCTCAGGCTTGTAGAGCTTAGTCAACCCCACTATATCCTCCTTGTAGATTTTTTGGCCAGTTTTATCGAGGTTATTATGATGAATGGAGAAATTAGTGCTTTAATTGTGGTTAGCTTGGTCACATGAAATGATAGTGTACTACAGTTAAGGTAGCCACTGGGGTTAAAAACTTTAAATTGCCACTTCTTCGATTTTTACGCCAAAGGGTGCCATTTCTGGTATCGTTACTAGCCAAAATCATCTATATGCTCTCGCTACCCATCAGGAATATGAAATATCTCCTGATTTTGTTACTGGTACATTATAACTTTTATCTCGAGATACGTATTATTTTCTTGATCCAAGGTCCCCTTATGTGGCTATGCATCTTGGTTTTGGTCTTAAAAATATTTTTGACCCTTTCTCTGGGTCTACTTTGGTGGATGATTCTGTTGTGGCTAAAAATATCTAAAGGGTTGTGTGGTGTCTATCTTTCATAGAGAGACATTGGTGGATTTGGTAGAGCTTGACATGGTAGATTTTGATGTAATCTTAGGGATGAATTGGCTTCATTTGTGTTTTTCATCACTGGATTATAGGAACCAAAAGGTTAGTTTAGTTCCCTAATGAACTGGTAATAGAATGGGAGGGGAGTTTCTTAACACCTTAGGCTTATTTCTTATCATAGAGCTCAAAAGATGATTTCCAAGGGGTGTCTTTATTATTTGGTTTGAATTAAAGATTCCAGTTCTGAGGGGCCCTCTTTGTAATCTGTCCCTATGGTTAATGAATTTCTCAAGGTATTTCCCAATGATCTTTCGGGGATCCCTCTTGATAGGGAGATAGATTTTGGGATTGATCTTTTACTAGATACTCATCCTATTTACATTTCTCCTTATAGAATGGCTCCGGCTGAGCTGAAAGAGTTAAAAGAGCAGCTAAATAATCTTCTTGATAAGGGTTTCATCCATCCTAGTATTTCACTGTGGGGCTCCTATGCTTTCCATGCATAAGAAATATGGGTCTCTTCGGATGTGTATAGATTATTGCCAGCTGAATATAGTTACAGAGAAGAATAAGTATCCTCTTCCTAGTATTGGATCTTCTTTTACCAGCTTCAGGTTGCTAGATTCTTCTCTAAGATTGATCTTTGTTCAGGTTATCATTAGTTAAAAATCTAAGAGGTTGATATTACCAAGACTGGTTGTTAAATTTGGTATGGTCATTATGTGTTCCTGGTTATTTCATTTGGTTTCTCTAATAGCCCGACTGCTTTTATGGATCTCATGAATCTATTTTTTAGATAGTTTTTAGACTTGTTTCTTACTGTCTTTATTGATGATATTTAGGTGTATTCTAAAAGGAAGAAAGATCATGCCAATTACCTCTAAATTTTGTTGCAAAATCTTAATGATCAGGAGTTGTATGCTAAATTTTCTAAGTATGAGTTTTAGTTGAATGCTGTGACTTTCCTTGGACCTGTTGTTTCTAATGAAGAGATCAAGGTAGATCCAAAGAAAGTGGAGGCAGTTAAGAAATGGACTAGACCCATGAATTAAACCGACATTCAAGTTTTATGGGCTTAGTTAGGTATTATAGTAGGTTTATGAAGAGTTTCTCTACTATTGTTGCTCCTCTAGTGAAGTTGACTTAGAAAAAAGTGAAGTTCCTATGGTTCGAGGCTTGTGAGGGTAGCTTTAAGAAGTTGAAGGATAAGTTGACCTCTTCTCTGCTTTTGAACCTGCCCAAGGGTAATGAGGGTTTTGTTGTATATTATGACGCATCTCGTGTGGTAATGGGTTTTATCTTGATGAAGCATGGTAAGGTTGTGTCCTACGCTTCTAGATAGCTTAAGGTCCAAAAAAAGAATTGTCCAACTCATGATCTAGAGTTGGTAGCAGTGGTTTTTACTTTGAAAATTTTGTGCCATTATTTGTATGGGGTTCATTGAATATCTATTTAGATCATAAGATCTTTCAATATGTGTTTACTCTGAAGGAGTTAAATCTTAGACAGAGGGGTGGCTCAAATTGCTTAAGGATTATGACATGAGTCTTCACTGTCATCCAGGCAAAGCTAATATGGTTGTTGATGCTCTTAGCAGGTTGTCTATAGGGAAATTTTCTCATATAGATGAGGAGAACTGAGGATTAGTGAACTACATTCACTGGCTAGCTAATTTGGGAGTTTGTCTTTTGAACTTAAAGAATGTGGGAGTTATCGTTCAGAAAGTGGTCAAATCATCTCTTGGTGCTAAGGTGAAAGAAAAATAGGTTTTAGAACCCATCCTTATATAGATTATGGATGATTTGGGACAATAAAAGGTTATGGCCTTTGAGATTGGGGGTGATGGTATCTTGAGGTAGTAAGATGGGTCGTGTGTTCCTGATATTGATGGGTTGCAGGAAAGGATTTTGACTAAGGTTCATGAGTCAACATATACTGTTTATCCAGGTTTGATTAAGATGTACCATAACTTGAAGGAGATATATTGATGGAATAACATGAAAAGGGATGTGGTTAATTTCATGGCTAAATGTATGGTCTGTCAACAAGTAAAGGTAGAATACTTGAGGCCAAGTGGTATGTCTCAAGAGATAGAGTTGCCTATATTGAAGTGTGTAACACCTCAGATTTTTTTGTCTTTGAAAATTTTTAAAATTTTATCCTTGGTTGCCTATGTGGAAGTGTGTAACACCCTATGAGTCGTAGAGTGTCTTGACGATTCATATGACGCAGTTGTAAGGTGTCCAATGAATGGTTCTTGAGTTGTTGTCCTATGTATGACTTAGGGATATGAGTCATTAGACTCAAATAGTAGTCTATACATGTGTGTATGGCTAAGTTTCACTCTGAGTATGAGTGCCTCACTATGAGTCGTAAGGACTCGTTATGAGTAGTTTTGTGTAAATTGTATGATGTCTAGTGTTTACCCCAATTGGTTTTTGAGTTAACTATGACTGGACCCTATGAGTCGTAGGGTCCCATTACAAGCCATGGTATACGAGTCGTAAGATCAATAGTGCATTTACCTGGTGACACTGTCTTGACAAGTACTCATGGAGATGAGTCGTAATGAGTCATTATGAGACCTGTAATGATGGGCAGTTTATTTTTCCAGGTTTTGAATAGGGGCATTTTAGATATTTCCCTCTTATCCAAATAATAACCCCTGACCTATAAACATACTTGGGGCCTTATTTTCATTGATAATCCACTTCAAATGTTCTTTCTTGACTCTTAAGTCTCTCAAGCATCCATACTTAGGGTTTCTAAGAAGTAGGTCATCCAAGGGATCAAGGATTAGATTCTCTCCATAATCTTGGGTATTTCAGGCATGTTACTCTTCCCTAATTTCTTATGTGTTAAAAGCATGCATTTTAAAGTGTTGTTCATATGGTATTATGATGGTTTTGAAACATGGGTTGAAGGGTTTGGATGTTTGTTGTTGAATAATGTTTCCCATGGTTTACCTATGACTATTTATGCTTTAATTATGATTTTGAACTTGTGGGATGCATGGGTATGGTGAATATCTAAGGGAATTGTGATATTTCCCAACTTGTGAATTTTAAAGTGGTAATGACCTTAACCCTATATTGCGAAATTAGTTTTGAACATAAAAAGTATGCATATTAAACTACTCTTGAACTATTGAATAATGTGAAAAGTCAATGAAGTATAATGATTTTGAATTAAACCTTATGGGGTTGTGTTCCCCAAGCTAATGCATAATTGAACCAAGGGGGCTATGAATTTCCCTAATTAGTAAAAGTGTTTTGACAATGTTGATGTTATGTTACAAGTATAGTTGGTATGATGATACCAATAATGTATGCCTAAATGTGTATCATGGTTTAATTAATGGGAATGTATGATAAATGATTTAGTAGGGCTTAATGAGGTTGTGTAGCTGAGCCATGAAAGTGGAGGTACCAATGGATCAATACTTGAAATCGCAGTTGCTGATGTGGTGGTCTAAATGACCGAGCGATTCGAGTCCCCCTTACTATTATCATATGATTGGAAGGTTCGAGTCCCCCATATTATATTACATAATTGGGTGCTTGAGTCTCCTTGATATGCTGGGAGTTTTGAGTCCCTTATAGTGCATATATATACCCTATGGTTTGTGCGGCCATATGCACGGGGCCCTACCAGCTGGGGGAGAGGTTGACTCATATAGCCCATGGGTGCCTTCTTATGTTATGATGATTGAGAGACACAATCCAGGCTAAAGTTTTAAATTTCATGTTAAGCCCTGTTCCATATCCCGGCATGTGATATATATATATATATATATATATATATATATATATATATACATATGCATTAGATTTGTATGATTTTGAACTATTGATCATGGCATTATGTTATCCTTATTCCTGAGTTACATTTTAGTTGTCAACCCACTAACCGTCTCTGAACATTGTATCCCCATGCGATATAGGCATCAGATACCTCTATTTTTCCTTCCAGGGTTAGGTAGATAGGCTCGGTTCTTAGGTTCGTTGTGGTGAAGTGGTGGTCTTCCATTCTCTGAAAGACTTAGACATTTCATTGGTCCTTATCATGGATTAGAATTGAGAGTTTTTATTATTATTAACATTATCGTTATTATTGTCTGAGTTGGGAACATATCCCAACTAAGACTGGTTTTTGGTCCTTTTTGCATAGAGGCTTTGTTGGATTACTGTGGACTTGGGTGATATTGGTTGGATGTGTTTGGTTGGTTGTCGGCCATTAACTATAGGCATATCTTTTATTCTTTGAACTTATCTTGTGCTATCTTGTTATATGTTTAGAATAGAGTCATTGTTGGGTGGTGTATGGTATTTGGTTAGGTTCAGGGGGTAGTCTCCGGTCCATGATGGATTGGAGATGCCCGTCATGACCATGCCCTGGTTCGAGTCATGACAAAGTTAGTATCAGAGCCTAGGTTTGGTGTCATTAGGTGTCTACCAAATCGTGTCAAGTAGAGTCTCTTTTATAGGTATGTAGCACGCTACACTTATAAGGTAAAGGATACGAGGAATTAGGAATATTTACCTTTCTTATTGTTCTATTTCGAGCGACAGAGTCTAAGGTGTTTGTTTAAAAGGTGGAGTAGTCATCTCTGGGTGTTGAAATCAAGGAGAAGCATATGTTAGATCCTAACTTGTTGTGGATCAAGAGTGATATAGGTGGGAAAATAGTGATGGAATTGGATATTAGTGGTGATGGTACCTTACAGTACTAAGGAAGGTTATATGTTCGTAATGTCGATGGGTTGTAAGAAAGGATATTGGTAGGCACATGAATCACGCCATGTTGTTTATCTCGGTTCGACAAAATATATCATGATCTCAAGGAGGTGTATTGGTGGAATGGTATGAAGAGGGATATGGCTGATTTTGTGGCCAAATGCATGGTGTGTCAACAAGTGAAAGTTGAGCATATGAGGCCTAGAGGATTGTATCAAGAAATTAAATTGTTGGAATAGAAATGGGAAGTAATCAACATGGATTTTGTTATCGGTCTTCCTTGGTCTCGGAATTAATTTTATTCGATTTGAGTCTTCATGGATAGGATGACAAGTCAAATCACTTCTTGCCCGTGAGGACTAACTTCTCTGTTGAAGATTATGCAAGGTTGTATCTTCATAAGATTGTGAAGCTTCATGGGGTGCCTATTTCTATCATCTCTGATCGTGGTACACAGTTTACATCTCACTTCTGGTGGTCACTTAAAAAAGGGTTGGGGACTAAGGTGAGTCTGAGTACTTCTTTCCATCCGCAAGCGGAGAGAACTATTTAGACATTAAAAGATATGTTTTGGACATGTGTGATTGACTATGGTGGTAATTAGTTTGAGTGTCTATCTATTGTAGAGTTTGCTTACAATAATAGTTACCATTATAGCCTTGAGATGACCTCTTTTGAGGCATTGTATAGTAGGAGGTATAGATCTCCTATTGGGTGGTTCGAGCTTGGTGAGGTGGATATGTTTAGCCCAGACTTGGCTTACCAGGCCATAGAGAAGGTGAAGGTGATTCGAGATAGGCTTAAGGTTGCACAAAGTCTCCAAAAGTCCTATGCGGATGTGAGGCATACGGAATTAGAGTTTAAGGTTGGGGATCGGGTGTTCCTAAAGGTGTCTTCCATGAAGGGACTAATGCGGTTTGGGAAGAAGAGAAAGCACAGTCCTCGGTATATGGGTACTTACTTGATTTGCGAAGGGTTGGTAAGGTTGTATATGAGTTGGAATTGTCTTCTAATTTGAACTCTATTCATCCGGTATTCCATGTCTCTATGTTGAGAAGGTGTATAGGTAATCCTTCATCAGTTGTTCCTTTGGAAGGATTGGGTATCTTGAATTCTCTGTCTTATGAAGAGATCCCTATTGAGATCTTGGATCGGTAGGTTTGTCGATTGTGAAACAAGAATATGACCTCGGTTAAGGTTCTATGGTGGAACCACAAGGTGGAAGAGGCTAATTGGGAAGCGTAAGAGGGCATGCAGTCTAAATATCCGCTCCTATTTGTTGCTCTCGGGATTCATGCGGAAGGTATGTGCTCTTCATCATACTTTTGTTTTCAAATTTTGTTAAATAAAATATTGATTTCTTTGCATCTTTGTTTTCTAACTTAGTTAAAAGTTAGAGTCGAGGTGTTGGGGTATAAATCATATTTGTACTACCTTGTTCCAGTATTTGGGGATGAATGATCCAAGTGGGGGAGAATTGAAACACTGTGGGTTTTGATTCTTAAAAGTTTCCTAAGTTTTTAGCTTCTGAACATCATACGACTAGGGGGTACTAGTCATATAATAGGGTATGGTTGGTGGGTCTTGGTCGTATATTAACTAGTGTAGGTTGGTTGGTTTCTGTCCAAGGTACGAATGGATCATACTAGTCGGATGTTAGGGTACTAGTGATATAATACCAATCGTATGTTTTCCTATGTCAACCTAGAGGAGTCTATTATACCTAAGGTACGGATTTAGGGTACTAGTCATATTATTGGGTATGAATTTGCCATGGTGGTCATATGTTGGACAATGTTGGGGTTAAAGAAAAGGCCTAGGGTATGAGGTAAGGGTACCACTCGTACCCTAGGGTACAGTTTAAGGGGATGATCGTACCCTCCTGTGAAAGTTTTATACAATTTAAGTTGGGGGTAATCTAGACATTTTCACTTTTAACCACTTAAGGCCCCACGACTTATAACACTTCTGGGACCTTATTTACCCTATTATTCTAATCTTAAATACTTAGAAACTCTCTCAAGGCTCTTAAGTAAAGGAAGGCTAGGGTTTCTTCAATAAAGTTAACTTGGGGCTCATAAGGGTGGTTTCTCTTTGTCACCTTCGTAATCTAAGGCATGTTACTCCTCCCTCACTATTAGTTTGAACTAAAGACATATTTTATGTATGGATTTCATGGCATCATTATGGTATGGTTTTGGATTTTGAATATATGTTGGGGGTTTTGGTTATAAATGGTTTGGATATGGTTTTCCCATGTTTTAATTATGATTTTCATGTTTAAACGGTGGTTTGAACATGTGGTTACATGGAAATGGTTAATTGGTACTTGGTTTTGGTTTTGAAAACTATATTCCCTCAACATGTATGACAAATTGCCTATGAGAATATTTTTACTATATTGTCGAATTTTCATTGAAAACTTTGCATGGTATAAAGTGGTAATAAAACCCTAACTAGTTTGGATGGTCTTTAATGGTTATATAGTAAGGTTTTGGTGGTCATGGTTATGGATTAATTGAATTTACTTGTGGGGTACATGGGAATCCCCCAAGTAAACTTAATAATGATCATCTTGCGGGGTACATGGGAATCTCCCAAGCAACTTAATATGTAATCTAGGGGTACATGGGAATCCCTTCATTAAAGAGGATGTCTAAGGACATTGGTTGTAAGCTATGGTCGGTATGACGATACCACTATTTATAGTCTTAGTTAATAATAAATAGAATTGGTGGTTTGGTTGTGTGCTAATGGTTTCAATTAGGCAATAATGGCGGGGTGTGATAGCTAACCATGAAGGTGTAAGTCCAATGGATGGACACTGAAAACTCATGTTTGCCAACATGAGGATTGGTCATGGCGACCACATATATAATACTTTTGGAGTACAAGGGAATACCCTAAGTTACACTTGTATATATGTATCATGGAAAGCGAAGGGTACACGGGAATTCCCTAAGTTACACTTGTATATATGTATCATGGAGAGCGAAGGGTACACGGGAATTCCCTACTCCTATGGTATCTCTGGTTCGTGCGGCTACACACATTAAGGCCCGTTTAGGAGGTAACACTGGACCCATATAGCCCATGGGTGGGTCGAGGATTGTTAAACTACACATGCCCAGGTTAATGATTTTAAGGCATGGTAAACCCAGTTATCTCTCTCGGCATGGATACATACATACTTACATATATATATGCACATACACACACACACACACACATATATATATATATAAGTATGTATGGTTGTGTATGCATATGGTTGTTTACTTGGTTTTAAGGGTCGGCATTATTTTATCCTTAACCTGAGTGCATGCTAGCTTTCACCGACCAACCCATCTTCGGGCGTTGTATCCCCACACGATGCAGGAACCGGCCATTCTACTCCTCCTGCTCATTGATTGAACTATATATATATATATATATATATATATATACTAGATTAGTGTATGTGCTTTTCATGTGTGTATCATGTCAAACACAAAACATACACAAGAAGAACATCATTACTAAAAAAATTGCAATTGACGTTAAATTAAATAAATGCTTGACACGATATTTCAATTCAAAGTAAATTAAGTATTTACTGAACCGATTGAGACAAAGAATTTAGGTTATTTATCTAATTATATTGTTTTGTCTCGGGTTAGTATGGAGACTGCTAAGACTTATTTCTAGAATCAATTATTGTATTGGTTTGGTTGATTATTGGACGGATTGATTTGGTTGGGTTAGTTTAGGAAATAGACTTATCCCAAAGTCAATATATCTACAAATATGCTATCTTCTTATCTATTCGAAATTCATCCGACTCAGGAATGTGTTTGAAGGTTGGGTTGGGTATTGGGGGTAGTCCCTCGTCCTGGTTTGACTTGGGATGCCCATCACGATAAGGCCCCGGTTTGGATCGTGTCACTTCTTCTACAATGGAAGCCAAATTTTTGGCTTACTATAAAACATCAGATCAGAAAATATGGCAAAGAAATTTTATCATTGAAATATAAATACACCTTGACATAAGAAGACCATTGAAAGTTTATTATGTTAATAAGTCTGTTGAGTTATATTTGAAGAACAATCGAAATTTATCAAAGTCAAAACAAGTAGATATTGAGTTTTTGGTTTTGAAAGAAAGGGGTCAAAGTCGTTTTGTAGCAATTGAGCGTATTAGTATAAACTCGATGATTGTGGATCTGCTCACGAAGGGTTTGCCACCTAAAATGTTTTATGGGCACATGACTCATAGGGTGTTGTCAAATTTAATGATGAGCCATTTTAGTGGGAGTTTATTATTTTATTTATACTACTGATATGTTAAAGTCTATTTTTTGTAGAGATTGAAGTTTTATGAAATTTGAATTTCATGTATTTATTGATAACTCTAAGAAATAAAAATATTAACTTTCTATTGTGGTATTGTATAAGGTATAAGAAAGTGATTTTGGACTATTCAAGTCATAAAGTATGCAGTTGGAAATAGACATGGCTTACATTATTTTATATGTAATTTTCGTGTGTGATTTATGTCATTGGAATTTCCTAATATTTGTGACCACTGGTAAATTTAGTTTCGAATATGTGTTACAAAAATCTCTTTGATTCTATATTGATAGCATCGATGGACGAGATTATTTTGAGATATTTAAATCAGGATAGCAAAAGTTTTGTGCACACTAAAGTTTCATCTATGTATGATTATTTAGGAATATATGTGGTCCAAGTGGGGATTGTTTATAATTTTTATTTTTTGAGCTCACATATTAATATATTATACATAGATGTGCTGATCTAATAAAGGATTAAAGTTTTTGGGTCTAAAAATAAATATCTATTGGTATTGGTTTGATTGAAATTACAGATAACTTATGGACCTTTTCTAAATATCTAATGGAGGCTTATTGGAAAAGACACTTTTTGATGTGAAAAGGCATTTCACAGCGTTAAATATGCATGATCCCTAAAATAGATCATAATATTTCTTTTCTTTTTATATCCATCTCACATTAAAAAAAACATTAAAAAAGAGCATCTTCGAGATTTTGAATATCTTATCTTCTTCAAAAGTTATTTCTATGGATAAATGTTAGTGTTCTTACAACTCTTATAAATTATTAAATCACTGTCTAATGATTTACTTGTGTTCTTGGGTGAATTTTTTATTCAGTTTGCAATAATAAACACTCAAACTTGATAAAAATGTGTTTTTTTATCAATAATAAACAGTTAATCAGTTTTTTTTTGTGACAAGTCAATTAGTTTTTTATTGATATGTCACTACGAGAAGCAACAGTTATTGTGGCAATATTTAGGGGCGACCCTATGAGTTGCAACAAAAAATGCATATTGTGGCAGCATTTGATGTTGCTACAAAATCTAATATTTAGTAATGAATTATTTTAGGTATCCACTAATAGGCATCGCTAATTCTCAATTATCAATTTTTGCTAATACCAAAAAAATTGACTCCAATTATTCAATGGCAACTTATAAACAATCGTTTCTAATGATCTTTTCAGATGATTTGATCTCTCCTATTGATATAATTTATTTTTAAAGAAAAAATTTCAATTAAAATAAAATACATAGTAGCTTATCACTCTTTCATCCATTTTCATATTCCTCTTTCATCTCTCTACAGACTTTTTCTTTCTCTTAGATCATTAGATAACTATGAGGACTTTGATTTCGACTCTCAATTCGAAAAGCAAAAACAAAAAAGTTAAGTGAAACTAAAAGGAAAAAGAGATAAAATAGGGGGGGGGGGGGCAAAAAAGTTAATTTAATTTAAAAAATAAATTTAAAAAAAATATTATTAGTTTATCGATATTAGATTATTGGGTTAACAATTTTTTGATGATTTTGTAAATTCTTTTGTTGGTTTATTGGTTTAGTTTTCGATTTAATTATTTTGGATAATGGTTAAACTAATAACCTAATAAGATTGTTTTAAAATAACTATTTTTCCCATAATTACTCTCTCAGTATCTAAATACTTGTGATCCTTGTTAAAAATAAATGTTCCACAATACTTATCATTTTAAAAAAAACCAAGATATAGTTAAGTATATTTTTCTCATTTTATCCTTTACACACATTTTATTTGTTGAAGAAAGATCCTATATAACATTAATTAAAGAGAGATGATTAAAGAAATTAAATAAGGATATAATGGTAAAAATACTTAAGTTCTTAAGGGTCGTGCAAACAAAAAATGTGACATGTAAAAAGAAACGAAGGAAGTATATATTAACAGTGACTTTACTCCCTCCATTTCCCTTTATATGCTCATATGTTTCCTTTTGGTTGTGCTTATATTCCTAAATAAATGCTCTTTTAATCTTTCAAGAATGGTTTGATCAAAATCTTTCCATTATTCCCTTGTCCAAATTATCAAGATCATTAATTGGTCTTTTTTTAATGTATTTAGTTAATTCATGCCAACTTGATTAAGGGTATATTGATAAATTACTTTTAAATGTATAGGAGTTAGGAATTTATTAAGAGTGTGTCAATTTCAAAAAAGCATATAAAAAGAAAAGAAGGGAGTAGCATTTTACAAACATAATTTTCATCATCGAAATGAGAAAATATTTGAATCGTTAACTCCCATAGACCTAAACAAATTAAGCGGATAATGATTTTATTAATGATTTTTGGCATCCCTAAATTAACTCTTTTCCTAATAAAACTTTAAGCCCACATTAATAGAACAAAACTCGATAATTTTACATGGCAATTGTCATGACCCAAAAAATGAGGTTCATGATGGCACTTGTCGCGGCGTACCTTAACAAGTAAGCCTATCACCCAAACTGATATCAAAGATAAAAAGGCAAAAATATCACAAGGTAAGGCTTCTAGAATGAAGTCGAACCATATAAGTAATCATAACAATGCGAAAAAAACTTATCAAAAATACCAATCATGCCCAAAACCAGGTGTCAATAGTGTAACAACTACTAATACAATCCAGGAGTCAAATATATATAAAAATAACCACAAAGGAATAATATATGTCTCCGAATACTAATAAAGACATAACTATTATAGAAAGATAGAGGTGAACTTCGAACGCATGAATGTCCAACCGCTACCTTGGAAGCTCCAACAATCGTCTGAGTCAAGCAAGCTGAGGTGCACTCGAGCTAAGACATACACCGAAAGGGCGCAGTAGGCATGAGTATAGTCTACTTGTACTCAGTAGGTATCATAGGCCGACCAAGCAAAGTAGTAAATAAAGCATACAAAATACACAATAAGGGTATGTAACCTGCAATCAGAAAATGTCCCACAACGGTAGCCCACACCTCTTGCACTAACAGTTCTAATGTATATCACATATATTACAACAACACACCAAGATATAGAATACAAGTATACGTTATGTCACATATAAATAGAATAAGCGAGAACATGTAGATACAAGATCATCAAATATAAGTAAAAGAAGGTAAGACAAATACATATATGACAAGTCAATATGGAAATACAACACAACATAAACATAATAAAGTAAGTGCAATGTATATGATGATGATGATGCACGAGGTCGTAGCACAACCTCTGGGATCACCGTACAATCCTCGTATACACCTACGGAGATAAAGCTTCCCGGCGTATGACCCATGGGGGGTTCGTCAACCCATACAAAATCTACATATCTTATATTTCCTTTCCAGCATATCCCTTGAAAAAAGTTTTATAAGGTATTACAGTATCTCCTCCGGACACATCCCTTGAAAAGGGTCTTAAAAGGTGTTGCCAATGTTTCTCAAATGTTGCCACGGTGGTACCAATGTTTTATGAATGGGTATGATATGAAGATGTAATGCTTACAAATAATCACAATGAGTATTTCCACAACCAACCACATGATATATTTCTACAAACAACCATAATGATATATTTCCACAACCACATGAGCCAATATTCAATCATTATTTTCGTTTCATCCATGAATTTTCGCATGTCTCATATGCCAATAAAGTATGAATATAATCACAATACACCAATGGTACCATAATAAGCATTTTAAAAATGCAGTACAATTATTCATATGTATTCAAGGCTATCAATATCACATAGGGTCCTTCACGATCCCACATATCACCTAATATCTCAATTTTGATAATTATATCACATATAGGCCCCCCACATAGCACAACACATATATAGCCATTTTTCATGATTAGTTTCTACCCTTAACGTGCATTTTGTACCATCATTTACTAACCAGCCCAGTCTGAAAGAGTTAAGTCATATCCTACGTCAAAAGTCAAAATCGGTCCGCTAAACTTTGAACCCACGACCTTACTTTTCACGAACGATCCCAAAATCCACTAAAAACATCAAATATGAAATTTATAAGTCAAAGCAAAACTAACGACACACATATTGACTGCTTTTGATTCACGGTCAAAACTGACCCCCGAAACGGGTTTCTGAAAAAGAAGGGCAAAATTGAAAATTTACTTTAAAAACGTGTTCCCCATATTTTTAGGAACCTACAGCTGAAAATCCAAGTCAAATCGAGTCAAAAATGAGGTTCAAATAGAAGAGGAACCATTTTTTAGTTTTATCGAGTAAAATCTTTGAAATTCGGGTTAAAATTAAGAATCAGAGTTGTTTTAAATTGATGAAAAACTAGTAATTATAAGATAAAAATATTATGCAAGTGAAAAGAAGTAAAATTGGGGTTCAAAATCAAGACCTGAGATTTTTAGGGTTTTGAAAAATTAATCACGAAATTACTAAGTAAAGGATGAATTCTTACCTTACATCCGTAATAAAACCAAGAAATAGGGTTTTAAGCTCCCATAAGCTTCACTTTTAAGATCCCACACTAGGGTTTAACTCTCAAGAGACAAGATGAAAAATAAGCAAAATAGGCACAAAAACTAGTATAAATAGTGAAGATTTTTCTGCACAGCTTTTGCAAAAAAGCTGTTTTATTTAGTCCAATACGGACTTCGATATGGTGCCCGAGATTCGTTCAGAGTCCGATACATGCAAATGAACTATGAAACCATACTAAATTCGACATTTCAAATGCAATGGCAATATCAGATTTTCATAAAAACATCATTTTCACAAAGTTGACCCCCGAAATCTGAAATCACAATTTTCCAAATCGAGGGTCGAACTGACATTTAAAAGCCGTAAAATCATACCAACTATTCTAACACCCAAAAAATGACATTTTGGATCTGCTGACGAAGTCAGATTTTCCATCCGAAGTCATTTCAATCAAATGTGGGTCCCATACCTATATTTTCAATTTTCCAACTTTTCGATCAATAGGTCAAAATGAGCTCGAGTGCATCGAAATCCGAACCAAAGGTCTACCTAGCCTAAAATTGATATTTCAGAGATGCTGAAGTAGTCCTTTCGGTCATCTGTCACACGGATCAAAAGATATCCTCAAAAGTCTAAAATAACGCTCTCGAAGCCATCGAAAATCACAATAGCGCATAAATGGTATCAAAATGCACCGAAAATCATGTCAATCACAAATTTCACGTATTTATCAAATTTTTTGGTCGTTACATCACCACCACTAAAAATCTAGTCCGTCCTAGAACTAAGGTAAAGAAATACCTGAATCAATGAAGAGCTAAGGATAAGAACTACGCATATCAGACTCAACCTCCCAAGTAGCCTCATCTACATATGGATATTTCCACTAAACCTTAACCACAGGAATAACTCTACGGCGCAACAGCCTAACATCCCTAGCCAAAATGAAAACTGGCTCCTCAACAAAAGATAACCGCTCATCTAATTGAACTGACTCCCAACGAATGACATGAGACTCATCAGGAATATAGCGACAAAGCATAGAAACATGAAAACTGGATGAACAGCTGATAGATCAAGGGACAAAGCCAACTTATAAGTCACATCACCAATAGCACGAAAAATCTCAAATAGAACAATATACCTGGGGCTAAGCTTTCCCCTCTTCCTAAACTTTATCACACCCTTCATGAGTGACTCGAAGGAAAACACGATCACCAACACCAAATCTCAAGGAACAAAGTCTAAGATTAGCATAGTGTTTCTGCCTTCTCAGAGCCACTCTAAGTCTATATTGAATGCCCCAAACTCTATCCAAAGAATCACAAAGCAAGTCCGTACCTCGAGGTCTTACCTCGCAAACATCAAACCAACCCACTGGAGAGTGACAACGCCTATCATACAATGCCTCAAAAAGAGTCATATCAATACTGAAATGGTAGCTATTATTATATGCAATCTCTGCTAAAGCCAAATGTTGCTCCCACGGGCCACCAAAATCCATCATGCATGCACAGAGCATATCCTCTAAAACCTGGATAGTCCACTCTGACTGGCCCTCAATCTGGGTGTGAAACGTTATGCTAAGATCAACCCAAGTACCTAACTCATCCTGAAAAGTTTTCCAAAAGTGAGATATGAACACAGGACCTTGATTTGAAATAATGGACGTCGGCACACCATGAAGGCGCACAATCTCACGAATGTAGATATAGGCTAACCTCTCAACACTGAATGAGACCTAAACTAGAATAAAATGAGCTAACTTGGTCAATCGATCCAAGATGACCCAAACATTATCAGAATCATGAGATGTACGAGGCAAACCAAACACAAAGTCTATAGTGATTCGTTCCCACTGTCACTGATGAATGGGTAACCTTTAAAGAAATCCACCAAGTCTCATATGCTCGGCCTTCACCTATTGACAACATAGGCAACAACCATAAAATGTGTTATCTCACCTCATGCCACCCTACCAGTAGTGCTACCTCAAATTATGATACATCTTAGTCATACCTGGATGAATAGAATATCTAGAACAATGGGCCTCCTCCAAGATCAACCTAATCCAATCACCCACTCTCGGCACACAAACTCAGCCCCCAATCCTCAAAACTCCATCTAAATCAAGTGAGGCTTCCTTACCCTCCCCACTCAACATCTTATCTTGAATCAACCTCAATCTAATATCGTGAAATTGATGAGCTTGAATCTGCTCCATCAAAAAAGATCTAGCCTCCACAAATGGCAAAACACGCCCAGGTGTCAAAATATCAAGTCTAACCATCTTGTTAGCTAAAGACTGAATCTCTAAGGCCAAAGGCTTCTCCTGGGTCAAAAGATGCGCCAAGCTACCCATGCTAGCCAATTTTTGGCTCAAGGTATCCGCAACCACATTTGTCTTGCCCGAAGGGTAGAGAATAGTCAAGTCATAATCCTTAAGCAACTCAAACCAAAAATGTTGCCTCATATTAAGATCTCGCTGGGTAAAGAAGTACTGAAGGCTACGATGATTTGAGAAGATCTCACAATGGACTCCATACAAGTAGTGCCTCCACAACTTCAAGGCAAACATATATGCCCACAACTCCAAATCATGCATAGGATAATTCCTCTCATGAGGCTTCAACTAACGAGATGGATATACAATCACCTTGCCCTCCTGCATCAACACAACACCTAACCCAATACCTGAAGCATCACAAAAGATGGTAAAACCCATGCCCTCATTGGGCAAAGTCAATATAGGAGCTGAAGTCAACAAATTCTTGAGCTTTTGGAAGCTCGTCTACAAGGATTGGACCACTGAAAAGAAAACTTCTTATAGGTTAGCTTGGTCAATAGAGCTGTAATGGATGAAAAACCCTAAACAAAACACCGATAATAACCTGCCAAGCTAACAAAACTCTGAATCTCGGTGGGTAAAATAGGTCTAGCCCAATCATGAACCGCAACAATCTTGGTTGGATCAACCATTATACCTTCCTTAGTCACCACATGACCCAAGAAAGAAACACCCTCTAACTAAAACTTGCACTTAGAGAACTTAGCATACAACTTCTCATCCCTCAATCTCAGAAGCAGAATCCACAGATGCTCCTTATGATCAACCTCACTCTTGGAATAAACCAAGATATCATCTATAAATACAATAACAAAAGTGTCGAGATACGATCGAAACACTCGGTTCATCAACTCCATGAACGCGACAGGGGCATTAGTCAACCCAAAAGACATGACCAAAAATCATAATGACCATATCAAGTCTGAAAAGCTATCTTCGGAATATCTGAAGCTCTAATCCTTAATTGGTGATAACCGAACCTCAAATCAATCCTTGAAAACACCGTAGCACCCTGAAGTTGATCAAACAAATCATCAATGCGAAGAAGAGGATACTTATTCTTAACCATCACCTTATTCAACTATTGAGAATTAATCCACATCCGTATAGACCCATTCTTTTTTCACAAACAAAACAGGCGCACCCCAAGGTGAAATACCAGGTCACATAAATCCCTTGTCCACCAACTCCTACAACTGATCCTTCAGTTCTTTCAACTCTGCTGGGGTCATCCTATAAGGAGAAATAGAAATAGGCTTGGTGTTCGACTCAACATCAATAGCAAGATCAATATCTTAATCCGGAGGCATACCAGACAAATCCGTAGGGAACACATCCATAAACTCACAGACAATATGGATAGAATCTAAAGAATGAGGTGATACAACACTGGTGTCACAAAAATGAGCCAAGTAAGATAAATATCCCATCTCAACTAATTTACGAGCCTGAACATAACATATAATCCTTTTAGGACCCGAATAAAATGCACCCTTCCAAGCTACCTTGACACACCTGAAGAAGCTAAAGTCACAGTCTTGGCATAATAATTTAGGACGGCATGAGAAAAAGACAACTAATCAATACCCAAAATAACATCAAAATCAACCATGTCTAACACAAGCAAGTCTACCAAATTCTCACTCCCGGCAAAAGTCACAACCCAAGATTAATGCACCCGATCCACTACTAAAGAACCACCTATCGGGGTAGATACACGTATAGGCATGGTAAGAGGCTCACTAACATAATTGAACCCAGAGTAAAATACACTTACACATAGAAGAAAGTCGATCTAGGATCAAATAATACAGATGCAGGTCTAAAACAAATGGGAACAATACCTGTAATCACAATATCAGAAGCCTCTACCTCAGGCCTGGCTGGTATAGCATAACACTAACTACGACCATCAACTGCCTGGGTGACCCCATGACCACCACCACAAGCTCCACCATTTATACCTCTCGCACCTCTAGTAGAACCCCTACCTATCACAATTGAAATAAGAGTAGCTCGAATCAACCAACGGGAATAGTCCCTAGCCACATGGCCAATCTCATCACACATATTACAACCTCTATAAACAGCCTCAATAAAAGAAGGTACAACTGGGCCTGAACGGCCACCCTGAACTGCTAAACTAGAAAATCCACCAGTTGAACTCTATAAAGTCACTTGTACTAGCCTACCATCGTTATCTACGAGAACCTCTAAAATCTCTACCTCAATAGGTCTGACTCCTAAACTAACTAAAATATCGCGCCTTCTTGTCGCCTCCTTGAGATGCACTAAGAATATCCTTTGTCATCTTAGCATGATCCGTTATACTCTGGAAAGAAACCCAAACACAAATATCTGAGATGTAGCCAACTAAAGAGAAATATCTAAACCCTTCACGAACTTTCAAACCTTCTCAGACTCGATGGAAAACCTATCATAGAAATATCTAGACAGGGCATGGAAGTGTTCCTTAGCCTCAAAAACTGTTATGGAGCCCTGCTCCAAATGATCAAACTCATCCCATATACTATCTCTCAAACTGAAAGGCATAAATCTCTCTAGAAGCCTCAATGAACTGATTCCAAGTCATCTTAGGAGAACCACAAGGTCTACAACTGAAAAGCAACCTCCACAAATCTCTCTCCGCATCTTTCAACTGATAAGATGTAGTATAAGCCACACTATTCACATAGAAACAGTGAAATACAACTCAGAATACAAGGTATGAAAGAACTTAGCACGATAAAGAATAAAATAAGTAAAGTTTCCTAAATACATCCTATAGCCTCTCAAAAATAGATATGAACATCTACATACCGATCCGCAAGACTCTATTATACATCTCATTCTTACACTATTGAGACCAATGAAACCTGTCTGCTCTTGTACCAATTTGTCATGATCCAAAAATAAAGGTCATGATGACACTTGTCGCAGTGTACCTTGACAAGTAAGCCTATCACCTAAACTGATACAAAAGATAAAAAAAATAGAAATATCACAAAGTAAGGCTTCTAAAATGAAGTCGAACCATATAAGTAATCATAACAATGCGAAAAGAACTTATCCAAAATACCAATCATGCCCAAAACCAGGTGTCAATAGTTTAACAACTACTAATACAATCCATGAGTCAAATACATCAGAAAAATAACCACAAAGGAATAATATGCCTCTAAATACTAATAAAGACATAACTGCTATAGAAATATAGAGGTGAACTTCAAACGCATGAAAGTCCAACCTCTACATTGGAAGCTCCAACTATCGCCCGAGTCAAGCAAACTGAGGCACACTCGAGCTAGGACCTGCATCGAAAGAGCGCAATAGGCATGAGTACGGTCCACTTGTACTCAGTAGGTATTACAGTCCGACCAAGCAAAGTAGTAAATAAATCATACAAAATACACAATAAGGGCATGTCACCTGCAATTAAAAAATATCCCACAACGGTAGCCCACACAACTTGCACTAACAGTTCTAATGTATATCACATATATTAAAACAGCACACCAAGATATAGAACACAAGTATACGTTATGTAACATATAAATAGAACAAGTGAGAACATGTAGATAAAAGATTATCAAATCGAGTAAAGAAAGGTAAGACAAATACATAGATAACAAGTCAATATGGCAATACAACACAACATAAACATAATAAATTAAGTGCAATGTATATGATAATGGTGATGATGATGCACGAGGTCATCACACAACCTCCGGGATCATCGCACAATCCTCGTATACACCTATGAATCTAAATCTTTCCAACGTAGGATCCATGAGGGGTTCGTCAACCCGTATACAATCCACATATCTTATATCTTCTTTCCGACATATCTCTTAAAAAATGTTTTATAAGGAATTACAGTATCTCCTCTTGACACATCCCTCGGGAAGAGTCTTAAAAGGTGTTGTCAATGTTTCTCAAATGTTGCCAAGGTGGTACTAATGTTTCATGAATGGATATGATATGAAGATGTAATGCTCACAAATAATCACAATGAGTATTTCAACAACCAACCACATGATATATTTTCGACAACCAACCACAATGATATATTTTCATAACCACATGAGCCAATATTCACTCATTATTTTCATTTTATCCATGAATTTTCATGTCTCATATGCCAATAAAGTATGACTATAATCATAACACATAGATGGTACCACAATTAGCATTTTAACAACACAATATAATTATTCACATGTATTCAAGGTTATCAATATCTCAAAGGGCCCGACACGGTCACACATATCACATAATATCTCAATTTCGATAATTATATCACATATAGGCCCCCACACGGCACAACACATAGATAGCCATTTTTCATGATTAGTTCTCACCCTTAACATTCATTTTGTATTATCATTTACTACCCAGCTCAGTCTGAAAGAGTTAAGTCATATCCTACCTCAAAAGTCAAAATTGGCCCGCTGCACTTCGAACCCACGACCTTACTTTTCATGAACGATCCCGAACTCCACTAAAAACATCAAATATGAAATTTATGCATCAAAACAAAACTAATGACATCCATATTGACTACTTTTGATTCGCGATCAAAACTGACCCCTATAACGACTTTACGAAAAAGAAGAAAAAAATTGAAACTTTACTTCAAAAATGTGTTTTCCGTATTTTTAGGAACTTACAGCTGAAAACCCAAGTCAAATCAAGTGTAAAACGAGCTTCAAATAAAAAAAATTATTTTTGAGCTTTACCGGGTGTCACACCCCTTTTTCGCTCGGAGGGTCG
>NC_061119.1:73413884-73419270 GCF_002878395.1 Capsicum annuum | reverse complement strand
TAGGCATGATGTCTAAATGTTCAATCAAGTGGTGATAAAGGACAACTATGATTCGTGCATGCAACAATGTAATGCGTGTTCATGAAGGTGTCACAAGTGTGGTAAATGTGTCGAGAAATATTTTGTGAATTGAGTGTTGCAAACTAATGAGAATAGAAGAAATCAACAAGAATATTAAAAAGCACAAACATGTTAAGGATGCCATAATATACTTACTCTAGTATTTAAACGTACCGAAAAGTGCTTAAAAGTATGTATTTTTATATAACAACAATTGTATTATTGTAGGAATTTCATAGTGACATGTTGAGAGTGTATCAATCATACTAAAGATGTCTTAAAGCTAACATTTTGACATTCTGATATATTTAAACATGATAGAGATATGCCAACATACAGAAACTTTAACATGCTAGAAGTAGTTATGACATGCTGAAATTTATTAGATGCGCAAAATTTTAATGTTCTAATGTTAATAACATGCTAAATTTGTATAGATACACAACATGATTTAAATGTGATGAAATTTATTTAAACATGCTGAGATTTGTCTTAATGTGCTAAAATATCATATTAACATTCTGAAAATTGCAATAGCCCAAAATAATGATATGCGAAAAAGTGAATGTATTAACCTATTTGAACTTAATTTAACATGCTTAAAATAAGTTAACATGCTAAGCGATAATTACCTCAACATGTCAATATGTTTAAGATTCACTATACCACATACCAGAAGATACATTGATATGTTTATGTCGAATTAATGTGCCCGTTATGCTATAATACATAATGTCAGGTTAATATGCTTATATTCGTGTTAACGTGATAGGTATATTAAATCGTTCACACCTAATACTAAAATTATGTTAATATATCGGGATTGACTCAAATTCGTTAGCAAACAAATTAAGCATTGCATATGTTAATGAGTCCTAGATGATCCACATAGCACGTATTGCATATAATCCTAGTTTGTCCCTACTTATACCGTTCACAGAGCACATAAATTTCCGTCCCCCAAATCAGTCCCCAGAATTATATTATTACAATGATAGGAATGTTTTACAATAATATTACAGACCAAATAGTAATAAAGGAAAAACAACTAGTTAAAAAATACATAGTTTAAATATTCCGGTGATTCTTTGGAACTTGTAAGTGTCTATTTACCCTGCGAAACATATTATAATAGCAAGTAGACAGGAACACATAGTAGCAAACATCAAAATATTCCTAAAGACATACTTTCTAAAGGTTTTCAGAACACGATGCAATTAACACACATAGAGAATGAAAAATTACATCGTTCAAGAACTCACCAGTGAATAGCAGTACAGAGAGAATAAGAACAACAGGAGCCAAAAGTCAACCACATGTAATAGTTGAAGTATGCAAGATATTAACAGCAGCCTCCAAAGAGAAACACTTTAAAATATTTAATTACCTTAGAGAGTAGTAGTAGTAATTGTAATGTCAAAGCTTAAGAGTTTAAGAGCTCAAGAGCCTATGAACTTGTGAAATTGAGAAGTGAGAGCTTGTGAACTGGTGAACTTATCCCTTAATGAAAAAAAAGGAATGAGTTTATATAGTAAAAGGGATTAGAGGGTAATAGGAGAAAAATATTTTTCACTCAATCAGAATCAATTAAGGAGAGGAAAATAAGCTGAGAATCAATCCATAATATTATTTTCCTTAGTTAAGTAAGGAGAATCAATTGTAAGCAGGTTTACCATAAATAGACGTGAGATGAGTACAAAGAAGTACTGATTTAGGAGGGAATAAGTACTAACGGTAGAAAACATATCAATGTTGGTAATTACCATAAATCAGTCCAGTTTTTTAAAAAACCTTTCCATACCACACAAGAATAAAAGATTAGAAAAATCACAGACATACCCAGTTTACCTAAAATAAGCAAGGACAAGAGTTAACACACATTTGATCCCAATCATATATCAGTAAAAAAATCCCACTTGATTGTAAATAAACTGGATCCTACTATTATCAGCTGTTGTAATACTTTTAGCTCACCAAATAAAGATAGCTGCAAATTCAAATTTTAAACAGATAACCCAAGCACATTTTAGACCACACAGTAACAACTTCTACCCGTAAGGGAAGGATATCAGATTTAGAGGTATCACACTTCAAATTATGAAATTAAAATAATGAAACTTGGGGCTTTGAATAGGTATGTCAGTCTGGAGATGAACATAAGCCCAAAAATTAACAAATAAGAACAAAATTCAGAGTCACAATATCTTAATTTATAAAGTTGCAGGGCTGCAATTTGTAATCATAGCAAACAATCATGCATGTTAACCAAAGCAAACAACCATGTAATTAAGAGTTTGAGAAATCAAACCAGATAGAAATAGTCGATGTTTATCGAAAGCCTCGCTGGTTATGACAACTAGATAGTGACAATGGGGTCTTTCCTCGACTAGGGAGGGAAGAGTGAAGCAGAGGCGGCAGTGAGAAGACGGATTGATTGGACGGTGGGGAGGTCCGTTGCTGTTGGTGCTGCTTTGGGCAACTGGCGTGGCGCCATGGTTGCTGGTGATTGAGGAAAGGCGACGCTGGGGTTGACTCATTGCTTTTGGTGGCAGCGTGGCTGCTAGGAGTACGGAGATGATGGCGTTGTTGTGGCCATCGTTGATGGAGGTGCCATGGATGGTGCGGCGGTAGTACGTCGATCGGAGGATGAAGGCGGCTCGTGGTAGCTGTTGTTGCTGCTTCGCGGTGGCACTTAGTTCGCTAGAGGAGAGAGATGACATGGAGAAGGAGAAGGAGAGAGGGGCGGCGCCGGCGTTGATATGGCCAACAGCTATGGTTGCCGATAGAGAGGGGATTAGAGAAAGAGAAGAGAAGTAAAGAGAGAAAAAGGAGAGAGGGGTGTTGGAGGCAGATGAAAAAATGTTTTTGGAAAATTAGGGTTTTGGGTTATTAAAAAGGAAAGAAAAGTTTGAGGCATCTCAGTCTTTTGATTAATTTTGATCAACGCTTGAGATTAAAATAGGATTAATAACTTGATTTGGTTAAAAATGAAACACTTGTGGCTATATTTGACATGAAATAGCCAAAATTGACTAGATTTGTAAAGATTAGGCTATAAGATGAATAAATTGGATAAATTGGTTTTTAAAATTAGGTTGTTATTTCAATTAAAGTAGAGATAGTAAATAAGAATAATAATAATTGAATAAATAATAATAATAATAATAATAATAAAATAATAATAAATAATTATAATAATCACAAATAATAAATAATAATATATAATAACACTGTCAATAAATAATAATAAATAAATAAATAATAATTATATCAAGAAATAGTATTAAATAATGGAAAACTATATAATGTATTTACAAAAATATGAGTGTGCACGATTACGTGAAAAAAATAAACTTAATTAATAAAAATTGCGTAAAATGTCATAATTGATTTTAAAATGATGCTAAAAGATAATAAAATAATTTATGTATTTTTCTAAATTATGAATGAGACACGTTAGTATGTATTAAAAATGAAAATAATATGTAAAAAATATTAATAATTAAGGTTAAATAATTTTAATAAATAACGGCATAAAAGTGATATCGGGAGGTCAAAATTGGGTGTCAACTGCTGCCCCTTCTTTGTTTGAGAATGATGAAAGAATTGTCAAGCAATGAAAGTTGACGTAGTGGCCAATTTTGTCCGACCGAGATGATAGTTCGCTAGAAAGAAAGCACGAAAAGTGTTAAAAATAGTGTGGCCGAGACTTTGGCTTTAAGTCACCTACATATCTCTGTTTTTACGAGAATCGGGACATTTGAAGTTCTAGATTTAGGAATGAACAATATTCCTAAAAAATATTAATGACAAAGGTTGGGGCATTGATAATGATATCATGGATCGGTGAGGCAGTAATGAATAGGATTTGAAGTAATTTGAAAACTTTAAGGTAGGTGAGGTGATGAATGAGTTCATATGGTGGATGAATAGATGGAGTAATATTCTGAAAACAGAAACGAATATTGTCTCTGTCTGTTATTTCTTCTCCGTTACCTACATATTTCACGGTATACTTGATAACCAAGGTTAAGTCATGTAAATGATAAGCATTTTAAAACATAAAGTGAGTGTAAGAAGTAAAGAAAGCATATCTGTTGTACTATTAGATGACATTGGATCATGTCGTTGGATCAGCTGTTTGGCCTCTCAATATGATGCCGGATCGGCTGTTGAACCTTTCAATGTTGAATCAGCTATTTGGTTTCTCGATATGACGTAGGATCAGCTGTTGAACCTCTCGATGTTGGATCAGCTGTTTGGCTTCTCATCGTGGGATCAACTTTTGGGGCTTCTCCGTATATTATGAAATCGTGGTATCAACATTTGAGTTTCTCCATTGTGGGATAAGCATTGGGATTTTCCATCATCAGATCGGCATTTGAGCTTCTTCATCATCTGTTCAGCATTTGGGCTTCTCCATCGTCGGATCAGCATTGGAGCTTCTCCATCGTCGGATCAGCATTTGGGCTTCTCCATTGTCGGATCAACATTAGAGCTTCTCCATTGTCGGATCAACATTGGGGCTTCTCCATTATCGGATCAGCATTGGAACTTCTCCATTATCGGTTCAGCATTTGGACTTCCCCATCGTCGGATCAGTATTGGAGCTCCTCCATCGTCGGATCAGCACTTGGGCTTCTCCATCGTTGGACCAGCATTGGAGCTTCTCCATTGTCGGATCAGCATTTGGGCTTCTCCATCATTAGATTAGTATTGAGCTTTTCTATCGTCGGATCGGTATTTGAGCATCTCCATTGTCGGATCAGCATTAGGCTTCTCTATTGTTGGATCAGTATTTTAGCTTCTCTATCATGAAATCGTGGCCCGTACCTGCCACTTGTATCTCGACTCGACAGAAATAATTAGTGAATATATGTTTGTGCATAGAGGATTGAATATTATAGAAAACAAACATAACGGTAAAGATAATGAAAGATAGAAAAACGTATTTGTCTTGTTGTCGGATCAACTGTGCGGCTTCTCATCATGATGTTGGATTGTCTATCGTGTTCCTTCATGATGAAGTAATTTCTGTCACCTTATATCGTTGGGTCTCTTGTGATGGAGTGATTGTTGTCATCTGTACCTGTTACTTGTTCCTGTACTCAAAGAAAAGTCATCAGTCAAAAAAATATGAATTTGTACCATGCTCGAGTCGACTCCTTGGTCGTTGTTTTCTACTCCATGAACCGTTGGGATTTGTACTCTATCGTGATGAAATTTTTGAGAAATTCTCAAAAAAAATTTCCCCAGTATAGAATGTAAAGCACCTTTGGCACGTCATTTGTGAATGAATATATTGTTTACTTGTGAAATTTTTGAG
>NC_061119.1:73388398-73410884 GCF_002878395.1 Capsicum annuum | reverse complement strand
AGTTTAAGAGCTTAAGAACCTGTGAACTTGTGAACTTGAGAAGTGAGAGCTTGTGAACTTGTGAACTTGAGAAGTGAGAGCTTGTGAACTTGTGAACTTATCCCTTACTGAAAAAAATGAATGAGTTTATATAGTAAAAGAGATTAGAGGGTAAAAGGAGAAAAATAGGTTTTCCACTCAATCGAAATCAATAAGGAGAGAGAAATAAGCTGAGAATCAATCCATAATATTATTTTTCTTAGTTAAGTAAGGAGAATTATTTGTAAGCAGGTTTACCGTAAATAGACGAGAGATGAGTACAAGGAAGCACTAATTTAGGAGGGAATAAGTACTAATGGTAGAAACATATCAAGGTTGGTAATTACCATAAATCAATCCAGATTTTTAAAAAAACCTTTCCATACCACACAAGAATAAAATTTTAGAAAAATCACAGACATATCCAGTTTACCTAAAATAAGCAAGGACAAGAGCTATCTTTCAATTTCATCCCAATCATATGTCAATAAAAAATCTTACTTGATTGTAAACAAACCGGAGCCTACTATAATCAGCTATCATAATACTTTTAGCTCACCAAATAAAGATGGCTGGAAATTCGAATTTTAAATAGATGACCCAAACACATTTTAGACCAAAAAGTAACAACTTTTATCCGTAAGTGAAGGATATCAGATTTAGAGGTATCACACTTTAAATTACGAAATTAAAATAATAAAACTTGGGGATTTTAATAGGTATGTAAGTCTGGAGACGAACATAAGCCCGAAAATTGACAAATAGGAACAAAATTTAGAGTCACAGTATCGTAATTTATAAAGCTGCAGGGCTACGATTTACAATCATAGTAAAGAATCATGCATGTTAACCAAAGCAAACAACCATGTAATTAAGAGTTTGAGAAATCAAACCAGATAGAAATAGTCTTTGTTTGTTGAAAGCCTCGCTAGTTATGACAACTAGATAGTGATAATGGGGTCTTTCATCGACCAGGAAGAAAAGAGTGAAGCAGCGACGGCAGTGACGAGACGGATCGATTGGACGATGGGGAGGTCTGTTCTTGTTGGTGCTGCTTTGGGTGAATGGTGTGGCGCCATGGCTACTGGTGATAGTGGAAAGGTGGCACTGGGGTTGATTCGCTGCTTTTGGTGGCGATATGGCTGCTAGGAGTACGAAGATGAGGGCGTTGTTGTGGCCGTCGTTGATGGAGGCGCCATGGCTGGTGCGGCGATGGTATGTCGATTGGAGGATGAAGGGGACTCATGGTGGCTATTGCTGCTGCTTTGTGGCGGCGCTTGGTTTGTCGGAGAAGAAGGATGATGGAGAAAAGAAGGAAGAGAGGGGGGCGGCACTGACGTTGATGTGGCCGGCAGCTATGGCTGCCGATAGAGAGGGGATTAGAGGGAGAGAAGAGAGGTATAGAGAGAAAGAGGAGAGAGGGGTATTGGAGGCGGATGAAAAAATATTTTTGTGAAATTAGGTTTTGGGATCTTAAAAAGGAAAGAAAAGGTTGAGGCATCTCAGTCATTGGATCAATTTTGATCAATGGTTGGGATTAAAATAGTATTAATAACTTGATTTGGTTAAAAATGAAACACTTCTGGCTAAATTTGACATGAAATAGCCAAAATTAACTAGATTTGTAAAGATTAGGCTATAAGATGAATAAATTGGATAAATTGGTTTTTAAAATTAGGTTTTTATTTAAATTAAAGTAGAGATAGTAAATAAGAATAAGAATAATTGAATAAATAATAATAATAATAAACAATAAATTATAATGTATAATAACAATGTCAATAAATAATAAATAAATAAATTTTATATCAAGAAATAGTATTAAGTAATGGAAAACTATATAATGTATTTGCAAAAATATGAGTGTGCACGATTATGTGAAAAAAGTATATTTAATTAATAAAAATTGCGTAAAATGTCATAATTGATTTTAAAATGATGCTAAAAGATAATAAAATAATTTATGTATTTTTCTAAATTATGAATTGAGACACGTTAGTATGTATTAAAAATAGAAATGATATGTAAAAAATATTAATAATTAAGGTTAAATAATTTTGATAAATAACGGCCTAAAAGTGATATCGGGAGGTCAAAATTGGGTGTCAACACTAATCATGAAAAATGGCTATTTATGTGTTGTGCCCGTGTAGGGACCTATATGTGATGAGACTATCGAAATTGAGTTAATATGTGATATATGTGACCGTGTGGGATCCTATGTGATATTAATAGCCTTGAATATATGTTAATAATTGTATTGTGTTGTTATGATGCTTAATATGGTACCATTGGTGTATTATGATTATATTCATACTTTATTTGACATATGAGACATGTGGAAATTCGTGGATGAAACTGATATAATGAGTGGATATTGGCTCACATGGTTGTGGAAATATATCATTGTGGTTGGTTATGAAAATACTCATTGTTATTGGTTGTGATCATTACATCCCCATACATAATCATTCATGAAATATTGGTACCACCGTGGCAACATATGAGAAACACTGGCAACACCTTTTTAAAACGCTCTTCAGAGAATGTTTCAGGGAGGAGATATTGTAACACCTTATAAAACCCTTTTCAAGGGATGTAATGGAAAGGATATATAAGATATGTGGATTGCATATGGGTTGACGAATCCCCCATGGGTCCTACGTCAGTAAGCTTTAGCTCCATAGGTGTATACAGGGATTGTTCGATAATTTCGGAGGTTGTACGATGACCTCGTGCATCATCATCATCATTTACATTGCACTTACTTTATTGTGTTTATCTATTTTGTATTGCCATATTGACTTGTCATCTATGTATTTTTTCTTACCTTTCTTTACTTGTATTTGATGATCTTGTATCTACATGTTCTCCCTTGTTCCATTTATATGTGACATAATGTATATTTGTGTTCTATATCTTGGTGTATTGTTGTAATATATGTGAGATATGTTAGAACTGTTAGTGCAAGTGGTGTGGGACATTTTTTGATTACGGGTGATGTGCCCTTAGTGTATATTTTGTATGCTTTACTTACTATTTTGCTTGGTTGGCCTATGATACTTGATGAGTACAAGTGGATCGTACTCATGCCTACTGCGCCCTTTCGGTGCAGGTTCTAGCTTGAGTGCGCCTTAACTTGCTTGATTCGGGCGATTGTTGGAGCTTTCAATGTAGCGATTGGCCATTCATGCGTCCGAAGTTCACCTCTATCTTTCTATAGCAGTTATGTCTTTATTAGTATTCGGAGACAGTTATTATTCCTTTGTGGTTATTTTTCTAATGTATTTAACTCTTGGATTGTATTAGTAGTTCTTACGCTAATGACACCTGGTTTTGGGCATGATTGGTATTTTTGATAAGTTCTTTTCGTATTGTTATGATTACTTATATAGTTCGGCTTCGTTCTAGAAGCCTTACCTTGGAATATTTTTGTCTTTTCCTCTTTTCGTATCAGTTTGGGTGATAGGCTTACTAGTCAAGGTACGCAGCGGCAAATGTCATCATGACCCTCAATTTTTTGTCGTGACACTTCATATCTATTGGAGATAATTTTAAGCTAAACACTTCACATCTATTGGAGATAATTTTATCTAATGTTCTCTTTTAATTTATTTTAATTCATATTCTTTACAAAATTATACCTTTGTCTCTAGGATTAAAAGAAATTCAATATTATACGAAACAACTTAAAATTGAATGAAAACATACCACTTGTTATATAATATAAACACACACCAAATTAGTAACAAAATTTTATTAACAAATATAAATTGCAATTAAAATTATGAAGAAAATAAATAAATTGAAGTATTTAAATACCTACAAATTTATTTGATAACCCCCTAGAATAAAGTAGGTATGTAAATGTAGTATTGTTTCATAGTGATCTTTATGCTTAAGAGAAATTTATTAAGATAAAAAGTTATGACACAATAATATTCATGTGCATACAAATATATTTACATTCATTCTTTATGAAACTGATCTAGTGAATCTCCTTTATATATTTCAAGTCTCCATTGTACTTGTTGATTTCTCAAATTCATTTGCATTTTTTAAAATATTTACATACATCATATCCATGGAAACTTCAAATTCCTTAGATACATCTATGATAAATAAATAAATAAATATAATGTTAATAATAATAAATAATAAAATAATTAAAAAGTAAATTAAGCATATAAATATATCTTGATGGTTATTCTGAGAAATCTAATGATGAACATAACCTGTAATCTTTTTATCCATGATATATACATCTATGATAAAAGAAAAAATAAATACAATATTAATACTAATACTAATACTAATAAATAATTTAAAAAGCTAAATTAAATATAAACAACTTACCTTGATTGCAACTCAGATAAATCTGATGAACATTTCCTATAATCTCTTTATCCATGATAAAAATCAGAGGCAGAGTCAAGATTTCAAGTAAGGGGGTTCAATATTCAAAGAAAACTAAGTCGAAGAGGGTTCAACACCTACTATAACCACATAAAAACTAATTTTAATCATGTATAAATAGTATATTTTTTCGTCGAAGGGGGTTCGGACGAACCCCCTAAAGAGGGCTGGCTCTGCCTCTGATAAAAATACTCTATAATAAAATGTAAATATATATTCTACATAAGTGATTATTGCTAAGATTTGATAGTCTATTCAATCAAATAAAAGAAATTTCATAAACATAAGAACAAAAACAAACAATTATAGCAACTACATTAGAAGTTTATTCTATACAGTTCTTTTGAGTGTATCTTCATTGAAGATATAAACACATTACAAATGTATCAAACATCAATGATCATTAAAAGAATTATAATATTGACATCATAATGAGTTTTTAACTTTCTTTGTTATATTTTTTCTAAATATTTGTTAATAGTATTACACGTAAATATAGGATAATTGAAGAAATCCTCCGTCCACATAAACTTATAAATTAAGAATTATATGAACATAATCAATCAAAATCTATACCAACTTAAGTTTAACATCAATTTGCGCAAAGTGTTGGATGATAAAAGGTAAGCCAAATATCATAAGTACACGATTTCAAGCAAAGAACAAAATAAAGAAAAATAGCCAATAATGATTGCACATAGAATACACCAAATAACTGTTGATTGCCTAACATATAAATCAACTTCATAATGACTAATATATATATATATAAACTGTAAAATAACAAAATAAAAAGTTGCAATAAATAAATGTTTACATCCAAATGATAATAGTTACCGACCTACTTTTAAGTTTCAATAAGTCTACTCACCTAAGAGGAGAAAAAAAAGAAGAGAAAATATGAATAGTAGAAAGAACATATTTGTATGGAATGATGAATGTTGATGGCTTTATATAGATAATGTTTTAAATTTGAAATTTCAAAGTTGAAATAGTCAACTTACTGATAAACTTGAATTCAAAATCAAAATGAAACTACAGTTATCATATTAGATGGAACATGGATGACCTATAACCGATAGGTTTCTTTGCATATCTCTTTCAATTTTTTGGGTTTAAAATCGTAAATCAAATTTAAAATGTGCATTTGCATAATTACAGATTTTTTTAATTATTATTATTATTATACTATACTACTGCTACTACTGTACTACTACAATTAACAACAGTAATACAACAACAACAACAACAACAAACCCAGTGTATTCCCACCTAGTGGGGTCTGGGAGGGGTAAGATGTACGCAGTCCATACCTCTACCTCTGATGAAGTAGAAAGGCTGTTTCCAATAGACCCCCGGCTCAAGGCACGAGATACCACACAAACACATAGTGCAGCACAGAAGTAGATTACATAACATAAATACGGCACCCATAAGTAATATAAAGCAGAGGAAAGCAGGGGAAAGCACACAGATTCGTAATACAACATGGAACACGGAACATGGAATCATGACAAGAATAAAACCCCCACCAAGTAATTCCCTACACTAGCGACCCGAACTGGCCCTAATCCTCTGCCGTAATTTGCGTCCTCCAGACCTTCCTATCTAGGGTCATGTCCTCGGTGAGCTGTAACTGTTCCATGTCCCGCCTAACCACCTCACCCCAGTACTTCTTCGGCCTACCCCTACCCCGCCTAAAACCATCCAACGCTAGCCTCTCACACCTACGGACCGGGGCATCCATGCCCCTCCTCTTCACGTGTCTGAACCATCTCAATCGTGCTTTCCGCATCTTGCACTCCACTGAAGTCACACCAACCTTCTCCCGGATAGTCTCATTCCGAACTCTATCCCCTCTAGTCAGTCCACACATCCAGCGCAACATCCGCATTTCTGCCACCTTCATTTTTTGGATGTGGGAGTTCTTAACTGGCCAACACTCCGCTCCATACAACAAGGTCGGACGGACTACCACCCTGTAGAATTTGCCTTTAAGCTTTGGCGGCACCTTCTTATTACACAGCACCCCCGACGCGAGTTTCCACTTCATCCATCCCGCCCCAATACGGTGCGAGACATCCTCGTCAATCTCACGTTACTCTGGATCACGGACCCAAGATACTTGAACTTGTCCCTCTTACATACCTCCTGAGCTTCCAGCTTCACTACTACCTCATTCTCCCACCTCACGTCATTAAACTTGCATTCCACATACTCTGTCTTGCTTCTGCTCACCCTGAACCCTTTAGAATCAAGAGTTCGCCTCCACACCTCTAATTTGTCATTCACACCCCCTCAAGTCTCATCTATCAGAACTACATCGTCTGCAAAAAGCATACACCACGGCACCTCTCCTTGAATACGCCACGTCAACACATCCATCACCAACGCAAACAAAAAGGGACTAAGAGTAGATCCCTGATGCAATCCTGTTAGGACAGTGAAATGCTCCGAGTCTCCTCCCGCCGTCCTCACCTGGGTTTTCGCTCCATCATACATATCCTTAATTACTCTGATATATGCCAGCGGTACCCCACTCACCTCCAAGCATCTCCAAAGCACCTCCCTGGGGACTTTGTCGTAAGCCTTCTCCAGGTCGATAATCACCATGTGCAGATCCTTCTTCCTCTCCCTATACTGCTCCACCAACCTCCGTACCAGGTGGATTGCTTCCGTCGTCGAGCGGCCGGGCATAAATCCGAACTGATTCTCCGAAATAGACACTATCCGTCTCAGCCTCACCTCGACCACTCTCTCCCAGATCTTCATCGAGTGACTCAATAACTTAATCCCCCTATAGTTATCGCAACTCTGAATGTCCCCCTTATTCTTATAGAGAGGGATCATGGTACTCCACCTCCACGCCTCGGGCATCTTTGCCGTCCTGAAAATTTCATTAAACAATCCAGTCAACCACCTTACACCAAATATTATTATTATTACTTCTACCATTATTTACGCATAGATTATTTTTTTTGGTGGGAATAGATAATATATTATCTATAAAATAGAGACTGAAGTTAAGAAGGTTTACATAGGACAACAGTAGAAGTACTGGCAGTGACCAGACCTTAACAAAATAGAGTCCATAAGATGACTCTTAGAGGATTCCAACAAGGAAATATTTCTACCATAATTACACAATACTGATTGATTCCCTAGACATACAAGTTAACTATAAGCAGACCATGATACTACTGTACTACACAACACTCTATTTCGATCTTGACGAAGCTGGGCTTCAACAACATCAGGTGGAGCTACCAAAAAGTCATCATCACTAGTTCTGGACAGATAAGAGCTTAATCTAGAAAAGGTTGGATTCCCCAAGCTCCTCAACATGGACCTGCAAGCACATACAATATCAGTATAAGGAGAGAAAGGGTGCTAAAGTAAATGAAGAAGTTCCGTAGAGTCAGATTCTATTTCCAAGGGCTCAAGGTTGTGATGAATGACCATATGTAATCCTTTGTAAAGGACCTCCAGCTCTACCAAAGTATGACAATTACTAGCACAGCTGTCGTGAAAACCCACAACCCAGTGACCATGCTCATCACGGATTACACTTTCTATACCACTAACACCATGGCTAGCAGAGAAGGAACCATCAATATTGAGTTTATAGGAGCCCGGGGGTGGAGGGAACCATTTGACATCAACTATTATAGCACTTACCTTGTTACTAGGCTTGTGAGCATAGAGAATAAACTCATTAATTCTCTAAAGAATCACATGAACTTTAAGGAGGTTAGTTCTAGAGTTAAAGATATTATGGTTGCGATTTAACCAAATATTCCAAATGGCAAAAGGGAAAAGAAACTAACCAGTCAGGCTGGTCGGCATGGAAGGGGGGATTTAAGTTACGAAGAGTGTGGAGCCAGTGGTAGTTGGTAGCGGCTATGTTGAGTAGGTTTATGCCGATATCTATTCAAAACTTCTACGCAACATAGCAGCGGAGAAAAATATGGAAAATAGGTTCAGGTTTGAGATTGCAGATACGACAATGGGAAGTAGGAGCAAGACCAATATAATAGAGGTAAGCTGAAGTCGGGAGTCTGTCATGTGAGCATAACCAAAGGAACAACTTGATTTTTTCCAACGTATGAAGTTTCCAGATCCAACTAAATTCATAAGGGGTATGTAGGTGATTTGTAAGTAGATGATGGACTGATTTGGTTGAAAACAGTCCATTCTTATTGAGGGCCCAATAAGAGTAATCATAGGCTCCAAGACCATTATTTAGACGAACACAGGAGGCCCTTTGACTGATATCCGGGGGGATATCAAAGGATATTTTATGCCATTCTAAGGTATGGCCGTTCCAGATATCCGAAAGGGTGAGCTTATCCTCATTACAAAGAAGAGGACCTTATAGGATGTGCCGCAGCGGTGGGAAGTCGGGAATCCAGTGGTAAGTCCAAAGGTTGATGGATTTACCCGAGGCAAGGGCCTACACGGTGGTCTGATTACAAATAGCATCGCCCTGAAGAATATTTTTCCAAATAAAGGAGCGAGCGGGACCAAAACGATAGTGGTTATATTTGGAAGATAAAACACGAACCCAGAAGGCGTTGGGGTAAGTGAAGATTCTTCAAGATAGGCCAGTAAGGATAGCTTTATTTTTTGTAACACAATCTTGAATACCAAAACCCCCATGATCCTTAGAGGTGGTAATCTTACCCCAAGAGACATAATGAAGTTTATGATTTTGTGATATAGATCCCCAAATAAAATCTCTTTGAATATGATCAATGGAGTGACAAACTTGTTTAGGGAGTTGAAAATACAGCATGGTGTACGCAGGGATGGCATTAAGAGCAAATTTTGCAAGCACAAGCCTGCCCGCCTGCGATAAGAAATTGGTTTTCGAAGCATAGAGTTTTTTGCGCATATTATCTATAAGAAACTGGAAGTCAGCGCATTTAGGCTTATAGTTAAGAACGGGAAAACCTAAGTATTTTTCAAAATTGTTGATCGAAGATATATTTAGGAGATCGTTAACAAGTTTCTTAATGGAATTGGGACAGATCTTGGAGTAAAAGCCTTCGACTTTCCAGTATTGATTTTTTGAGTGGAAAGCATGCAGAAATACTGCAGATAGTTAGAGATGGTGTGGATAGACTTAGGAGTAGCCTTTGAAACAAGGGTTAAATCGTCGGCAAAGGAGAGATAAGAGACGGGAGGCCCATGGATGCCAAGACTGATAGGATCCCAGCGTAGTATATTAACTTGATGGTTGATATATATGGAGAGAAGTTACATACACAAAATAAAGATATAGGGCAACATCGAATCACCTTGATGAATACCTCGTGAGCGGGAGAAAAAATTTATTCGAGTTCCATCGACCAGGACGACAATATTACTAGTGGATATACAGGTCATAATAAGAGAAGTGATTTGAGGAGGGAATTAAAGTGACGGAGGTTGCAGTAAACAAAAGACCATTTAAGACGGTCAAAGGCTTTTTCTAGATCTATTTTAAATATTAGGCTGCTCTTGTTACTGTTAGAATATCATAAGCGACTGACGAGCTCTTGGACAAGGATGACGTTATCACAAGCCCTACGACCTTTCAAAAAATTAATTTGGTGAGGGCCGACAAAGGTGGGTAAGTGAGGTTTGATACGATTAGCAATGATTTTTGTTATTATTTTGTAAGAGGTGTTACATAAGCTAATGGGAAGGAAATTTTTCAAATAGTTAGCATTTGGGAATTTTGGGATAAGGCATAAGTTTCATTTATCGAAGTGGGAAGGGCCTGCATACGGAAAATTTGATGGCACAGGTCTCTTACGGAATTTCCAACAATGTGCCATTGGAATTGAAAAAAGTAAGGGTGCAGCTCATCCGGACCCGGGGCTTTGAACGGTTTGAAGGAAAAAAGGGCTTCGATAATTTTGATATCCTGAAGGGGAAGTTCAAGGCAGGAGAGATCATATTGTGGAAACTGGTTGGGGAATGTTTAATATGATTCCAATGAGTGAGGGAATGGGAGGTAGTAAAGCAACTAACAAAGTAATCGTACACATGAGTAGTTAGTTTTGTGGGATCCGTTATCCAAGTGTCCCTATCATCTTTGAAATAGGAAATTTTGTTTTACCGTCGTCTATTGAGAGAAAATATGTGGAAATACTTAGTATTAGCATCTCCATGTTGGAGCCAGTTAATTCTTGACCGCATACGCCAATAATCTTCTTCCATTTTAAGGACATTATTATATTCAATCTTAAGGTCATGCTTAAGCGATTGGAGAAATTACTAGTGGGATAAGAGGGGGAAGATTGTATGCCATCCAACCTAGCTAAAATGAGACTTTTATTCCGAAGGATATTACCAAAAGTTTGTTTACTCCAACCTAAAACAGCTTGAGTAAAGATGGGGACAGTGTCCAGAATGTTCCTAGTATCCTAACTAGTCCTGACAATATTAGTGAATTCCGGATGATCCATCCAAAACTTTTAAAGTCTAAAGGGTGTGCTACCATCACCATAAACAAACCGATTGGAGAGGGAAATAAGGAGGGGATTATGGTTTGAGTGCATTTTAGGGAGGTGGGTCACATGAGTGTTAGGCCAAGTATCCAACCACTTATTTTTCATGAAATAATGATCAATTCTTTCAAAAATTATCCCCTTGCTATTTTTTCTATAATTAGTCCAAGTATATTTCCCACCCTTATAGCCCAAATCCATCAAGTTGTAGTGATTAACAGAGGAACAAAATGCAATGCTTCTATGTCTATTAATACGACCCCCACCTCACATTTATTATTTTGCGTAAGAACTGTATTAAAATATCCCGCCACTAACCAAGGACAGTTTATATAGTGAGCAAGATTTTCTAGTTGTTCCCAGAGGGCTAAACGAGTAGCAAAATTAGTGTTGGCATATATTGCGGAAAAAAGACAGTAAGAGTTGTTGTAGCGTACCTGTATCATTGCATGAAGTTCTTGAGGAGACTGGTTTCAACGAGTGAGGATAACAAATATTGTGTGCTAGAGAAGCACAATTCCCCCTGAGTGGCCCTAGGCAGGAACTTCCCAGAAGTCATCAAAACTGAATTCAAACATAAGACCTAAGTGCTCAGTAAGCTTTGTTTTGAGGAGAGCCATAAGACAAGGATTGTGAGTATTAATAAGCTCTCTGAAGTTTTGCCTAAAATTATCATTACTAACCCCCCTTGTATTCTAAAGAATGAAACAGGTAGCTTGACTAATGGGAGAAAATTGAAAAGTCTGAGTGGAACTAGTTGTCCCTACAGGAAATTAACTAGTTTGCAGAGTTGGTGTCATCACTACTGCGTATTTGGCGAGGGCACTTGTAACACCCTGAATCTGGTACTCGGAATGCTATATGGTGCTCATGATCCCGAAGGACCTCAAGCTAACCCATGACTGATATTTGTACTTGGAAACTACATAATATACTGTATAAATACGAAAATAAAGGCTGAAAGGCCATAAGGTTCAAAACTGTAACATAATTGATAAAACATAACATTTGGAGGGGGTATGAAATACCCAAAACAACTGAAATAACGGTCTGAACATGCTAGTCCGAAAGCCTGTAAACTGTCTGAATAAGAAGTTAATGGGACATGTCCTAACTAACTCCAACTACTAAAATAAATTAATTAATGAGATAATAAAGTAATGGTCATGTCCTTGAAGGATGAGGACTCACTGCTAACTCTGACTGCTGAGATTGGATGCTAATGATGCTTTGGAGCTCGTGCTTCTGAACCTATGGTATAAAACACCATAGCACAAATGCGTCAGTACATTTGAATGTACTGGTATGCATGTGAGGTAGGCTGAATATAAAGGGTTCACATGCATGAACTATACTGACTGACTGGATAACATGAATGTGAGAATACATGCATGAATGTATAGTAACTGTAACTAAGTTCATAATAACATGATTACTGAGTTTGAGTACTGATAACATAAGATACTGATAGATGTATAACTGAAATAACTGATACTGAGCGACTGTATCTGACAGTCTAGGTTCTGATGGAACTAGTTAAGTTTCATACTTTTCTGAGTTGACTGTATCTGACAGTCCTGAAATCTAAAGAACTATCTAAGTTCTTTTACTGAGACTGAATGACTGTATCTGACAGTCATGATCTGTAACTGAAACTGTAGGAAGTATTCATCTAACTGACATACCCCAAATAATGCAATATAGCTGAGTTGGGGTCCAATCTATAACCCCAATTGGAAGGGTGTCAATACCGCGCCACTAGTAAGGATAATCTGTGAGTAACCTTCATATAACAGGTAACTCTAGTGAGAACGGTGGCAACCCTCATATAACAGGTTAAGCCACCTCATCTACCCTTATATAACAGGCTATGATGTCTCAACGTACGCTGGCTACGTAGTTCTGAAATGCAAGGATTTTTTCTAAGAATCACACCCTCATATAACAGGTGAGTTCCCATCCTTCGGTTCACTCGGTGCTAATTTCTACTCATATCTGAATAGACACTGAACATGATTAACTGAACTGAACTGGACTGAGTTAACTGAGTTCCGTTGACTGACGGAATACTACTGAGATTCCTGAGTTTTCTTGAGTCATGAGACTGACTGAATTCTATAGATCATGGCTTGACTGAGAGTATCTTGAAAACATGACACTGATTCTAGGCACACAACTAAATTTTTGGGTACAAGTACCCCCAGGACTCGATGGGAAGAAACTAACAAAGCATGACTTCCTTGAATACACGACCAACATCACAATCCATAATGCAATAGTTGGAGATTTCATGAAGTACAAGTTTTAAAGCACCACAATGATTACACATATATTCATAATTCATTGACTAAGACATTTCATCAAATACTGGACATGCATAAGCTTGTACATAAATGGGGATTTCATATTATTATACTAGTATGACACTTTTCCTTCACATAGGCATTTAATCGAACACATGGGGAGCATGCTTTGGTTATACAATCATCAACACACCTAATTATCATGGATACATCAATCAACATGTAAATTTAAGGGTTTATCACGATTATTATGCAAATCACCACATCCTAGGGTCAATAATTAGAATATGTAATTTCAAACACGAATCAAAACCCCACAACATCATGAACATGAATTTCAATTCAATTTAAATCATGAACATTCATAAATACACAAATCTTGAATTTTGAAAAGAGATTTTTGAGCTTCATGGATGAAAGGAACCCATGAATCAACACATGATATACCTGGGTTGTGAGTTTCTTGAAGTTCTTGGACTTGAAGAACTTGGAATCTCTTAGATTCTTGAAAAATGATTTGGATCTTGTTCTTGGGGATTATCTTTGAGAGCAAACCCTAATTTGATGTTATAGATGGATAATGAACTTATGAGCCTTGATCTGATATTATTAGGGGTTAAAACGAGTGGAAAAAGACCTAAAAACCTTTTTAAAAATGACTTTAAAATAACTGAACGAACTATGCGACGGTGGGTGCGACGGTCCATCGTTGGGTCGACGGTCCGTCGGTCCAGACCTTCACACCTGGGCAGAATAGGGGTTCAATGCCTCTGCTACGATGGCTTGGCGGATGGTCCGTCACTAGCTCGATGGTCCGTCGGCCTGAGCCGTCGCCCTTAGGCAGAATATGGTCTCACTGCCTCCGCTGCGACGGCTTGGGCGACGGTCCGTCGCTAGCTCGACGGTCCGTCGGCCGTCCCACCTGGGCAGTTTTGACTGCTTTCTATATTTTGGCCATAACTTTCTCTTCCGATGTCGGATTTTGACGGAATGGGTATCGATGGAAAGCTTATTCAATTTTTCATATGACAAAAAGTGAAAATCTAAAAAATTCCACATATATAAAAGTGGATTCATCTTTCAAAGTAAGTTTCTAACATACTTGGGACAATTTCAAGCTAGGTAGAAGTACGGGGTATTGCAACACTGTTGATTGCATGTCTCAGGTCGAAAGAGCTCTTGAGTAGGGAGACCGGACAAAGATGGATATACTTGTTGTCTTCGTCCTCCGGAAAGATCATGAGGCTTGCATTCCTGGAGGTTGAGATCTCTAATGTGATAAATAACTATTTTAAAAAAGAAATTTTATTTTATAATTATTTTTAATTTAAAATTAACAATTTATTAGTTTTAATTATCTTTTGATAGTTTTTTCTCTGCATGTTTTTTCTTTCCTTTCCTTTCTTTCTTTCTTTCTTTCTTTCGTTCTTTTGTTTGTTAGTTAATTTTTTTATATAAAAATAAACTGAAAACTTAGATATATAAAGGTATTTGAAGTAGATATATACGTTGAATTTAATTATTAAATTTTAATTTATATTTAACATTTTAAAATAATCATAAGTAAGGATATGTTTTAGATATACACCACAAATATATTTTATTTGTATTTATCAATAATACTAATAACTATACTACTACTACTAATAATAATAATAATATATTTATCATTATATTTGATATAGATAAGTTTATAGAATATAAGATTATATTTAAATATATTTTATAGTGTTTAAATTTTAAAGAGATAAGTTTGAAATAAAAAATATCTATTAGATCTTCAATTATGGATTTCTAGTTTTAAGATAATAAAAATCTTTTTATTTAAAGGATAATGTATTTCAAATTCAAATACTTAATCTTTCAATTTAAAACGTCATAAGAGTCTAATTAGAATTATCTAATGTGATAATTAACTATTTCTAATAAGTACTCTTGTTATAATTATTGTTAATTTAAAATAAATAATTTATTATTCATAATTATCTTTTGATAGGTTTTTTTGCACGTTTTTTTTTTTAATTTTCTATTCTTTCTTTTCTTTCTTTCTTTTGTTTGTTAATTGTTTTTTTATAAAAATAAATTGATAACCTAGATATATAAAGGTACAGTAGATATATACGTTGAATTTAATTATTAAATTTTAATTTATATTTAAAATTTTAAAATAATCGCACTTAATGATAAGTTTTAGATACACACCACAAATATATATTATCTATATTTATAAATAATAATAATAATAATAATAATAATAATATATTTATCACTATATTTAATATCGATAAGTTTATGAAATATAAGACTATATTTAAATATATTTTATGACATTTAAATTTTAAAGAGATAAGTTTGAAATAGCAAAATATCTTTTAGAACTCTTCAATTATTTGTTTATATTTATAATATAATGAAAATCTTTTTATTTTAAAGAATAATGTATTTCAAATTCAAATATTTAATCATTCAATTCAAAACTTGATAAGAGTCCAATCAGAACATTCTAATGTGATAACTATTTCTCTTAAGTAATTTTATTTTATAATTTTTTAATTTGAAATTAGTAATTGATTAGTCTTGAGTATTTTTGTTAGTCTTTTTTTTGCACGTTTTTTTTTTCTTTCCTTTCCGTTCGGTTTCTTTCTTTCTTTTCTTTCTTTCTTTCTTTCTTTCTTTTGTTTGTTAATTTGTTTTATAAAAATAAATTGACAACATAGATATATAAAGATATTAAAAGTAGATATATACGTTGAATTTAATTATTAAATTTTAATTTCTATTTAAAATTTTAAAACAGTAGTAGGTAATGATATGTTTTAGATAAAAACCACAAATATATTATTTATATTTATCAATAATAATAATAATCATAAATTTACAATTATATTTGATATAGATAAGTTTATGAAATATAAGATTATATTTAAATATATTTATAACATTTAAATTTTAAAGAGATAAGTCTGAAATAGAAAATATATATTTTTAAGATAATAAAAACCTTTTTATTTAAAGGATAATGTATTTCAAATTCAAGTTCTTAATCTTTCAATTCAAAATTTGATAAGAGTTCAATTTGAACTATCTAATGTGATAACTAACTATTTCTAAAATATAATTTTATTTTATAATTATTTTTAATTTATAACTAATAATTTATTAGCATTGAGTATCTTTTGATAATTTATCTTTTTTTGGCACATTATTTTTTCTTTTCTTTTCTTTTCTTTTCTTTCTTTCTTTCTTTCCTTTGTTTGTTTGTTAATTTTTTTTTATAAAATTAAATTGATGATTTAGATATATAAAGGTATTTAAAGTAGATATATGCGTTGAGTTTAATTATTAAATTTTAATTTATATTTAAAATTTTAAAATAGTCGCACGTAATGATAAGTTTTTGATACACACAAAAAATGTATTCTTTATATTTATCAATAATAATAGTAATAATATATGTATCATTATATTTGATATAGATAAGTTTATGAAATATAAAAATTCATTTAGAACTCTTTTAGTGTGGGTTTCTATTTTTAAACTAACTAATCATATTTTTAAAGGATAATATATTTTCAAATTCAAATAATTATAAAAATCTTATTACAATACTATTAAACTTGTCTTAAAAATCGACACATGGCTTCTTAGCATCTTGCCACTTGGCTTCTTATGATGTTTTGTCCTCTGCTTTATAATATATATATTTATATATATATAGAGAGAGAGATTTGTATTATAATTAATTATGTAATTAATTAATTAAATGACTCACTAAAGAAATTGCACCAAATTAGGAAACCAAAAATATATAGTCTTTATTATGGAGCCAAATTATCTCTCTTATATTAAATGCAGAGTATTAAATAATTAATTAAAGAAAGTTACATTTACTCTCTCTTTCTCATAATTTTCTATACTGTTTTTGCAATATTATTTTTATCCTGACAACTTTTAAAATTATTTTAAATATATTATATTAATTTATATTGTTTTGTTATATATATATATATAATTCTTTTATTTATTATAATTTCTTATAATCAGTCTTACTCTTTCTTTTGTACACCACTTGACGCCCATCCGACGCATCCGTTATGGTTTCCGACGCCTCCCCATTCACCTTCTTCATCGGGAATGTCTTCCATAAATGAAATTCTCTATACTATTATACCTCTATTACGTACATCAAATATATGAAATGTATACGTAATAGAGGTACTAAATAAAATAATCATACATATTTTATATAGTATGTAATTATACATGCTTCTTAATGAATATGTGTCAAGAACAACAATTTACCTACATATATATATATATATATATATGTACACACACATTTACATAATGCATCAAGAACAACAATTTAATTGGTAATATGTTAATATAATATTTTTAATATTTATGTCTGAAATCCAAAAGGAAACAAATAAAAAAGTTATTAACAAACATTTAAAAGAACAACAGGAATAGGACAAGATAAAAAATTTAATATAAAAATAAAAAAAGGCATTAGAAAAGAAAATTAATCTTTTTAAAGAATATGAAACAAATTCTTAATTAATAAAAATTTTGTTTGCAAATAATATGCGAAAAATGGCCTAAAATGCCCTTCAACAATGTAAAATGGTGCAAAAAGGTCATTCGTCTACCTATTGGGCCTAAAATGCCTTTTTCGTCTACCCATTGGGCCTAAAATGCCCTTTGCACCTACCATTGAGCCTAAAATACCCTTTTCGTGTACCTATTGGGCTTATTTTGCCCTTTTATTTAGGCAAATTACATGAAAAGACCATCCTTTAACTTAATTACATAAATAATAGTACTTTTTGAATATTACAAAAATATTTTTTTTTTTTTTACATATATAGCCATTTAAAAAAATTAGAAAAGATAATTATATTTCTAATTTAATGCTATAACTAATTATCAATTCACCTTAATTTAAGAGTTATATTTTCAATCTTCAAATTAAAATTGAAAAAGATAATCCCTTCTTTCAAATTTCTCTCTCTTATACTCAAAATTCAAATATTTTAAAATAAACTAAGTATTCCATTATTTGCTTGTGTATGTTTCGTTTTGTTTTCATGTATGTTAATCATCTAGTATTATTTTATTATCGTGTATTTTTAATTCTAGCGTAATAGGTTAACCATAATTTTTTGTATGAATAAATATTTATGGAATCATAATTATTATGTTGGAAGTATAAATATATCATGTATTTTTGTTGTATAAATATAATTTATATCAAAGTTAGATTATTATTATTATTATATTTTTGATATAATTTATAGGATAAATATTCATGGTATATCTCATTATGTCAAACGTGTTTTTCTTGTTAAAAACATATTTATTAAATATAAATATATATTTTCAGTAGTACATGGTATAAACTTCTTATATCTAAAATATATCACGTGTGTTTATGGTATAAATATAATTTGTATGGTATAAATATACCATTTAGTTTTTGTGATATAAATATAATTTATATAATATATAAATATACCATCAATTTTTCTGGTATAATTATACCATATATTTTATGAGGTATCGTGAAAGCAGGTAATAAAAATATAAAATATAAAATTTGATATAGTATATCAAAAAATGAATGAACAAAGGCTTTCATAAAAATAGGTAATAAATAAGAAATATGAAAATTTAATATATAATTATTTTTCTATATATTAGAATCTGTTATAAAAATAAATATTTTATATACTATATCAGACAACCAACCAATATGGCTATGTATATGTAATAATTTTTTAAAAATAGCTAATTATATTATTTTCTTTTTATTTATCAGATCAATTTAGAATGATGAAAAATTGATATTGTGCACTATTTATTTGGTTAATTTTAATAAAACTAATAGGGATTTTATGTAGTTTAATAAGGGTGAAAATCATTTTCACCCCCCAACTTTGATTAAAAAATCAAACTCTTCCCTCAACATTGAACAATAATCATACTATCTCCTTTATCCCATGCAATGTCCATTTTGTCCTTATAATTTTAATTCTATATTTATGCAATATCTTTTTATATTATATGTAATGAATATTTTTTTAACGTGGATATTTATAGTATTTTATTTAAGTTTATTAAATTTATACGCAAATTAATACGTTTTATAAATTTATCACAAAATTCAATATTATTTTTAAGATCGTTATTTTAGTATTATATGTATTAAAGAGTTGTTTGGTGTGAAATATAATTATAATAATTCAGAGATAAAGTTCATGATTATTTATCCCACGTTTAATTAGATGTATTAGGTAGTCTCAAAATTATTTGTCGCACCTTTTATACCACAGTGATGAGATAAGTTATCACACATACATGTTAGTACAACTTATTTTGTAATAACAAATCCCGGAATAACTTGTTTCCAAACAACCTATCCCTAAGTGTGTATATATACATATGTATGTACATGTATGTACGTATATTTTTGTATTTTATCACTCTCTTACTAAATTTGTTTCGTATTACTTACTTTTTGTTGATATAACGCAATCCTTAAGAAAATTTTGCTTAGAGGTATATTTTGCTAAATTAACCTTATTAATGATAATTTGAAACTTTAAATTTGTCTATACTGTTACTTTATATAGTTATTTAACACTAAAAGGTAGAAAAAAAACATAATACAATTCTTTTGATTTCACAAATTGAGCAGATAAACTAAAACATTTATTTTTAGCATGAGGATCAAGTGATAAGAAACGATATTATCTATTGCTATATCAGTAAATAAGTTGTGATTGCCATTAATAAAGTATTACATATTTTATAATTTATATAAATAAATATAATCTTTAAAATTTGACCTTATTTTTATTCAAGAAAAACATCTAGTATCCCCGAACTATGACCAAATTTGCTACGACATACATCAACTTCACGGGCTCCTATTACCCCTTAAACTAAATTTTAGCGTATTTTTGTCAATCTTTTTAGCTAACGTGATACCTTTTGTCAATCATTTTAGATGGTGTGACACCTTTGATATGAGCTCATTTTTATGTAATAAAGGTGCCACATTAGTACAAAAAAAATGATAAAAATATGCTAAATTTGAGTTCAGGGGATAATAGGACCCCTGTGAAGTTAGAGTGTGTTGTAACAACTGTGACCATAGTTCGGGATGGTAGTAGAAGCTTATCTCTTTCATTTATTGTTTGTATTTTTTGCATTGAAATATGTTTATAAAATTAGTTGTACTTATTATTTTCACTTATTAAAATAAATATTATATTTTTGATTATTATTAATAAAACTAATTTTCTTATTATGCTAATTTACTTCATAAAGATCATCATTAGCTTATATATTTCTTATTTTTTTTTCTAGAAGATAATGTTTATATTATGTCAAAGACGAAAGAGAACTCCAAAGAAGGGTGTCCCTATAACAGATACTGATGATTTCTCCTCTATGTTCCAAGCTCTGATGGACCGAATAATTTTTATGAAAATTTTGTTATATGAATAATGTTTATTGTTTTATGAAAAATTTGTTATATGAATTTTTTTTAAATGAAAATATGATGATTTTAAAGAAGTTAAAAAATAAAAATAAAAAAATTGATGATAAAGGGTAAAATAGGAATTTTAAAAAGTCAATTAGGATAAAGGGAGGAGTATGATTATTGTTCAAAGTTGAGGGGGAAGTTTGATTTTTAAGACAAAGTTGAGGAGGGAAAATGATTTTGACCCGTTTAATAAAGATAAGTTGTGGTATTATATAATTTTTTCTTAAATAAAAGGGCAAAATAGTCCCAATAGATAGATATAAAGGATATTTTAGGCCCAATAAGTAGACGGAGGACATTTTTGTAACATTTCACATAGTTGAATGACATTTTAGGCCTTTTCCGTGCAAGATAATGGAAAGACTCATTTATTATGCCTGATTTAAGGGATAAAAATAAGTTTTTTTTTTAATTATCTTTTACACCTAGAATATTTTATGAATTTAATAGAATTATGCTAATATGGTAATAAACACTTGGCTATAATTGATATGATCAAACTTTGGCCAAAAATCAGCAAAATTCATTTTAATGTTGTATATTTACATAATCTTATCAAAAAACTAAGTAGTTGATAATACATTTGTTTGCGTATGTATAGCTAATAACAACATACACTAGTATATATTGTAAAAATATATTTACACTCTCAAATAATTTATAGCGTAAATTTTTTTTAGGTAAATTTTAAAGTATGCATTAATGGAGAAAGTTTAATTTATATACATACTGGCGAAAAACCTTTTTCAATATATACTTCGTCCGTTTCATTTTAATTGACTTTCTTTCTGAATATGTTTGTCCAAATAAGTTAGTCAACTTTTGCAAATCAAACGCATCTTGTTATGTTTTTCTCATATCACCCTCAACATTAAATAGCTGAAGAAAATAGTAATAGTTAGATTTAGAATTTCAAGGCACCACTAATAGGGTTAATTTTGTAAAATATATTTTTAATTAATATTTTTTTAATGGGTGCATCAAGTTAAAAGAGGCCAAGTAAAATGAAACGGAAGGAGCAAGTATATACGAGTACATTTTTAACATGTTATAGACTTGTAGTAATTTATTTGCCTCGTTTTATGATTTAGTACTTATTCCACTATATTTTATAAATAATTAACTTGTAAATCTTTAAGTTTAGCATTACAGTGGTAAAATTCTTTCGAAAAATTAGGCTTTATGTCTATTTTTGAACATATTTACATCACATAGCCCATATTGTATAAAATCAAATTTAACTTATATTTGAGTATAAACACATTTTATAATGGTTTTTCTCAGATATAATATTGTGTAAACTTGTGTATTGGATTACATGACATAAATATTTTCAAAAGTTGTATATTTTGAAAATTTCCAAAGTCTTTTGCATATACATTAATGTATAAAAGCTAAATTCTAATTAAAAAAATGATAAAAGTACTTAGTAGCTAACACGTTATCATAGTTAAATAATTTTAAGTTAATACAAACGGTTTGATATTATGAATTTATTTTATTATCAGCCTATACTAATTTAAAATAACATTCCTCATCCTCATGACTTCTTATGGTCCCTACCGGCTACGACCGGTAAAAGTTGCTCCACAATCATTTCGATAAACAGTAGATAAGAGTGAATTGTATTGTAGCTTTTATTAGTAATCGATGATTATTTTTGTAGTTTTTTATTCTTTATTTTATGTTAGTACTAT